>NC_071571.1:112491700-112815450 GCF_024509145.1 Vidua macroura | reverse complement strand
TCATTGTAAAAACACATGTTTTGTAGTCTGCAATCTTTTTTGGCACAACTGAAACGTTTTGCACAGCTTACTGATTTATTGTCTAGATGATCTTTTCTTTAGCCTTAGCAGTTCACGATGTCTCTTGTGACATTGCTCTTGACAACCTGATACCTGAGTAGAATTCATTCCTCTTTAGCCACTACCAAAAGGTAACCATTTCAGTGATAATTTAATGGTTCCTAATATATACATAAGCCACACAGACCAGATCAAGTGACATTCACATGAAATGTTAGCCCCAAAACTAGGTCCCTAAATCCCTGTGTAATTACAGCTATCAATATATTTAGTGCACATGTATCCACCATCCCTTTCAGTGTTCACTTTGATCCTTTGGATGCAGATTTGCAGCTCCTGTGCTGTGAAGACCAAGCTCAGATACCATGTGCAGGAATTCTAAGGTGTTTGGCTGAACAGGACAGGGTGGATTTCTCTTGATGAGATTTTTGTTGAATTTAAAGAGCACACACACTGCCCAAATATAAAATATTTTTTTTTTCTCACTGGTATTTGTATAGCCTAAATTTATTGCAGACTAATTCCTTTTTATTCTTAGTTAAGTTTGCCTTTGTTACCAGTGCCAGATTTGCCAGTTAATACACAAAAACATCACAGCCTTACAGACTGCAGCTTAAGAACAGATCTTTGTGCTTCCTTTTGTCATTAAGTTCAATTATCAACAAAATGCAGCCAGTAAATTATGAAGAGACTCAGGAAATGTTCAGTTCTAAAATTATTAATTCTTTTTCATTCCCTTTGCAGCATTTTTTGGGAAGTCGACTTCCTAAAAATTTGCATGATCTTCTCTTCAGGTAATCAAACATCTAGAGACAGGTAGACTGGATCCAAAAATGAAAGGTGTCGCTCATTTGCACAGCTTGTTTCCATCTACCATTCCTCAACACACTGGCATTTCTTCCTGCAGTACAATCTGATGACCCATTGCATTTTCAGTTTCCCATCTCTTCTGTCAAGACAGGAATAAAATCCTTTCTCTCTGCTTCTCTGAGAGAAAGGTGAATGCTCTGCCTGATATCTCCCTATTGACAACCACGTTTGTAACAATAATTGAGGGGGCAGGAGAGAAACCTGTGGTCCTGCCTTGATCCCTCACATGCCAAGCTACAGCCTGGAATTTTTACAGCTCTGTCCTGAAACTCTGACAAGAAGGGTTTACAACAGAAATCTTGCCAGACCCTTAACTGTAGCGACGCCACTATAATATTTATAAGTACATTATACTCTTTCTAAACATATGCACTTATTACTTTTGTCTCTGCTTCTGCCTCTCTTCTGGGGGACTTTTCTGTATAAACAAAACAGATTCTCTTGCTTATACTTAGAAAATCTAATTGCTCTGTGTCTCTAGCTGTTATACAAATGCCCAAACAGCCAAGAGATTCTTTTAATGCATTTGCACAGCAGTAAGTCTCTACAAAAAACATAAACTTCCTTTTCCACTTTGCTCTTCTTTTCTTTCATAAATCTGCCCATTTCACTTGTGTTTGGATAAGATTCTTCTTTAGCAAAAAAAAAAAAAAAAATGCAAGTCTGAGGTGGATAGGCCATCAGTTATACAGACCAGCCTTACAAGAGCTGACAATTCTGTCCCTTTAAGTAAACAGAGGAACAGAAAAGATACATAAACAAAAAGACCTCTTGCAGGGCTGGCAGCTTGTCTGCTCCAGCAAAAGCAGGTTCCCAGGGAAAGTGATTGCCAAATAGTAATAGGGAGTGACAGGGATTTCCTAGATTTTCCATGAACATCTCAAAGCAGTTTGTTCCTGGGCACAGATATGCCCATTTCTGCTGATGAGTTAGACAGATGTGGCCTGCAGGTGAGAAACTGCTCAGAAGTAGCTAACCCAAAAGAACACATGTTCCTCTCCACAAGGCTTTAGCAGGATTCATAGTCACCAGAGCTTTTAATGAACACAGACCTGGATGTCCTTACCTGCTGCTGGGTTTCAGGTTTGCAAATCAAAGTCAAACTGAGGAGTAACCTGACAGCAGCCTTGACTGAGCTTAAAACAAAAGGAAATAGCATTCAATTCTGAAAGAGTCGAATTCTACTGAAATAATTTCTCTTGTGAGAGTTTAGCTGTGTTTTAAACAGCACCTAAGATGGGTCTAGACCAACTCTAAAACACTAAGAAATCACATATAGGTATGCATATGTAGCCTGATTCTAGTCAGGAGCACTAGGTAAGTTTTCCACTTCAGCTGCCTTTTTACCTTTACTAAGAAATATTTCAGTTGTATCTGTTTGAAGGCATAGATAATTCAGAAATTAAACCACTTTGAATTATAGTATGCATATAGCATGTAAAAAGGAAGTATTGGAGGGGGGGGCGGGGGAAGACTTAAGTAAAAAAGTAATACCTAGAGCCCATTATACACAGAAATTGTATAAGTCAGTTAAATTACTCCTGTGCGAGATTTTCTGGAAAACAGCTTCTCTGGTCTCTCTGATGCTGATGCAGTCTCTCTTATCAGAAGAAATGTACACTGGTCAGCATCTTTCTTCTACAGTTCTTCTGCAGTCATAAACAAGTCGTAAGAAATGAAACAACTGTTTTAAAAAAGCTACTTTCACATAACAAAAACTCTCTAAAATATTCTTTCCTATTACACTTTATTCTTTCTTAGCATTTGTTTTCTCAAAAAAAAAAAGATTTAGTTTTTAGTGAGTAAGCTCTTCTGTCTACACATATGACATATGTGATACGGCTGCAGAAAAATGGGGAAAGGGTAGACTCAAGTTATCCCTAAATTATATGATGTGTTGTCTGAATGACTGATCTGATCATAACAGTAAGAAAATGATGTGAGGTCGGATGAATGTCTATGTTTCTAACAGTGATCATTTTAAGGATATGAAAACAAAGTTACCTGTGGGGGAGAAAAAACATTATGGAAGACCAATTATAATTCATATGTAGGAGGAATTGTATTAAGATTGTTCTTAAAAATATATGTGTTTCCTCTCAAAATATTTGCATTAAATTCTGGGGATTAACCTAAGCAGAACCTCCCACAAAACACCGCAGAACTCAGTCACTAATGCTGAAACCTAGCACTGATAGTAGGCCTGAGTTTTATTATCTGAAAATATGTCTGATCATTCATGATTCTTTGAATTTGAGGAACTTAAAAAATAATTAACCCCTGCACTGAAATGATATGGCACAGAGATAAAAGTCTAATAAATTCTTTTATTTTCCCTTTGGTTTTGGCATAAATTGTGTCAGAACACTTTAGCCTTGAATGAACTTTATCCTGACAACTGAAATTGTAAAGCCAGGAAGTTAAGAGACTATTAAGAAAAATGAGACCAAGGGGGCAAAAAAACATACAAATAGGTTTGATGACAAGGAACAAATTTCATTAAGAAGAAACCCACATGAGGAAAACCAGTTTTTACTTTGCTGTTTTAATGGACAAAGTCAGCAATATAAAACAACCAGGTCATCCATCTATTCCTGCAGGAAAACCACTGGAGCCTTCAATATCATAGTGTCAGCTGCTTTTCTATAGCCTGACCTCATGAGCTAAGAAGCATGAACTCTGCTAAAAAAGATTCCTTTGGGCTCAGTACGTCTGCCTCCTGTTTTTCAGTTTGCTCTACGTGTGTGTGTGGGGGTATTGTGACACCTGCAGTCTGATAGGGCTGTTATTGCTCTAACTAGCAAACTAATTTAGGCACCCAGGTTATTTTTTTTTTTAGTCATGCTTAAGTGGCTGATTTTAGCCTTTGAAAACAGGAAACAAGTGCTGTAATTGTAAAGAAGTAATCTGGTAATCAACCCATTAAGGACAAGAAATCAAGAGTGGGTTTTGAGGGTGGTTCGCTTTTTTCTGGGTTGTTTTTGGGTTTGGTTTTTTATTGTTTTTGTTGTTTTGGGGGTTTTTTGAGCCAGAAGCTTAAAATTGGACACAACTCAGACACTACTTTCCTTAACTAACCCCTAATTGTGCTTAGAGCAGTAAGGAAATGGAGGAGGAGGAAGACTTAAATTGACTGAACCAGAAAATAATAAAAGAAAAACAATATTATTCTCTGGAGAAATTAGTGTCATAATGAAAAATCAGTTTATTCTCAGTTAGAATAAATTTGGAAAGAAAGAAAACACAAGAAGATAATTTTCAAAGGAACTGCTCTCATAAAAAATTGATGAGTGTATCATGGGGCTAGCTTTTAAAAGGAAGCAATAATTTAAAGACCATTCTTTTTCCCAGAACCCTTGCTTCAAATTTGTAACAAAATAGTCAAGGGCAGAGCTGTTTAGAAAAGCAGCTAGATTCACCTGAAAGTGATTTGGGCAGGTTTTGTTTCCCTTCCTTTTGGTAATATATTGTGATTAACAGCTAATATACATAAAGAGAGCTAAGTTGCTACATCAAGCTTAGAAAATCAGAGTGGCCAACCAGAGAGAATGCTAAATTGAAAGAAGAATCATTTTGCTTTCCCACTGCCCAAGATATAATCAAAAGCTCTGCATCTACAGATCATGAGTCAAATCTTGACCTCAGCTACACCACAAGCGAAGGACAGGTACTACACGTGCATAGCTAATTAACAGCTTTGTTTCTAGGTTTTAGAAGACCAAGCAAAGTTCCAGTAAATTTCACTCCTGAAAAACTAAATCCAACATTTTTGAGAAACAACAGGACAACAGATATATGCAGCCAACTATCTAAATCTGTGACTTGGCTTGTCAACGATGACATTAGGCAGGGTTCCTGGGCAATGTAGAGGCACAACCATCTTCTGGTTTTTTGCTTCTGAACCTGTAACTGAAAGTTTTGAATTTGGGTCTGCCTTCCATGCTTATTTGCTGAAGATGATGGCCAGAAGCTGCTTCTGACCTCCTGCCTACGTTCCGTCACTACTCACCTGAGCCGTGGCACTTTCGCACACAGTGTCTTCTCAGTTAGTCAACAGGAATTTCCCCCCACACCACTGACAGAAGAACAAACCACATGAAAATGGAACGAGTCCTAAGACACTGAATATTTCCCCTCCCCATCCTGGATGTTTACAAGCATTCTTTGCTGTCAAAACAATATTCGTACAAACCAGTGATTGTGCTGGGGTATTTCAGTCTAAGCATGTGGCTAGATATATAGAGAAGCACTCAGAAAACAACTTTCTTAAACAAATAAACAGCTGAGCTCTTGAACTTTATCCTCACAGTAATCTCTGTCATCATTAATCACACTCAGTGTTTGACATAGCAGCCTAAATGAGTGGGGCATGGAGAGCAGGAGAGTAGGGTAGAAAAAAGTCATAACCTTCTGGTTAATCTGAGAACCATTTTCTTAAACCTGGAATATAGGATGGGTCAGATCCATCTGCTCAGGAGCGTTGATCTTGTGAGGAGACAGACCCAATAGCTTTGGCATAACTGATACTAGAAGTACAGAGATGGCATTCACAGTTAATTGCTAAAAGCCCAAAAGTCCCTTGCAAGAAGCCTGCATAGACCAGCACAGCTTCTGTATAGTAGCTTTTCAGAGTCTGTTTCTGTTTAGAAAATTATAAAAACACAATCCAACTTGTAAGAACGAGAGTTTCTGCTTTAAGAAGATGCTTAAGGAAAAGGATTGCTTCAGAAGTCTTGAAGAGGACTCAGATAAGGACCACAAACTACTGTTTCAAGCAGTACCCTTGATTTTCCTACAAAAGTTTTCTCACCTATAGTCACAAATCCAGGTGGAGAATCTGAGGTATTCCCTGTTGTCAACATGTATTATTCTCCTATGACACCAGAACATTTTTGATTTATATACAAGTTACTGGAGTCATTCACGTTATTTTCTTTGGGAAGGGGGAAGAAGAGAAGATAGCTGCTGGAGAGATTGAGTGGAAAAAAGAGATGTGGGCAAAAAAAAAAGGATTATTTTTGCTGCTAGCAAAACTTGCTTTTTCCCCCCTTATTGTCAAATAGTGCTATTCAGCTGATGAAAACCAGATGGACCCTCAGACGTTTGATGAAGCAATAAGGTCCACATGCTGAATGCTAACATGAAGCAAAGGTGCTAATTACTGGCTTGTAGGTTAAAAAAAATGGCTCCACCTGCACACTATAACTTCTGAACCTTCATTTGCTAGGAACAGGAAAACAATAATGTAAACAACCTGTCCCACTCATTGTTCTTTTATGAGAGAAAATTTGAATTTTAAGGCAGATTATGACCCTGAGAGAAAGAAAAAAACTATGCAACCAGATTTGCCCACTGAACTGATTGAAAAATCAAACCATTTCTAGGTAGAGAGAGTAGCCAATGCATAGTCTGGACCAGCTGTGTTCCTTAGTATTGCCTCAGCCTGGCCACAAATAGATCCTGAAAACCTTTAACCTCCTGTAAAAAAAATTAAGGGAGTCCTACAGCCTTAGCAGACAGGTCTGATTCCCAACTGCAGCAAGTGAGCCATGGAGACCAACATGAGACCAGAGAGTTCTGTCCCTGCTAACATGCTGCTGCTGATGGAGCTTGCTTTGCTGCTGGTATGCAGGAATTGATTGACTTGTTTGCTTCCACAAATAACACAGGCTTACCAAGGAAGCTACAGAAGCTCGGAAGGTGACAGCCCTTCCCCCTCCATGCTTAGTGTTATGTCTCATGATGCACTATAGAATAATTAAACCTTGAATGGAATCATGTGCTGTTGCCTGCCTTCCTTACCCTGGCCTTTTCTCACACTGTCAAATTTCCTCTTTTCAACAACATTGCCTTGCCTCTCTTAAATTTTATTTCAGGACAGACTTCCACCTTCCTTCATCATTTATTCTTTTTGTCCTCAGAAGTCCCTGCACTACAGGGACCTACCTGTGGCTGTAGCAGGGACATAGGTGAAGGCATAGGACCAGCTGGGTGTAGATACATCTCTCCCTTCAGGGCAGTGTTTGGAAGAAAGGTATCCTTGCCTCTGGCCAGCTAGCAGTCAGCAGCACTGAAGTGTTGCGCTTCTGCTTCTGACACACTTTGGTTCAGCAGCTTTATGTGGAGGGGAGCATGGCAGAGAAAACAAGTTCATAGTGTGACACTGTCTAAAATCAGCAGAGCAATCCTCTCCTTGTCATCTTGTACCCAGCTTCCTGTTTTGATGCACCGTTCCCTGACTACTATTTAATCCCAGTTTGGCTCTAAAAATATGACAAAATACATTTTTGGCAATGGGTTTCTGAGATTCCAAAAATGGGATTCTGAGATTCTGAAAAAATTCCTTTTTGGGAAGATGCCAAAATCTAATAAAACTCTTCAGGAGAAATGTTTTCTAACTATAGCTACTGTGACCACTTGTTGCATTGAAGCACTGATGTTTGGAAATAACCTGTTATGGGAGAAATTGATACACACTTCTCTATAAATGACTTATTAGTACTGTTGTCACCAAAAAGACTACCACCCTGTGGAATAGCACGACCCTGGGACAAGGGACAAGACTAGACATAAGAGACAAGCTGAAACAGCTCTTGAATATAATTCAGAGAATGGTGACCTTTCACAAATGCAACTACAAAAATAGGAGTCTTGGAAGTAACAAGTGCTACTAAGTAATTTCCCAGACACCACTAACTTGGAGATAAGCCTGAGGAATAGTATGGAGTAAATCTCTCTGGAGTCTGTGATACACAGATCTGCTGAAACTACAGATACACAGATCTGTGATACACAGATCCTCTGAAACTAGAGTAAGGTCTAAGATCTTAAGGAAGGTAAAATTAAACAATTGCAGCAGTATTTGTGATACAACCCTAATAATTTGGGGAATATGAAAATATATGGTGTTAGAACAATATTTCATAGTTTCTGGTTGCACTAGAAGTTTCATCTGCTTAGTGTTATTTTCAGCTTGAAGGTGATGCTGGAGAGTGTCTTCCTTTTATTTGATAAATACTTGGGTTTTAAAGAGATGCCACTCTAAGTAGAATTTCCTCTGATATTCCTGAATGTATGGAAAAGATCATTCTGCTGAATCAAAGTAGGAAGTAGAAATGGACATGCCCTGGGTGCAGCATACAGCTCCCTTGGTGTCAAAAATCCCAAAAGGCATAAGTGGACTCAAGATCAGCAGTTTCTTCATTTCATAGGTTTGCAAAGTCCACTGCATATTCTAACGTTTGCTGAAATCCAAGGAGTATTTTATAATCAATTAGCAAGGTCTCAGAGGATTTCTCAGAAGCATAGAAGTGATCAGTGGATCCCAGATTAGGAGGTGTTCTGTTAGAAACTTTGGAAAACAAATGTTTCCTGTGCTTGTTTCCTCATGTTCCAAACCATGCATAGGTCATACAGTGAATAAAATCTAAATACAGCCAATACATATGATTCTTACTTTAGTTCTATTAGAAAATGCTAGAAAACCGATTTGCATTAATTTTCACTTCACACACAGACTGTTTCCTTGTAACACATTCTCTCTGCTAGATCACCTCTAATAGAAATATGCTTACATGGCAATAGCTATTTTCTTACAGATTCACAAATATTCTACTGAGATAGCCATAGTTTAATATTTTTTTCTTTTTTCACAAAAATCATACTACTGATTCCTACAACAAAATGAGACATGAGCTTCAAATAAAACAAGAGGTTAACAATAATTTGGATAATTTCCATGTTAAAATGGTTGGAGCTACTACACTCAGATTACAGATCACATAAGATTGTAAAATGCATGATTTTTTTTAAACACATCACAAACTGACTAATTAAATCTTTGAACTACTGACAGATATTATAGGAAAGATGTCTCTGAGGGGAGATAAAAGAAGACTGAGAAGGACAATGGTGTCCATCTTTAAAAAAGAGGCAGAAGAGGAAAGGGGAAATTTTTACACTACAACCCCAGGACACCAGAGAAATACTAAACAAATAATCAACAAACCATCTGTAAATACCTAGAAAATAAACAATGTGATAAGCATAAGCCAGTTTACATTTGCCAGAACAAACTGTGCAAAACCAAAGTAATTCCTACAACCACATAACAGAACTTGTGGATAGTCATAGTTGTAATATAGCTGATCTTAAGAAATGTGCCAGACTGCATGACATGATGTGCTCTGGAGAAAATTATGGAAGCACAGAGTAGGTGAAAGAGAAATACAATTCTCTTTTTGGGAGGAAACAACCAATGGCTAAAGGGCTTTTCCTATATCCAGTATTCTCAGTATTTTCACTATCCATAAAAGATAAAAAAGTATTTATCAAATATGAAAACCAACTTATTCATCAGATTTGAAGAGGACACAAATAAGACAATCTCTAAATGCACTAGAGGATATAAAAGACACCATAATCCTCCTACATTCATTTTATCAGAAGGGCACACTTTACATGGGGCAGAGGACTATTTATTGCCTCTTTACAGGAATAAACCACTGCATGAATAGCTAGAGGAGTATTTAGACAGAAAAGAACTAGGTGTTATATAGTGGATCACAGGGTGAATGATGCAGTGTTTCAAATGACACATTGGAAAAAGAAGATAAAGAAGATAAGCACTCTGCAGGAGACTAGATTCTCCTTCTTCCTCTTTCAGAGTTTGAGAGACTTCAGCTCTGACAGGAGAACTGTATATTAAAAGCCTACAAATATGCTTTAGAGGAAAAATTGGAAGATTTGAGGTTACTTGATTACTAAAAAGAGGATGGAGGGGACGTCATAATTGTCTCAAATATATAAAAGAAAGTTGCAAATACGACGTACTTGTTTTCTATGCCCTTGGTGTTTAGGACTAGGTTAATAGAAAGACTTAGGTTTCGTATTAACAAAGGTTTCCTAAGAGTATGAATGGTGAAGATCCAGAGAATCTTCTATCTTGAAAAGATCCAAAATGAAACACTTCTAAGAAGTGATCAAACCTGTAAGACATAATACAATTATGGCTGGTTCTGTCTTTCCATGTTCATCACTTTGAAGTCTGTTCTTGTGTTCTTGTGAAATCATTTCCACAGAAAGCTGATGGCCTCTGAGGTCACAGTCTTCAGACTCCTATCAAAGTGCATCTCTATAGTACAGTTCTCAACTCAAAGTTTAATGGCAAGGGCAGACAGCAGTCCTCAGAAGAATTTGAGGTTTGGCAGTGGCCAGTTAGCTGAAAAAGCTTGGACATACTGGCACAGGCCCTACCCTGAAATCTGAACTCATTTTACATCCCACCATTTTTTTTACATTCCACCAGGATCTCACTGAAATATGGAGGGAAAAAAAAAAAAAAAAAAAAAAGGGAGGGGGGAGGGAACACAACGTACCTGCTTCTCTCCCTGCTTTTTCTTTATTTAAACTCATGGAAACCAGGAAATTCTCCCCAGATTTGCCAGCAGTACCGCAGTACTTTTTTTTTTTTTCTTTTTTTCTTTTTTTTTTTTCTTCACACAGCTAAGGTGGACTAAATTTAAGCCCACAAGATGTATAATTATCACCCTGAAATGCACTGCCTGGAACATATTATTGCTGTATGAAATTGTATTATTGCTGTCATGAAATGGAAATTATACACAATTATACACAATGATTGAACCATCCCTCAACCCCAGATTTGCTGGACATTATCAGCAGGGCTGTGACATCAAGGGCAGCCAGTCCAACACCTCCAAGCGAGTTCAGCACTCCGAAACCATGTTACACCACTGAGTACTTATTACCAATAAAAAAAATGTTATATACATTTTTAGCCCAGATGATTTTTCAGCCAGTCTTTTGTGTGCTGAAGAGGTCTATGTGACACAGTGAGGCTTACTTGGAGAGCTTGAAGACAACATGTTTTACCTCACAGCTTTGGTTCTGCACTTCAGGAGCTGCTCTACAGCAGTGCTGCTGGAGCAAAAGGTCACATGGAATAAACCCACTGCAAACAATCATCTCTGCAGATGGAGAATGAATCCTAACACTGCTTTGGAAGTTGTGGGTATCAAACAGCAGCTGTACTCAAAGGAGAAGAAAGAACACCTGAGTGCTTCTGCTGCAGCCCCAACCAGAGCAAGCCCCAGCAGGCAGGCAGTGGTCATGTCTGTCTCTGTAACACCTACCCTGGTCCAACAGAGACACTCTGAGCAGGGCTCCAGCTCACCTACAACAAGCAGACATCACCATGCATTAGGATCTGGCTAAGTTTTAGACTCATGACACATTTTGGCAGGTTGGCATTTGGTGGTTCAAATGCACCTGCTTGCAATTAGCTACAATAAATTCCATATAAAACATCTCATTGCTTGGATCAGGGTGCCTTGTTCACATGCTCATTTTTTAACCCTTTCAGTATCCTAGCTTTATTAAACGTTAGCCACAGAGGCTTCCTATAGCTTTTATTGACCTTTTCTTCACCAGAGCTTCCCTCTTAAAAATTCAATTTAAGGACCCTTTTTGAGGGACCCTATTGAGGACAAAAGAAAGCCCATTAACAGCAGTGAAAGAGACTGAATTGGGCTGTATGAAGACAACTAAAGTAAACAAAACCCACTGAACATTCTCTGTGATGCTGAGCAGAAATAGATTAACTCCTAATATGGAGTTAATACTCTCCCAAAACACACAATAGCATTTCCTTGTACTCCTAATTATGACAATAAAACAACTGTGTTTGGAGAGGAAATGAAGAAACACCAGAAATCACCTGGTCACCCAATACATGTGCATTATTGAGCTATAAACTTCCATTTTTGGATACCACCACCACATTCTGCTGCTACAGTGATATTTTTTATGTCTCACAATATGAACTTTAAGAGGGACAGCCTGCCTGGTTTATGTACTATTGTGGGACATTGAGATTTTTACTGGAAAGAAATAATGAACTATCAAACAAGCATGCTCTAATTGTGCTAATAAATAGTCACAAAATCCTGTTAACTCCAAAAGCCTGGGGCAAAATGTATTTACTCCAGGAAAATAAGAAGTAAATTAATTTAGGATAGGATGCACCTGGAGGAAGTTTAGACCTAACCGTTGGCCCAAACCAAATGTGAAGGATGTCTGGATCCAGTTCCATATTCATATTCCATCTTGCTTCTACCTCTATAACATGATGGAATGGGAAAAGCCATACTGCAGATCCAAGAATATACAACATTTCAAGGATTAATATAAACCCTTTTCCTCCTTCAATGAGACATACAACATCCTTGTAGTCAACATTGTGTAAACTGGATGCATACATAAGCATATGAAATTTAACTCCATCCATCCATGTTCTATTTCTTTTGGTAACACTGAGTTCACATCCTTAACTGCATTATTCTCCAAAATGAACAAAGAGTAATGCTCACCAACACCACAGCCTGATAGGTAAAAACAGGTACAGATTAAAGACTGACTACTGGCCTTTTAAAAAATTCTTTGACCCTGATTAAAAGTGGAAAGGAAGGTTTTTATCACCAAAAAAATTTATAATGCTGGTCTCCCATTCTTTTTATTTTTTATTCAGGACTTCAGTTAAACTGAAAATATAGCTGCCATTTAGGCTGAATGGGCAATTGGAATTCAGTATGTTGACAATGAAATCAACTGCTGCTTATAAAACCATGGGATTAAACACAAACTATATTGCAACAGGTTTTTTGGGTTTTTTTTTTCTTCTTTTTTTTTTCTTCGTTTTTCTTTTGCTTGGGTTTTGTTTGAGGTTTTTTGTTTGTTTGGGTGTTTTTGGTTTTTTTGATCACTGAGGTCAAAATATTGTGGCATGTTTATCCTCCCCTACTCTAGCTGGCAACCCTTCTGCTTCCTTTCTCCAACTGGAGGGGAAGGTGAGAGGCTGCTTCGCATTGTCTGGCAGGGGACGTTCGTCTCATGGGAGAGAAGATGCCTTCCTACTGACTACAAAAAAAGTCTCTGTAGACAGGATATACAGCACACTCCATGCAAACTTCATTTTGATGTAATTAAGTGATATCCACAAGGCAACATCACTTTATGTGTTACTAAGTTTGCTCTGGCATACTCCAGGGGCTGAACCCATCTGGGGCCAGAGAGCAAGGAAAAGGCTCAAGATTGCAGACTTCCGAATGCAAAACCACCTGGCCATGTTTTAGATGCTTAATCCAAATTGTCACATATAAATGCACATGCTGTTTCAGGCCATGTAGAGCTCACAACCATCAGTGTTAGAAAAGCTATCTGATACACTTAAAGAGGCACTGATTGCTCTATAAAGGAATAGAGGCACCCCAGAGGAGGGCCACAGAGTTGAAAATACAACTGGAGCACCTCCTCTATGGAGGTGAAAGCTGAGAAATTTGTGACTGTTCAGCCTGGAGAAGAGAAGGCTGCATGGAGACCTCACAACAGCCTTCCAGTACCTGAACGGGGCCTACTGGGAAGCTGGAGAGCAACTTTTCATCAGAAACTGTAGTGACAGGACAAGGAACAATGGGTACAAACTGAAAGAGGGGAAATTCACATTTGATATTAAGAGAAAAGTCTTGACTGTGAGGGTGGTAAACCACTGGTTATTCAGAGAGGTTGTGGATGCCTCAGCCCTGGCAGTGTTCAAGGCCAGGTTGGATAAGGCTTTGAGCAACCTGGTCTGAGGGAATCTGTCCCTGCCCATGGTCCCTTAAGGTCCCTTCCAACACTTAACATTCTATGGTTATATAAATGAAAAAAACATAGAGGTCTCTGACAATCTTATATAGTTAGTAATAGGGTTAATCCAGAAAACATTTCTGACACTTCAGAAAAATCTCAATCAAGCAAAAAACCCCGAAGTGTCATAACTGCAATGTACCAGAGGAAGAGAATGGGAAAAATTGCTGTCCACAGCTTTAATCAATTCAAATGTCTATATTAAAACAATACAACAGAAGTAATTTTTCATATCTAGTCCACAGAAGCCAGATGCACTTAAGAGTGTGTGTACATATACACATAAAATCCCCATCAAAATTGGTGGGAGTTGTGCAGCCTCACAAAAGGGGCACAGTCTTCTTACTTGAAGCACTTCAACCATGAAAATTCCAGAGAATTTGTCTTGTCACTAGTCTCTTGGGATACATCTGTCTCACATTCAGTAGTTCAGGTAAAGCAGTAAAAAAAAAGGGAACAGAAAAGCTTTGTAAGGTTTTATTAAAGACTTTTATGTAGAGCAGGGTTCAAGAAGATATTTGCTACTCCACCAAAGATTTATGCCACCAAAAGCCAACTTGGGCCTTTAATATAAACCAAATCCCCCTATATTTAGTTGAGCATGGAGAATAGAGTATCACATTAAAGTGAATCCAATAGCTGAAAGGATGGAATCTATAACTTATATTTCTCTCTCTATAATTCTTGTTGACTTGACATAGCACCACTCTCTCCAAACATATTCTTATTTCCCCAAAGCTTGAAATTCTAGGGAGAGCTGTAACAACATCTCAGTCCAACAACTTTGTGATTGCTCCCTTTTCATAAAACAATTTCCCTGGGTTCTGTGCTTCCTTGACAGCTCTTTCTCATTACTTTCCCTACCTCATTACTCAATAACCTATCCTATATTGTGCTTGAACGCAGTGTTCTCTCCCTCCCATTTCTCAGGAGGAGACCATGACTCATTTTTATACTCCCTCCCCAAGAACTAGGAGTTCCCCAGGTGCATTTCATAAGGGAGAAAGCAAATGGTTGCTTAGGCAAAAATATGTTTCAGGTGAATGCACATTGAGGCAACAGACAAGCAACATGGAGGAACCAGATTTACCTTTCCCATTGTTTACTTATTCCCAAGTCTAATTCCCTTCATAGGCTGTTTCACCAATTCCTACAACTGCTCTTGTTTTACACTGTTGGCCTCTGCCTTCCTATATCCTCTTCCCTCTTAATTTTAACATGCTTAGGAAAAGCAAATCACCCCAAAGAAATTCCTAGGGGAAAGTCCTTATGCAGCTACGCAGTACATAAAGAGGAGCTTGTTTGCTCAGCTTATTGATGAGCAGAAACTTTGCCAAGCTGTAAAGAGCAGGACTGTTACTACTTGATTATGGACAGCTGCTTCACACTGTTATAAAAGGCAGTTTTGCTGCATGTTTGAATTTTGGCTGTTTTTTTCATAACTATTCTGTAAGTGCTTGTGAAAGCCTCCAAAGCAACAGCTTAACAAATACTATTTACCATCCTTCTTTTCCTATGGGAGTCATTGTTATGTTATTCTTACAGGTGTTTTCCTTACAGCAGCCTTAGTATGCAAAGTGGGGATTGGTGATTCCACTGCATCATTTTCATTCTCCTTTTACTTGTACTGTGATGTCAAGATTGTTCTGCTTTTTCCTGCCTGGTGTCTTCTCTGATCTAACTTTCACTGCTAATAAGAGTCTTTCCACTCAATTCCTAGTGTATCATAGAGGGATTTATTTTCAAAGGTGCCGAATTTCCTGTTGCCTGTTATAGTGGATCTTCCCAGAAATCACTGTGATCAGATAGCACAGTGTGACTGTGTTCCCCTATCAAATTTCCTTGGCACTAGAAAAGAGTGATGGAGTGCCAACATAAGCAAAAGTACATGGGCAATTTCTTAGCTGGTATCACCAAACAAGTTCATTCCCCCACACAAGATTCTTACAGAAGTTGAAATTCTAAGACACGGGATTTCTGCTGCAAACCGAGCAAATTTGATCTCCATTATTTCATCTGAAAGTGGCAGAAATATGAATTTTTCCAGGCCTCACATACGAGAGACACAAGACTCCGTGGAAGTGTAAAAGAGGAAACCAGGAAATCAAAAGGAAAAGGAAAGGAGGAGAGCAAGCCCTTTGCAAGAACAGCTGGAGAAAGAAAAACCCTTCAAGTGCTATGCTGGCTGCCTCCATCACTCTCCTCAGAGTCCGTGCAGGTGCTGGGTCTGCTTGTGGATTGTGACCTGCTGGCTGATGGCATGAGTGATGAATTACAGGCTGCAGCTGGTGCTGGCCAGTGACCTCCAGGTGGGAACCCTGCCCAAGTCAGGGGTCCTTCAGTGACCTCAGAATGCAGTGCAGATGCACGTGGCATAAGGAGATGGATGAAATATATCTCACCAGAGGTGTGAGGTATGATGTGTTCCCACGCACAGACAGTGCCACTCTGTTCAACCCTAGGCTGAATATGGTGCTTTCCTTCAGCAGGTTTATAAAGTACATCAGGAAGTAGGTCAGTACTATTCCTTTTATTTTGCAGACTGAGAAAATTTGGTACAGGTGAAATAAATTACTAAGAACACCCAGGAAATGTCTGGCACAGCCAGGAATGGAAGACAGTTCTACTCTGGTGCCTACATGTGGCTGTGCTACAAGATTATCCATTCTGGCCTGTCATATGTAAGAACAGACATTTTACAAGCAACCTTTCCTAACATGATTTTTTTTTTCTATTATTATTCCTCTTAAAATAATCCTGCCATTAAAACACAAGTGAATTCACAGGCATAAAACTCCATTTAAATAACATTATATTGACAGAACCTGACACAAAGCCTGGAAATTCAGAGTTATGGTTGGCATTCCCTGCTGAATTTGAGTCACTATGTCTTTTATTTTCCACATGAGCATTAGTGTCAGCCTTAAGTGTGGATTTCCTGACTCTTTCAGCCTGTGTCATAACCTTCACTTTATTTAAACACAGAATTTTTCCTGCAAGTATCTACTGAATAGGTCACCAGAATTACAATGTCATTTTACTGCTTCTAAAGTAGGACTTGGCAAATAAACTAAGAAACAACATAAATCTTGATCCAAAGGCCTAACCAAACCCGGTCCTAATTTTTCTGACTTTACAAAGAAGAAAAAAGATAGCTGTGGGGATCTTTAAAAATAAAAAAAATAACATATTTTGTCTTTTTCTGTCCAGGACTAGAAGGAGAAATTAAAACACTAACAATAAGTCTTCTCGCATTGCCTTGCTCTGTTGTTGCAAAGCAGGGAATGTAGGCACTTCAGCCATTTGCTCATATATTTCAGCAAATGCTCTTTACCAGAAGAAGTGCCAGGACTCCCACCAGTGCCCTGAATTTTTGGCTATGATGAACCAGTCGGGTCACTGCAGTTCCTAGTGCATGCAGAAGGGACATGTAGAGTCAATATGAGCAGTGGCGTAATTTGCATGGGGGAGGAATACGTGCATTCTACTGTCATCACGCCTTGCTCTCCCTGCTACTCGACAGGCACACGTCCAGACACAGGGCATCGTTTGGCATGTGCCTGGGTGATCTGCTGGGTACATCTACGCAAGCAGACCTGCCCATGAGAACAGGGCTAAAGAACATGGTCATGCTCCCTGTCATCTGTGTCTGATGGAGAAGGGATGAACGACAGTGAGGACCAGCAAAAAGTATCTGCCTCGGGAGTCCTCCAGCTCCATCTCTGATGGACCTGGGAAAGAAGGCCAGGCTGCAGGTTGGATATTTGGTCCTGCAAAGCCAAATCTGAACTCATGAATAGAAATGATCCGCTCACCAGCCCTTAGACAGACCACAAGTATTATCTCTACTGCTTTGTCTTTAAATCTCCCTCATGCCAAATCCCCTAATTCGGGCATTTGGTATATATTCTACCAATTAAAACTACACATGTGCTCGGGCTGCTCAGCTGCACCTGTACAGGCCTGAATGCATCAACAGCGCTTTGCTACTTAGAGTTCCAGTGAGCCCTGGCCCAAATCTGCACTAACCCAGCATACAAGCTTCCCTCTCTGTGCTAGCCAATAATCTGGTGCTATTTCAGTTTATCAGAATTTTTCTTATTGCCTAATACCCAGCTTCTTAAAAACATGGCTCTAGTAAGTTACTGAGTGGAAGAAAACTGGGAAGATTGTAACTTTGTCTCAGACATAGCCTGGTATTTTAAAATAAAATACTAGATAAAAACTATTTCTATCACTTACGCAATTTCTAAAGTCTGTCTGAGAAACTACAGGAGAGGGTCCAGTTCATTCTCTTTAAGATAGAAAATAAGACAAGTCCTTATCACATATTTTACATAGAAGCTCACTATATACTGTGGCTCATTTAAGGCTTGATAGTGAAGTTGCAAAACTGAGATCAAAGTAGTTTTCAAAAACATAATCTTCTTCTTTTAAGTAGAATCTGTAGATTATGCAGTGTTTCCTGGGTACGCATAAACAACCGGCTTCATGAAACCTCATCATTTAGTAGTCTTGAGACAATGGTATATTCTTACAAAATTTGTCTGTGACAACTCGTTATTATAGCAGAAAACTAAACTAACACGTCCTTAGGCCTAATCACTGAAAGGTCTATTCTCAGTTTAGGATCACATTCTGCCTAACACATAGAGAAAAAAAAAATCTGTAAGGCCAAAGAGAAAAACACATCCCAGACTAAGGACAGTATAGACTTGGACTTCTGCATGTCTTCAACACATCCCATTAGGCCCATTTGTGGGTCTATTAACATGATCCAAAACTCAAAGAGGCCAAACACTTTGTGTCTCAATTGTTCTGGCACTAGAGCTGTCCCTGTGGTTTGCAGCCACACTTGTCTCCCCAGTGCCAGAAATGTGCAGCGCAGAGCTGGCCCAGCACCGCTGACAACTGTGAGAAGTTTGAGGGAATGAGCAGCCAAAGCCATGCATGAAGCTCACTTTTGCAAGATCTCAAGACTTTCTTCTGGACCAAGCTGGGGATCTCAGTGCCTAACTCCCATTATTTAGGGAGAAGGCAGGAATCTGATTTCCCCGTGCATATAACCTCTTCTCCAGGACAGCTAACATAGGAACTTATCAACTTCACATGTATGTCAATACTTAAGCACAACTTTGAAAACTCTTTTCTTCTGCAGTGTCCTTTTCTTTTTAATAAAAATAAATGTTGTATTGTGTTGTTTAAGTTGTTCCATTTCCTTAAACAGTTTGGTCCTGTACCCCCAAGCAAATGGTTCTGCCCTCCCTTACCTCCTCCCACTTGAGTGTCAATCCTGTTCTTCCTCCACCCCTACCCCTGGAAATCTACTGAGTCATTCTCCTAACACCACCCTGGCGTCTGCCTGTCACTCAACAGTCCTTCCCCTCTGTCCAGAAAGTTCCATCAAGGGCATCAAGTGATAGGTTGGGCATTGGGGCCCCCTCCCCTCAATCCTTCCATTGGTGCCTGTTCCTGCCTGTTCTCCCTGTTGCCACTCCTCTGTACCTCCCCACTGGTCAGTGAGAAGACCACGCCCCTGTTCCCTCCCCAGTTTAAACGTTGCTGCACAGCTCAGTTCTATGCTCTTGTTGGCTGTTCTTCTCTCGGTTAAGGAGCTCATCAGCGCACTCTTAATAAACCTGGACCGTGAACCCCAGCGAGAGTCAGCTCTTTTCTTCTGCTATCATCACCTAAGTCTTCTCAGCGGTCTATGGCCGAACCCAAAGCCACCCTCCTAACCCCCTGAGGAACTGGAAGGTGGCTCCCACTGTCCGCAGAGCCAAAGCAAGCTGGGAAGTCTCCGAGCACTCAGCCGGAGTGGGCACAGTGACAAATAAACATTTAAAAAGGGATAAGATTGTCATTTCCAGGATTGCTTTTGCAGTATCAATATATAACTATATACAGAATCAAGCAGAACACTGAATTCCTTACGCTGAGGTCTCAAAGATGGAACAAGGAGAGGGAAAAAACCAAAGCTCATCTCATTTTCCCACTGGAACAATGCAGAGAGCTGCATGAGTACCTTCCCACATTGCACAGCTGTGGCTTCCACTTGAACACAGCAGGAGCAAACAGGGGGATTGTGGCAGGAGCTGGCCTGGCTTCCTCACCTTGAAATACTACTGTCCTGAAACATCATATTTGGGGTCAGTCAGGCGTACAGGACAGGGAGCCACTATCTGAGAAGCAGGTAACATCTGCCAGTTGTCAAACCACCTGCGGGAGTGGATGGGAATGAAGTCCAGCGGTGCAGCCCCAGACCCAGTGCCAAGTGCCCCAAGCACCCACACAGCTGGACAGCTCTCCTCCCACATCAAGAGACCCATTGGTACCTGGTCATGGAGACTCCAAGCCATAGGCTCTCATCTGGGAAAAGAAAAAGTGTCAGAAGGTTTTCAATCTGAAGGATAGTATTTTCCTCAATACGTAACGTTGCAAAATCCAGTTTCATGCTTTTGCGATTAGTAACTCAATTGCAGTGCTTGTTCCTAAAATTACATCGGAAAGACTTCAGGACACCATGCAAAAACATGTGTATTAGAACACAGAGGCTGTTCCCAAAAGGTAAAAAAAAAAAAAAAATCAATTTTTTCTCAAATCCAGAAACTTTGACATCACATGTATGCATAAGAGATTAAGTGAAATGCCAAAAGTAACAGTTTCAATTGGATTTCATTACTCTGTGATGAGGTTGTCCTCTGTTATTTTTGGTATAGCTCTTAATGAGCTGAGCAACTATACGGTCTAATAAAGATTTGCTTAAGGTCTTTTTTCAATTTATAAAATGTATTTTTAAATAAATCACAATTTATTCTGACTAAGGAGTAACATAAAAGACTCGGTTACAAAGCAGAAGTTTCCTTTTGTGTTCATGTACATAAGAGGGTTATGTTGGTGATCTCCCTAGCATTCCCTTTTTCCCCCCCCGTTTTTTTTTTTCTCTGGATTTCCATCAAGCACGCACTCTTCTTTTAATGGTCTGGAACTAGAAGTTTCATGGGGTGGAGTTGAAAAAAATTGCAGAGAGGAAAAATAATTTCACACTTAATACCTGATAGGGTGGGTCATTTTTGCAGAATGGAATATAATTTTTTTTAATTTCTTCACTGAATAAAATACATTTGTCCCATGTTCCTTACACCTCATTGAGACATGAATGTCTCCTTTATTCACATACTCTGAAGAAAGATGTCTTCACTTTGGAAAAGACTATGGTTAGTCAAATAAGAAGGAGATTCTCCGAGTATGAAATTGCTTAACAAAAATGGCGTATTTCATAACAGAAATGAAAAATCAAAAAGACCTCTCCATGTCTCTGCATGAATTCTTTGTCTAAATGAGTGCCACATGTCATGGCTTCTCATGGAGAGAGGGGAATTTTTCTTTCTGAATCTCACATATGGTACACAGTCTGAATCAGATGGAGATAAAAATGCAAGCAAACTGTGCACAGTTTTGTCATGTAGTCTCTTTGGATACTAATGCTTCTTGTTTATCAGAAAAAGTAATTAAAAGAAAAAAAAAGCAAAATAAACCCAGTTTAAGGCAACTTATCCCACTCTTTTCAGTGGGATTATCAGTGGTAAAAACTAATCTTGTTAAAGCACCATTTATTTTCCCCTTCAAATGCTTTTCCACATGCTGCAATGGATAGACACTGTGAGATTTGAACTATGAAGAGTTTGTTCTCAGTACTTCAGAAACCTCATAATTCTCAAGGTTCTGGTAGGCCTTTTGATGCAATGACACTACTCTGCAACTGAAGCCTCAGGTGCAAGACCTCAAGCATAAAAAACAAGCTTAGTTCCAAGCATCCTTGCTTACCTGAACAGATTCTTCAAAGAGTCCTCTGTTCTCAATGGGCCTAAATTCCTTGTTTAAAGTAAAGGAAGTTAATAAAGAGGGAAAATGTTGTTTTTTTTTTTTTTTTTAATCAATGTCAGCAAGACTATATAACTAAGACCATATTACCTTAATATACTTGTAAGCAATGACATTAACATATATGTTCTTAAAATAAAATTAATTTTGATAATCCTTCAGAGCTAACCATACAAAAAAATCCCAAATAACAACAAAACCCCTAGAAAAATTACCTCTTGTTTAATAAATTACTTTTTCTACTTAGCCTGCCTTTCAGTCTTCCAGGAATAGCCTGGCATATACTCTGGTGTCTGTTATAAATTGAGATTAATAAAGCTTATGTTTTAAAGGAGTTTAATAAAGTACAGAACAAATTAAGCCAGAAGTAGCACAATAAAAAGCCTATTAATAGTGCTACACCAGGGCCCTCTTAAAGGCCCATAGCTTTGGTGCATTCCAAGGATCATCTTGCACAGTACCTTGAACAAGATGTGGGGTTGAGAAGGTTTCACAATGTGTCTGGTTTTCAGTAAACCACTTGTTAAATTTTGGGTTACTTTTCACTGAAATTGTCAAAAGATCATTACTCTAAATTTGATTTCTAAAGTACTTTATTCTCTTATTAGATGTATATTTTGGGGCACAAGATACACAGTGGGTTTTGTCTGATCTACCTTTACAGAGTCAGTTAGTAGGTTTAATTAGTCCAATAATAACCCTCACAGTTAGGAAATATTTCTGCCCCAGTGCTACTTATACCCCCTTGGAGCACCCAAAATAATCCCTTTTACTATGATAATGCAATATTACTTTCAAGTTTCAAGTTAATAATTCTTTTTATTTTGGGAGTCAAATAATAGAGTAGGATGTAGGATCATTTCCATGTTCATTTTAATTATCTATTAATATTTAGAGCACTTCACAGAATTTGAGATGAGGAAAAATTACATATATCAAAATACTAAGCTCCTTGGTTTTCATTTTCAAGAAGATGAATACATTTATTACAATTTATTAAAGCTCAAAACAACAAAAGATAGAAAATTACTTTTTAATATGAGTACTTATTCACAGATAGGAAGAATCATCTGAAGGAAGCAAAGGTAAATATGTCCATAGCATATAGCTAGTTTACCAACTCAGCAAAGAAGTACCTTATGTGTAGCCATAGCAGTGCTAAGTTAGCTGGCTATTTGCAGTTAGGTATCTGGGGGCTAAACCTACAAGGGATGAAGGTATGGTGACTCTTCCTTTTGCCCTAGCAAACTAAGGCAAGCATTAAACCCACTGTACTGACAAGTCTCAGCTGCCTTACATCCCTCCCTCCACTCTCAGGAAAATAGGAGCATGGAGTGAGGTTCACAGGTCAGCAACAGGGACACACATGGACACAACACAGGTGAAAAAGAAGAGAGCATCTCTGCCATCCTGCTACTCTCCTCAGCCGAAAAGCACTGAATTAGATGCCTTTGGGAAACTGGTCTTTGATATCTTGCACTAGGCACATATGATTCCTGTCTGTGTGTTTATCGCCTGGTTTCAGCTTGGATAGAGTCAGTTTTATTCTTAGTAGCTGGTACAGTGCTGCACTTTTTGGATTCAGGTTGAGAATAATGTTAATAACACACTGATGTTTTGCTTGTTGCTAAGCAGTGCTTACTCTAAGTCAAAGACTTTCCAGTTTCCCATGCCCTGCCAGCGAGCAGGTGCACAAGAAGCCAGGAGGGAGCACAGCCAGGAGAGCTGACCTGAGCTGGCCAAAGGGATATTCCATCCCACAGAGCATCATGCTCAGTGTATGAACTGGGGGGTGTTGGCTGGGGCAGGGGGGTTTGGGGACAGGCTGAGCATCAGTCAGTAGGTGGTGAGCAATTGATTTTTATCTCAACACATGAGTCTTACTCATTCCTTTTTTTTTTTTTTTTCAATTCTCCACCCTATCCACAGAGAAGGGGCAGGGAGCGAACAAGTGGCTCTGTGGTGCTTAGTTGCTAGCTGGGCTTAAACCACAACAATGCTCAGCAGGATTATGATTTCTCTTGAATCACAGCTGGTAGAAACATCAGCACAATCCATTTTATATACAAGAACCTAAGAAGCAGGGTCTCTTCTTGTGTGTTAAGATACATCCTTACTTGAAGCATGATGTTCTTCACACCTCTTGAAGCTGGGACACTGAAAAGTCCAGCATACAAAATACCTAAGGGTTGGTGAGAAAGAAAAAGCAAGTCAATGAATTACTTGTGGCTTGAGGGGAAGGGCAGTCTTGCTGGGAGAGGAAAGATGTGGATGATGCCCAGAGAAACTTATATAATACAAATTTCTATCCTATTAGGCTTTCACATACAGAAAAATACATACCTACTTTTTCTTAAACTTCACCTCTCCCCTTGGAGGCTCATCTCAGCTCTCCTTTGAACTCTGGGGGTTTTTCCACTCTCTGATATCTCATACTTTTAGTACCCTTCCCTCAGCCTCTTTGGACTTCACTCCCTCTCATCACTGTTGCTGTTTAAATGAGACAGACAAGTCACTTCTCCTAGTTGTCCCCTTCTATCTTCCTCTCCCATAGTTCCCTTGCCTGAAGCAGGATATCCAGCTCAGTCACACTCCAACCCAGCTCTTTACAACACCGTACAGCACACTGGATCAACTGTGAGCTCTTAGATAATGTATGCTAAATTTTTTGGCTTTTTAGGGTCAAACTTTTATCAAAATAACATATTCAGCAAAACCACTAATACTTTAAATCATTTGTGCCGGGAAACAAAAGACCATGTTCTTCCATGATTTCCTCTTCCAACAAATAAAATTACAGCATGATAGGAAATAGGTGGGAAGAGATGTCAAAAGGCTATTTGAAGTGATCTCAAAAAAACTCTTCTTGACACAAGCTAGAATCAATTTCAGTTCATTTAATCCTGATGTTTAAACATCTTCAGTATAGCAATACTGCAGCCTTCCTCAACAATTTTTTTAAGACTTCAGTTATCTTTACAACTGGGAAGTTATTCTGAATACATTCTTTAAACCACTCCTAATTAACCAGTGATTTAATCACTTTAAATCACTTAAAGGTACAGTTTATTCTTTGCCCTTCTTTCTACCTTTTATGTGTTTGAATACTGTCATTTTACTCCCAAGTCTCATTTTCAAGATAAATTCATTTTTCCAGTCTTTCCCGTATCTCAGTCTTCCTAGCCTAGTCTGAATCCTTCTCAAGTTTTTTTATATCTTTCTTGGTATCCAGTACCCAAAATAGTCACAACTCTCCAGCTGAGGCTTTGAGGGAAGAAAGATGGAGTGGCAGAATTACTTAAAATAGGCCCAACCAAAAGAAATGTGACTCATTTCACATGAAGTGTGGGTCTTGGTGAATGAGGTGGCACAATCAAAGTAATATTTCCAAAAGCCCAACTCCATATTTTCCAACAATGGTAGAAGATTCAGCAGTTTTTGAAAAGCAGAGCCTTCAAATGCACAGGAGCAGCATAATGTAGAATCAAACTGTCATTTGCTATGAAAATCCCTGAGTAAGGAATGGCCAAAGGCTGATGTCAGCTCTTATATCTGATACTACTAATCACTGAATGCACTCCTATAATTTTTAGTTGGAGGATGAATTGAAGTCTTAATTCTGCAAGAGACTGTATACACCACCTAAGCCATATTTCTGTATAGTATTATGGGTTCCTCTGCAACTGGGTTATTTGCTATTTGCACAAAACTAGATGACTTTATAAAGGTAGGAGGAAAGATAGCAAAAAATTCGGGGTTCCCAGAAGCTATTAAACCTTTTTACTTTAGATATCGTTTTAGCCAAAAATAGTTCTCATAGGAAAAAACATTTTCTCTTTGTCTAACACTTTCCAAAATGGAATAAAACCTTTAAATGAGCTAAAAGTTTTTATACCATGGTATTCTACAAGGTTTAAAATTATAGGTTCCTGATTCTTCCATCCCTAAACAGTAGCCAAATATAATAATGTAGGGAATATAATGCCAGTTTAGCAGGTTTGGAAAAAATGTTGTTGTTTTTCTTAATACAGAGCACTTTCACATACTCCCTGCTGTGTGACTTTCAAGAATGGTGATGTGGCAATGTATAGTTGGCAAGGTATGCTCCTTGACAACAGTTAATTAGTAAATAAATTATCCCAGGTCCATTTCCACTGTGTAATAGCACAGTATGCAGGTTTAAACTCCAAGCTGACTAATTCTAATAGTTATAAAAGAAATGTTGCTTTGCTTTGATATATGCTTTAATTTTCTCCATTGACAAGCAACAGATTCAGGAGCCAGATATAGTTCTGGTCTCCAGCACAGGGACTCTAAACTGCAGGAACAGCTAATGAATGTGTTGGGATGGTAAAATGATGTACAAGTTTACAAGTTTATTTTAGAGAACAAAATAAGATATTTAATCACAGACCTTCATAAGGAGCCCAGACTCTTCCCATGCACCATTCTATATTAAAACTACACAGGAAGTCTCCTGTACCCTGGTCTTAATATCAGGCACAAGAAAAGAGACAACAGTTGCTCACACAGAGACCACATTAAATGGTCATTTCTAGCAATTTCTAGGAATTAAAGGTTTCCTCTTCAACTTTGCCTTAAGGCAGAGTAGGAGCACTCAAATGGCAAGTTACAAGGGGGAGGCAATTCAGGAAGTTGCTGCTTTTCAGAAACAGACAAGGAAGATCCCTTAACACAACAGGATGGGAGAATTCCTCAGGCACAATTCACTGGACACTGACACCATATTTTCATGCCTGCAATGATGGTGAATGCATGGTCTCATCTCATCAAGAGGGCATAAGTTCAGGAAGAAAGGCTCACCTGCCCTTCTGGGATCAGAAGTTTCTGTTAGGGTTACTGCTTCACTAAGAGCTCTCTGCTTCACCTGGGCAAGCCACCAACATCCACCTGGCCCAGCAGGACCTCTCTGTCCCTCTCTCTCCAACTCCCTCCATTCTCAGTGGGAGAACTACCTTTGGTACCGCGCTGATACAAAACCATCTTGGGTACAATGCTGACAAGCCTTCTCTTTTATTAACTTAAAGAGCAAAATCACTTGCAATTTATAAATGAAGGAAGTAGCTATTGGCCTGTTTTAAAATTGTTAAGCACACTATCTAGGTCAATTGAGTTTCATCATAGAATCTAGGTCAAGATTTTCACATGCTGAGGGAATTCATAAGTCTCTTTCTTGTCTTGTTTCTCTGGTCTCTAATTAGGGGGAAATTTATGCTTCAGCTTTAGGATACTTCTGTTGAATTCAACAGCAGCGAGGTACAAATGCCTTAAAAAGCAGACTTTTGTGTGTTCACTGAACCACATGTTTGGTCAGATCCATATGCTGAACATTGCTACCACTTTCTAAATAAATACAACTTAGTAAGAGGGAGACCAAATTTTCTGCTGCTCTACATCAACAAACACCAAGAAACTCAATGAAGATACACACCCACTGTGAATCTGACTGCAAACACTGAATTTTCTACATGTACAAGTCTGGAAGTTGCCTGAAGAATAAGATCCCCCTACATTCATAGACAGAAATTCTATTGGTGTCAGTGGGAAGCCTGGGATAGTATAAATATTTTACACACATGCTGGTATATCCTGTGTCTGCAGAAGAAAATGTTTGTTTAATTTAAAGCAAATGCATGTAGTGGGTCACATCCTCAAGCTGACTACACTTCTTTGCCAGGACCATGTCACCTTCTAATGCTGAAAGACTGCACTATCCACAGACAAGCTAGAGGATATTTTAAGTTTCATAGTATAAAAATAATTGCCATGAAATATTAGAAAATATATAAGAAAGACAATAATTTAGACATTCCATAGTCTGCTTAACATGAAATAGAACCTCATGATCATACAGTCACATTCCTATACTTTTCTAAAAAGGCTATTTTTAGGGTGGGGTGAAATTTAATACTCAATAAATGTTTTCTATAAAAGAAGATGTAAATGTAGAGTAAATCTTATTGTTAAAAAGTCACTTAGATAATATTCTGGCTCTTACCAATTAATACTATTCTGAAAAATGTGAAAAATCTACCTGTTCCTATATTTTCTACTATTTATTGCTGTTGAACTTTATAAAAATATGTAGTGATAGCATGTTTCCCCCTCTTATACTAAGGTCAGCTGAGCAAACTTGGGGTTTTTTTAAAGTACATTTTGTGCTTTTTAGTGGGCAATTTGATTGAAAAAGTTTGTCTCATAAGCCACAGTTTGTTAAAAAACACTTGAAAAAATAAAGTCTTAGCCAAACTTCTGTGAAGTTCATTGTACCAAAATTCAGACCAACTACTTCTCAAGATCTGTTTGAAATCTCCAATGGTCAAAATCTCTTTCCATTGAGATTCAAATTTTCACTATGATTTAAAATATATAGTGAAATACATAATGAGAAAGATATAGTGGTACTTTGCTGCATCCCTGCTTCATCTGTGAGAAAAGTAAAATAGTAGAACTGGATGCAACATTGCCAGAGCAGCACTCCACCACCACATACAGAGGATAACACAGCCTCTCATTTCCCAGTCATACAACACCATTCACGTTGTTTTAGCTCTTGTTGACAAACATCAACATGAGAACTCATGAACACTAGAAAAACAACTTCTCAATTTTATTTCTTCTCAAGACAGACCACTCAGCCTCTGCCCTTCTCCAAGAATGAAATATCTTTCTTGATGTATGACCTTAAATACAGCTGAAATAAAATAATATGACCTATGTTTATAATTCATCATTGCCTTTTTTTTTTTTTTTTTTTTTTGGTCATCCACAGTTAATCTGAACACCAAATTCACAGGGTTCCTTGCAAACCATTCATGAAATTGTTAATATTAATGTACTTCTATGGGATCTTCTCGTGTACTATTGCCCATTTGAAGTTATGTCTAATGTGGGTTGCCTATTTCTCATTTGGGCAATACAGAATCACACAATCCAGTCTGGAGAACCACACCAGTGAATTTATCCACCTTTCTGTGTATTACAACATCATTGATCCAAATTGTGTAACAAGTTCTGCTGAAGTCAGGGAGGAAACCCACTCCCTGGCAGCTTCTGCACTGTATCTTTGCAGCATAACGTTTTTCCCACCAGATGTTGCTGCACCATTTCAGGATAATCCAGAATGGCCTAATTCTAAAATTACCCCAAGCAGAATAAAAGTCTAATTTCCAACGTCCTGATGTAATGGCTGAATTATGGCTGCAATACCAAACTCCTCCCCTGCAAGTACAAATTCATGGCTTTAGAGTGCCCTTCTAAAAGTTTAGAATCCATGAATTTCACACACACAGTTAAGAGCACTGAAACATACTGGCTTCCCTCTACCTCTTGAAAAATGGTTATTGAGCACCTGAACCTTATTTTGAGTTTTAAGGCATGAAGGAAGAGAAATGTCGATAAAACCAGGTGAGGCTTTAGTTTTGCAGTCAGAAATTAGGTATCTTTTTCAGTGTTCAGGGAGTCTTGACAGTACCCTGTGAGTGTATACCCATTTAAGAGCAAAACATCATTCAGAATGGAATAAATAGGTCCATTAACAAGACTTAATCACATCTGCCTTTGAGATCTGCCCAGGCTCTCTGAAAATTGCCTGTGTCCATTGACCATCTCCTCATGGTTGGTCCTGGCAGTGGCCACTAAGGAGGGAGGATTCAGGAAGAGCCATTACTTCCACTTTGTGGGGGGTTTGGATGTATTTTTTTAAATTCCCCATTACAGTCACAGTTCCAGCACACTGCAACTGCAGAGACAGGGCTTCTGCAGAGACACACAGGAGGGACAAAGCACCCCTGGAGATGTGCCTGGCACCAGCTAGGCAAGTCCAGCATATGCACCAGTTGCAGGCAGCCCACAAAGTCCCTGTGGCATGATGGCACCATGGCAAAGTTTCCCTGGGCAGCAGAGAGTGTGATGGCACTGAGAAGGATGTTGCCAGGGGAGAAAGAGGAGGTTTGGCTCCTTTTATTGCCAGACCCATGGGAATTGCCCTGGGCTCCTGCCTCCTTCCTCCCCCACCACCAGCTTGGCAGCCCCCTCTGTGCTGTCAGGCACAAGCAAAGTTTCCATTAGTCAGAGGAAAAGCATCCAGAAGTACTTGCTATGGATTTATTCAGTATAGTTTTAACCATATTTTGAAATGGGAGATCAATGGCATTGTATATATACCATTATTTTTTATATGGAACAAATTCATTTTCACACTTGGCATGCAATTAAACACAAGAGTCATGAAGAAGCACAGTTTGTAAAGGCCAGTTTCTAAAGCACATTTTATGCTGGAAGAGCACTGCACAGCTACCCCCTAATAAGATGTAATATAGACCACAGCAAGACGTGATAGTTTGATAAAAGTGAACACTGTGGCCAATAAACAAAATGCTTAGAACTGTAAATATTACCTAAGCTAAGAACATGGGAGGAAAAAAAGAAACAGAGAAAACAGATCTGACAAGTCCTTGGACAGTGTTTCAGCTTCTCATGGCTTGAAATAATTTTCTCATGTTGGGACTGTTGTTTGCTCTGAAGTGATTCTTATGTGAGGGCAAATTCACTGTAGCCTTTCCCACACGCCTGCTCCTGTACTGTACGTGGCTTAAAGAGAAACTTCCACCCTCTGGAAAGCTCACCAGCACACGACCATTATTTTCTCCCCCTTCTTCCTGCTTCTTTTCATTTGTCTCCTCAGAGGTGCTAATGAACTGCACTAGTCGTGTCCAAAAGCAAGTTGCCTTCTCTCAGAAGCTGATTTTCTCTCCATGGCTGAACTTTCACAGAGAACCAGGAATAGGGGCTGCATTTCACCCACAGGGATGAATTGACATAGCGAGACAAATCCTTGCTTCTCTGCTCTTATTCCACCGAGCCGGGCATCAGCCAGCTGCATCCCAAAGGTCCTATGGCTCTGTAAACCCAGGATTGAGCCAGGACAAGTCTGGACAAGTCTGCCACGTGGCCACTGCCATTCCTGACCAGCAGGTACCTCCACTGCTGTGCCTGGAGGATAGCAAAGCAAGTTCACATCCTTTATGCCTAACATGGCCTAAGCATAAGTAGAAGGAATTTCTCACGATCCTGACCTACAAGGGGCACTGGAGCTGTGTGGTCTGTTGACCTGTTGGAGTCCATTCCCCTGGGAGTGCTCAGCCTGTCCTCTGCATTGAGGTTCATGGGGGACCAGTTGTGCTATATTCATTCACCCACCCCTATACAGTCTGGGCCAACTTCCCACCACAGATGTAGACAGAAGTTATATTACCCCACAAAGCTGTTTAATTTCACTTTTGCATAAAGTGTGCAAGGTTCTGTTCATCCTCACTCTAAGGACTCCCACTTCAGGCTGAGAGTCTGGCAGTGTGGTCTGGATGCTCTAGGGCTTAAGGAAACCTTCTAAAATAGCTTTCTTCTATTCTGAATTTATTCTCCCCAAAATAATCAGATTTTTTCATCCCCATCCTCATTCTCCCTCCCCTTGCACCTAAAGCAGTTCCTTCCCTCTGGCTTCTAAGAGCTCCCCTTTCCCAGCTATATTTTATCAGGGCAGTCTCAGATTTGGCAAATTTTCTTTTGGGCTCAGCTGGCTGATGTCTTCCCATCCCATGCATTCCTCAGGTCAAAGGTATATTCCAAAATGTACTCACTCCCTCTAACCCAAGGGAAGCAATGGAAATTGTCAGATTTGAGGACAGCAGCTGGATCAGTGAAGACAGCCAAGACTGTAGAGTCCATATGATTAATTTCAGAGAGGTACTTATTGAAATCATGTTAGCTTAAAAAAAAAAAAAAAAGGCAGGAGGGGAGTTCAAAATTTGAACTGAGATTCATTGTAGTTGCTATTTTTATTGAAGTAGTTTGCCCATCCCTGGTGGACTTGTGTTATCACAATCATTTCTATGCTGGCAACAGCCTGCAATGTCAGAAGCACAGAAGTATGATTTCACTGCAGCACTAAGCCAGGGGACAATCTGAATCATGAAGGAACAAGCTCTGATAGGAATGTGAATAGTTTAAGAACACACAAATACAGTTTTGGTGAACTATTTTCTTTTTCCTGAAATGTTCCTTTTCTCCGCTTCCAGTCCAGTTTTAGTATTACATCCCAAGGCCAACTCTTGTGTGCTTTAGTCTTGGAAGAGGGGGCTGGGGGTGAATTTGACAATGAAACAGGTAGCAGAAAGAGATTAAATTTTACTCTCAGTCTTCAGACAACTGCACTGTAATCTTTTCATTTTAATGAGTGAAATAATGTTATAAAATCTAACATTCTATATAGCCAAGATTCCTGCTATAGAATCTCACCTATGGTGAAGTATTCTACCCCTGAGAAATATATAGCAAACCTTCTCTTAATTAATTTATGCTTAAGGACCATGGATGAAAGCAGTACAAGGCAACAGAAAACTTATGGAAAATGTGTGTCTCCTGCAATCAGTTTTCTTAGAAGGAGGATCTCCTGAGGCAGCAGAAGCAAAATTGAAAGTCTTGGGTGTTGCTGGAAATAGGGATTTTTATTTCAGCATTCAATAAATTGGTTTTCACTAAAGGAAACATAACTCCTATGTAACCTGATAATGATGATGATGTATAAATTATCTGTGCCCCGTAGACCATTTGAAAAACAAAACCTGACTTCTTTTGGTTGATTTCACTTTTTCTGGTGCTGCAAACACAAGTGTCAACTTACATGAAGCGGAAAAGGTGTTTAGTGGTCAGGAAACATGTCCTTTTTAGTACAAAGGGAATGCAACTCTCAGACAGAAATAGCCCACCAAAAAGAAAAAAGAAACTTCATGATTTATTATTCTGATTTACAAGCATGACAACTGTTACATTTTCTAAAAAAAATATCACCATTACAACTTTGCAGAAACCCATAAACACCAAAGAACAAAAAGCAAGGTTTTGCTGTCTCACAACAGCAAAGTAAATTAATGAGGCAATTGAAATAAAAAGCCCTATAAAGCCATTTTTGTTTCAAAAAATCTGTAGGTAGATGCTGTGCTCACATTACATCTGAGTGACTTTCTTACCAGGGCCAGCCTCAGCACAGCTGCTCTCGAAGTGACACTGTTATGTGTCGTGACACAAAGTATCAGGTCCTTCTAGACCACAGAAGAAGTTTTAACTAGTGTGGTGCTTAAAGCAGCAATGGCAGACAGCAGGTCACAGCAGAAGAAACCCTTGCATCAGGGCCTTCAGAAGCAGAGCACAGCTTAACCTAGGAGGTAACAGGGATGTCTCTAAACTAATGCAAACTGCAAAATATCAGGAAGTCCTACAGTACAGCATCAAACAGCTCCAGGACTTCCACAGGCAGCTGTCAGGAATACTCAACATGAAAAGCCTTGAGTCAGAGGGCTGAAGCAGGTGAATTCCCTCCTAGCTCTATTTTTCTACTGTTTTTCTTCAATAGGATACAGGGAAATTTTTTACCACCACTAAATGTATGTCACAGAGGCAATGTATGTAATGTAGAGTGGGGAATTTTGTGTTAATATCTTTAGACTAATGAAATAGTGCTGTAAAAAACAAATATACACTTTAAATTATGTATGTGCCATCAATACCTTGGGGTACTGAAGAAATTTATCTTGAAATAATGAAAAGGAATATAAATGACAACAAAAAATCCAGTTTAGATTTTTTGACAGTTGCCATTTATTGTGTAAAGGTGAATGAACAATCCTGAATGAACAATCCTGAGCAAAGCAGTAAAACGGATACCATGCAACACAAGTTTTCATTCATAACATTCACAGATCCCTTCTAAAATAACAGCAAATGTAATTTGACAGAGTCATATGCCTCCAATACTGTGCAAAAAGCAAAGCATTTTTGTAGATGAAATAGAAATAGAGTGGTCCTGCCAAAAATTTGGGCTATACAATGTAAAACTTCATGCCCAGAATGGACATTCACTTCACTTCCATTTCATGACTTAGTGTTAAGTGCTATTAAAGCAGCTGCTGAGTACAAAAGTAAGCTGATGTACCAGAAAGACTTCAGTGTCCAAGAACGACAGAAGAAATTTTTTTAAAATATAGCTCACATTTGCATTACATCAACAGTAGTCACTCATCAAATCCCAGATAATATTATATGGGAACATGTCAGAGCTACTATAATAATGCAAACATTTAGTCCGCATTGGGAATATACTAAACACACAGTAAACCATTCCCAGTACAACAACAATGTGGGCAGTCTTCTGGCTTTATCAAAACTAACATGAAAATATGGAATTCAACAACAACAACAATAACAAAAAAGCAGCAACAAATCTGGTTTAACAAATGCACAGCAAATATGTTAATAATTTAAAATCACTGAGTACTTTAACCCATCCAGTCCTCTCTTAATGTTTCCTGTTACATAATGGTGAATTCTCACAAAACTACAAGAGTCATCTACAGAACACGGTTACAAAGCAATTCCCAATGAAGTGCACAAGTACAGCCTGACTTGAAACAGCAAGGCAAGTTAACAACAGGGTAATGGAGAAGGTGCAAAAAGTTCTCATCTCTTTTTATTCAAATTATATTTCATATTCATGTGGCAGGAAGAATGTAGGTGGCTTTGTTGACCCTGGCTGATCTGAGGACCCAGGTGTTTCTGATAACAGCAGACTCCTTTTGTCCCCATAAAATTTCATATCTCTTGCTTCAATATCTGGTTTCTCACTAAACATTTACCTTACAATCTATCCCAAGGATGCAGAGCAGTGGGATCCCTCATGACAGCAGCTGTAAACATGCAGAGGGTTAGCTCTACTACCCCTGGGTGCAACTTCTCCAAACTCTGCTGTCCTCCATCTTCTTAAAGAAAAATCAAAGACTGATGGCTTCTTGAGGGGCATCAGCCTTCCTCAATATATTCAGCCATAGGGAGATAGAAACAAGTTTCTCACCAAAGTGATAATAGCAACCAGAACCTCCTTGAGGAGTCAGCTTGTTTTTAAGACAAAATTAGCTCAAGAACTTTAAAAATGCTAAGAGAGAGAACAAATATTGAACTGCATTACTACACTGTTTCTCAAGATTAAGTTACTAATAGTGGTTCTATTAGAAGAGAAAGGGGAAAAGAAAAAGGCTGTTTATATTTTTAATAAAGGAAATGTGATAAAAAGCACATTCACAAGAAGCAGAAAAACAATTAGCCTGCAAATCCTTGTTTCTTTCAGTGAACATATAGTCAAAGATAACCATGGTTCTTTGACTGACTCTTCACTGCACATTGCATTTGTTATCTCCTCCTGCTCTTGCAAAGGTTTTTCTCTTCCCTTTCTCAGCAGCTGTTGCCACAGGCAAAATCAGCATCTTCTTCATCATTGGCAGGAAATTACAGTTCTAGACATCACTCCATTCACAAATTGTGTCTCCACGATGACTACAACAATGTGAAGCCTGAGCGGCCCAACAGGTTTTAATTTACATCAGGTAACTGGATTTGCACTTGTGCCAATGGGAACAGTACCTGGCCCAGAGAGTCAAGCCATAAACAGGTGGGAAGAAGTTTGGAGAGAGTTCATCACCAGGGATATGAGAAAAGTGCGCGTGAAAAGAGTTTAGTCAGCAGTCAGCTCTAATTTTTTTTTTTTTTTTTTTTTTTTACCACAATGGCTTTCTCCAAGAGCCCTGTAGACTTTAATCTGGGTACATTACACAACCCTGTCTACTTTAGCATTAAAAGGCAGGTGTATTCAGAGACGCACACACAGAGATCATTCGCAATCTCTGAATCACAAAGATATTTCTGCTGGCTCTTTGCTCTGCCACCTGCACACTCATCGTTAAGTCAGCGACCAGACTCGCCAGTCGATTGTACAAGTTCAGAAAATCAAAGCCAGGCAGACGATGGCGTGGGAGGCTGAGCATGAATTGTTGCAGGGCTCTGACTAAAGCTTCGGCAGGGAAGCGCGCAGGAAGCTGTGCAGAGCCAGGAAGGACACTGCCCCGGTGCTTCCTTTCTGCCACTTCAAAAATATCCACTAACAGACCTCTTCTAAAAAAAAAAAGTGCTTTGGACACAACCTGACGTTAGCTCTTGGCCTTTGCCTCATATTATCTTACTGAAAAATAGAAGGAAAGTACTGCAAGTAGTTAATAGCTTCTCTTAAACAGGATGCTGAGGATAATGATTACAAGGCACTCTGTAGAAAAGACTTTGAAACATTCAAGCTCTGGACATGGATATAGTTTGTACAAGTCCTTGTTACTGCTTTGTGAACACAGAACAAAGTGTTTTCTTTCACTTACTCCCTTCCTGGACACTCTTCGTGTACTCTCTCTCCACAGAGTGTTTTAAAAGAGAATGTCAAACAACAATGACAACAACACAGTCATACTGGTTAGACCATACACAGTTACTTATATTGCCTTTAGTTTTGGAGTTTGCAGGGGTTGTCTTATCGCAAACTTGGAGTCATGCTGAAATGTAGGCTTAAGACAGAGCTACCAAAATGATCTCTGACCCTGAGCGAGGCACTTGATCTCCCAGTGCTTCGATTAGTCGTGCCATAAAACTGGGTAGAAAACAGCACCCCAATGAAATACAGATGGTTCCTCAGAGATGAAGCTATCTTCCATAAATTACAGATGTAAGGGCATACACAAAAAAGGATCTCAGATTTTCTTCCCTCATTTTGGTAGGTGTGTTGCTAAAATCCTGCACAGCTTTACATTTATCCTAGTAGTATCAGAATATTGAGTTTACACACAAAGATTTATCTGATTCACAGCTAAAAAGCCTGCCCCTGATAAAATTCAGCCTTATGCAAAGTGCCTTCATAAGCCTTACTGACCATTCAGCATAAGCCACTGCAAGCAGGACTTACAGCAGCAGGAAGCTTGAACTTAAGAAATGGCAGCTCTGTAATTGCTCTGTGTTTTAAAATTGATAGGTTTGACCTTCTACATTTATCTTCTGTGGTCATTAATCAGTTCTGAGGTGAAAGCCAAAGTTGCAGCGTTGTGTCCTTTCACTATTCATTTTTAGCTAAAATTCTAATCTTGTACGTTGCTTAATATTCCACATTGGGTGTGGGGTGAAATGGTCCCCAGGAGCTCAACAATCCATGCATAGCAAACCAAGTGCCAGGCATTCATTGTTAAATTATCAAAAGTGCACACCAAATTATATCGTCTTTTAAGGCTGTAAAGGGATTTCACTCCTACCTACCAACTAACTCCAGTAAAAGCCTTAGGATTTTTAAACACCATTCCAGCAACTGTATTCCCTGCAAAATTTCAGACTGAAAACCTCAAAATCCTTCTTCATAAATTCTTGAATCACAGACTCTTTGATCAACACCAACTATACCATTCAAGGATTTTTGTAAATCCTAAGTGCCTTGGGAAATGCAATATACATGTAGCAAAAGGGTTACCTAATGGCCATATGGAATGCAGTTTATTCTTGCCCACTTGCAAGTAACATAGAAATGCCCGTATGAAATGTCTCTGGGGGCCTTGGTGCAAGACAGATGAAAATTCAGGGAATGGGTAGAGTGGAGAACAGAGAAGCCGCTTTGAATGTTGAACTGCCATTCACACCAGTGAGTGTTTGATTCAAAGATGAGGACAGAAAAGGATTACTACCTTTTATAAAGAGCAAAGCCTCTGTCAGGATTTAAAAGTTGCATCATAGGTACAATCAGACCTCAGCTGATCCACACTGCATTATCTGCAGGGCTGCACACAGGAAAAATCTAAAATCTAAATTTGAACCTAAATATATACACAGTCTCAGTGCATGATCTTCATATGTACTTTTCAATCAAAAGCTTTATAAAAGAATGAACATTTTAAAAAAATTGACGTTGATTAAACAGGTCTGGCTGTAATTAAGTATATGAATAGAGAGAAAAATGCAAAATTTTATTAACTGTGGAAGGAATGCTAGATCCTTAACTGCCCAGCAAGTTCATGAAGACAAAGGAGATCAGTTTACAAAGGTTAAATAAACATAATATTTTATATTACCGTTCAAATGAATCCAATTTCAACAAGAGTGTGTACGGGTCTAAAAATCGGTTTACCAGATTGAACATTTTTATGAACATTAAAACCCATTACATTGCTCTGAAGTACAGCTACCGAACAGCCAGAGCCACGTAAAGAAACCATTTGTTTGTTAGCCCTATGGCTGAATTGCTTCTAGCCTCCTTGCTATTCATGTCTGGTGGGTTCCCTGTATTTATTTCTACATGCCTGCATGTTTTGCATTTTGTACTCCTTTAAGTTTCCAAGGCCATGTCAAAAAAAAAAAATGCATTCCTTAGTGGGTCAGCATAGGAATAGCCACACCAGACATTAACGTAATAACTCGATGCTTACTGCAAATCTGAGAAAAGTAACCAGTGGTTGTGAAACACGAATTTCTGGTAAGGGAAGTAGGCAGTACATGAACACAGTGCTCTGAAAAATGCTGCTTTAGCAGGAATTTACTTTGAGGTCTTTTATTTATCTGTAGTATAGACACGCACTCACAACCTCCTCATTCTGTTTAGCTAATCACTAACTCTGATGAGGCTGCAAACAAAGCTGCCAATTAGCACTAATTATGATAGCAACATTTCATTCACAAAAATGAGTCTGAACCTTTGAGCTCCTTTGGAGAGGAAAAGTCCTTTTAAGCGCTTCTCAAAAGACTTCCAGCACCCCATAGAATTAGACCACAGATACTATGTATGTATTCAAATGTGACAGCTCGCCATTTGAGGAAAAATCAGCATTAGATAACGGAGAAACTGTTATACAGCATGACACAAGCAGAGCGCACCCTTTGTGCTTCCTGTAGCATTCAGAATGGTTCCCCCATCAAACCACAGCCACCACTGCAAAACATACCACTCCTGAGGAGCTGTGAAGTCCAAACAAATCACACCTTGCAGCTGATCATTTCTGTCCTGATGGTATTACAAACATTAAGGCATTATCAGTCGTCTTGGTCTTACTTGGACCATGTTTGTGTTGTGGCCAGTACAAAATAGCTGAGGCAAGCCACTGGCTCTGGAGAGACCCATGGGCCAAAGGGTGCCCTGAGGGGATGCACCAGAGGCGAGTCCGTTGAAGGCCCCATCACGGAAAAAATTATCCCAGGAATTTTGAGCTGTAGATTTTTTATGGCTGAATTGCAGAGCAGATAAATCTTTAATGCACCTCACAAACCAGGCCCAATAAGGCTGGTGCCTGAAGAAAACCAAGGAAATTGAGAGATGTGGGTTACACTGCATGCTCAGCCACATTGGCTCAGGTCCTGCTGGTCCTGCAGCAGCTCTGGCCATGGCTGCCACAGCCACACCCAGTCTAGTCCACGGATCTGTTGGGATGCACTCAGAGAAAATCAATGTCACCACTAGCAGTTCCTCACACCAGGAAGGAGCCATGTTTTATTGCACCTGAAACACAATGCTTGACTTCTGGGGATGTAGAAGTAGCAGATGTGTCAGGTGAGCCAAAAGGGATCCTCCCTCAGGCAGGCCAGCAGGAATGAATGTCAGGTTTGTCTCAACCAGGCAGGACTCGCTCTTGCAGCTGTTACACTGAAAGGACACATTATGAGAGGTGAATTAACTCACTGGCATCTGTACTAGCTACATTAAAACCACCAAGAGCATGGACAGGATTGCCCACACCATGTGTGCAGAAAGTGAAATGCATGGGTTTGTTTTGTGGCTCTTCCTTGATCTCCTCGAGACTCCACTGGAATAGGTTGTGGATGGGCAGGCTGTGTACCTGCATGGCAGGAGCACAGCTGGGAAAGGGTCCAAATCCAGGAGGGAGCTAGGGAGTAACCCAGTGACTGAAGGTCTGGTTTGACCAGGAAAAGCGCAGCCTTCCCAGTAAAGACAATGATGCCTTGCAATAGGAGTGGGTGGGTAGGGTGGGGCGAGGGAAGGCTTGAGAGAATTGAGCCCAAATGACTCCCACACTCCAGAGAGCTGGAGACTGGCAGCGATCCTTTTTGGAGAGAGGCGTGCTGGGGTGTGTGAGTAGCAGAGAAAGACATTACTGCTAATAAAGATGGGTAGGAGCTGCAATATTTGGACTCCAGTTTTCAACACCACCAAGTACAGAACGTGTATGGGTCTGAGCGTCTGGACCTATCAGACCCATCTCAATTTCCTAAGATTTGTAAAGGCAAACTTTTAGCAGTGTAAAACCTACAATATAATGTGGAAAACCTGTGTTGCTGGGGGAGGTAAAGAGGCATGCCTTAGCCTTCATGGAAAAAAACGCTGTTTTGGCAAGGGCAATAATTAATGAGCTAGCGGTCACTTAAGGTGGGCATAAATATTTGCATCTCAGAAACATTTGCCACCTTCTCCATGCTCCCCTTCACTCTGCCTGTTTTTCCCCTTCTCTGCAGCCTCCTCTCTCACGTGCTCTTTCCCTCCCCTTCTCTCCCTGCCTGCCTGCCTATCATCTTGCTCTAATTGTTTCCAGATTTGTGTGGGAGGTCAGGGCCCGGGAGTGCTGCTTCATGCCAAGTTTATAAACAGAGCAGTGTTTCCAGATGGCCACTGGCTCCAGCCTGGCTAGCAGGTTGATTGGGACCAGAATAACAACAGGTGGAGAACAGACAATGAATTCCTTGACACTTATTTTACTCCCTCTGCTTTTTCCCCCCCTTCCCTCCTCCCTGCAGCCACCACGGCTACCACCAGCAGACCTTCAAGCTCTTGAATCCGGGCAGGGAGTCAGGACACAGGGGAGGGAGGGAGGGAGGGAGGGAGGGAAGGAGGATGAGGAGAAGGAACGATAAAAGAAAGTGCAAGTGACTTCCTTGACCAAATAAAAGGCAGGGCAGGAAAGGGAACACATGCTGCTACTTCCCTGCCAGCCATTACTGCTGCTGCTAATTAAGGTGTCCTTCAAGCCCTTATGGAAAAGACCCTCTGACGTGAAATAACAGAGAGAATAAACAAGGTATCTCATACAAATAGGGAAAAATAAAAGATTGATTTAACATTGTTCCTTAGGCAACTGCATGCATTCAGCTCTTGTCAAGACAGCCTGGGCCACTAAAGCCATTGGCAGTGACAACACATCTGCAGGCACTGTCAGCTATGTACTCATTTTTTTCCAGACAGAGCTTGTTTTCCCAAGGCTCTGGTTTGCTAACCCCACTCCCAAGCTCCTGCCCTTCCCAGTTTCCCTCACCTCTCCAAACTGATGTCTTCTTCCCATTCTCCACACCAAATTCCCACTTTCCTCATCAGAAGCTGTTTATAGAAATGATGGTCGCAGGGAAAATATGTTCTGCAAGGCAGTCGCAGAGGTGTTTTTCTTTCAATTACCTTGCTCTTCCCAGCACATTTAGGATAGTTACTTGGCACAAATGCACTGCTCCAATGATTTGGACTTAGAGCAGATCAAAATGAGGCCACTGATGACACAAAACTGCAGCAGGTTCCACTTCAGAAGAGGCAAAAATGAAAGCAGACAATCTAGATTTTGGGCCTGAGGTAACATGCATACACAGAGAACCCTACCACCATATTACTCCTGGAAATTCCCAAAACAAAGGCAGAACAACTGGGTCAGGGTCACAGGAGTAATGCTTAACTTTAAATGCCCAGGCTGCTTCAAGCTGTAATAAAACATTTTGGAAGCATGAACAAAAACACATCAGGAGAAATTTGCAGCAGCACATTCTGGTTCTGATGCCTGTGGTTGCTACCTCCTCTGTCCCAGAGAGACCAGCAGGATGCAAGAGTTAGATGCAGATTGAGCTGTACACTGGGTATACCAGGGCTGCTCATCCTCCTCCCAGGAATCCAGACAACTGGGAGCTCACTACAGAAGGAGAAGATGAGGAAAAGGAAGTGAATGGGATACTAATAAGGGGACATAAGGAGTACCAGTCAGTCTTCCAGATTAATTCATTTTATATTACTGAACTGCAAATGTTCTTATTTCCCTGCCTGGCCCAGTTCTGCACTCCTGAGGGTAAGATAGCAAAACTATTAAGAAGCAAAACTGTGTATGATAAAAAAGTACTATCATCTCCAGTGAATTAATGAATAATTAGACTAAATTATTAAAATTGCTGTATATCACCCACTGATAGGCTCAACAAACTTGGTATACACAAGAGAAAGCAAAAAAAGGTACCATTTTCTCTCCATTTCCCACTTGTGCTTACACTCCAGAGGGTCAAATTTAAACTAGGATGCATATCATAGAAATAAACCCATAGAGAAATATTAGAATTACAAAATTAAAAGCTGCTATCTTTAAAAAATTATTCTTTAAAAATTAAATGGCTGCTGTAAACAGAATGTTATGCAAAGCTGGTAATTAACCCAAGACTCCAATGCACTTTTTAAATTTTCTATTTGCTGCACTCCTCGCACATAATTGGAGAAATTCAAAAAGCAGTGAAAACGCATACACTATCTCCTCTGTTCAAATACAGTGTTTAGTAAACTGACTGAATTGCTCACATGTGTAAAATGGAACTTTTTCCATTCATTATTAATAGCATATTTTCTTATTTGTAACCTTTAATTAATATCCTTAATGGTTGACATGTACTCTTGGATTGTCTATAAAATATCTGAAAAACCATTTTTTACTCAAGTACCAGTGTGAAGGTGAACTGAAATTTAATAGGACTACAATTTGCTGCTACTCAGAAAGCTCTTATATAAATGGTGTGTGAAAAGCAAGCATGATTTTAAAAGCATTTGCTAATATTTGCAATGCAAAAGATCTCAGATTCTTGCATATGAATACCTGGAAGCAGATTTGGAAGCATTTAGGGGTTTTCATGAATGTCAGCAAATTGTTAACAGGTTTTTATTTTCCTGGAGACATTTCATGACTAGTCTTAGCTGTCAAATTTTATACTGCGTAAGTTCTACATCTACAAATAAACACAAAAACATATTAAGCCAGTTTAAAAAAATCTTTGCACTTCCAAAGCTTCTTATATCTCAGGATCTCAAAAAAGTTTAAACAAACAGTGTGCCTAATCCTAAGGTTTGGTTTAAATGAGGTCACTCAGCACCTTTTAAGTAGACGCTTAGGATATTTTGCTAGAGTGAAAGATACATCATTTTATGTCAATAGGGTAAGCTCCAACCATTTGGAGGTTCTCCCAGTTTCAGACTGTAAATTCTTTAGGGCAGAAAATGACTTTGACCATATGCTTAGGTAGTAGCATCTAGATTTTACTGGGAATTCTGGGCATAACTGAGATGCAGGTAGGCTGAAAAAAAGAGAATAGGAAGTGCCAATGACACGATGCTCACCAAGGCAGGATTTGGTCTGATAAAAAAATGGTAATTCTTACGTTCATACGACTTCCAAAATTCTACTCATGTACAAGCTTTCCATTTAATTGTAGAACTTATTTGGACTGTAGATTCAATCCATTTTCATGTACCGTTAACGCTACTCCTTTTGGCACAGGACTATGTTTTGTACAACTCAGAAACACTTGGCTATGCCTTTCTCATTGCTGCTCCTGTGTTCTACAGAAATCTGTGTACCATGTTTTTCATAAAGGAACTCAGCTCATTCCTTGGTTCATGTTCTGCAATATCTGTGTTTCTGCTGACCAGAATTTTCCAACTCTGAAATATTACATCCAGGATAAGTAATGATGCCTGAGAGTGTAGCAAATTCTAAGTTCCTGTAGTGAAAGTATTGATCTGATGTGGAACAATGGATTTGTACACAAATCCTGATTCCCCTTCAGCAGCTTAGCATTGACTGTGATGACTACAGTCACCTGTGGCCCTCTCATTGGAGAGACGGTTAAATGACATTCATATTTTAAACCAGCAAAGAACAGATTTCAATAGGTCAAAGTCCTAAGAATTACTAGCCTTAGTGATTCTTTTGAGTTTGTTTGCATAATGCTGATTTGCAGTGTTGATGTCCACATGAACACAGTATGGTAAATAGATGTTCTTGTTTTGGATATGACTCCTTAAGCCTTTTCACACCCAGCCAGCATAGTGGGAAATACCAGGGAGTCTGGCTTCAGCCACTGGCTCAGATATCAGGTTAAGCTTGAAAGGTCAAGTTCTGGAAATCCACATTGCAGAAGCTTGATATGTAAATATAAGCAAAATTATTCATCCCACCTAACTTTCTAAGTCTTAAACATCTACTGCAAGGTGCTTAGATTAAAGGTGCTTCTTCTATAGTCATCAGAGACAGACATCTATACAGGCGTCTTCACTGGGAGGATTTCTCACTTAACACTGTTCACTGTAGAAGGACTTCAGAAAACTAAGATAGCAAGACATCCTTTTTTCAGATGCTAAAATAAATTTGCTCCAAGCATGGCAAGAGCTTTCTGGACTTTGCCAAAGATTCAAAAGATTCTTCTGTTTGAAGATTCTCTTCAAACAGACATAGCTATTGAGATGTACTGGTGGAACAGCATTTTCAAATGTGAATATTTCTGAACATTCCTGCTGTAGAGAGATTACATAAATGCTTCCTGAATTATAGCTTATTTGGAAGTGAAGTGCATACCTTAGTTAATATTCCTGAAAAAAAAAAAAAAAAAAAAAAGCAGCAACATTTCTCCTCATATAATTTTGAAGTTGGCAGGGTAGTGAAAAAGCTTGTGTGCAATAGGTGACAAGTACCATTTCTAAATGCTGTGAAAACCAAGTAAACTATCCACAGTCACAACCCTATTCAGTGACTCTGAAATATTTGTTATGCCAGTCAGAAATCTGAAGTGCTATTCTGGACCCATGATACAGGCAGAGCCGTGACTGAAGATGGGACAACATGCAAATATTGTTCATACAAGCTCCACTAAATTCTTAATTAAACTGCAACTCATATTTGTGCAGTTGGAGTCCACTCACAAATATTCAAATGGCTGGGTGTACTCTCCTGAGGGTTCAGAGACAAAATGCATTATTTTGTCAAAACACCCCTGCAAAGACTCTGAACATAAATAGACTCCTCATTAAAGCTTTTTTTTATGGCAGGAAACACATTACAAGTTCAAATAAACACACTAAGAATGAGGTAGCTGGTCTGAGTGATCTTCACTTGATGGTGCCTAGTGTCTGCTACTCTGAAGAGTAGACCACAGCTTTGGGCATTAAACTATCAGATTTCTGGTCTTCCGCTCGCCAGAGCCCAAGTTCCCTGGGCAAGGAGGTACAACACTACCTCAGTGGGACACTATAGTCTATCCCAGGTGGTCTGAGAGCTACTCAGTAGTGCAGCAGGTGCCGGAGATAAGTCAATCCCCTACTTTAATTCATATGTTCCGAAAAGTGCAGAAATGCTGTAAGCAATTGCATTGACAGTAACAAATACAGGAGTAAATATAACATTCTCCTGATATACTTCCTATGTAGGACCTCAAACAAGTCATCTCAGGCTGCTTTTCTTTGTCTATTCTTTGCCTCCCTAAAGACTGGAGAACAAACACAGCAAACACACTTGACTGAAACATGGAACATCTTAAATGAAACACATGTAATATCAAGAGCTGCTCCATCACAGAAAAAGGCAAATTAAAAGAGACCCAGGGAGAGAGATTATCGTTATGACCACTGAACATCAGATGTAGCAAGTACACTAAGTAGAAAAGTACACTAAGTAGAAAAGGTGAAATCCCTGGGGATTTCAGGGAACCTAACCAATGAAATTTAAATAAAGCATTTGCTCCACAGGAATTCATTGATTCTCTGGGAGATTTTACCTTCGTGCTTTATGAGATATTAATGGCAAGAGTTTTTAAAAAAATACATGAAGAGAAAAAAAAAAGTGGTGCTTTGTTCACAGAATACCTACATAAATATGAGGATGACGAAATAATCTGCTTCAACATTTCCATCTGTATTCATGGACTTGCACTGGACTGCTCTTTTTCTGAAGAATAATATAGTATGTCTAGAAGTACTCACATGTCTCCTACCACCAGAGCTTATAATGATACAAGACTCAGTTCAAGGAGTAAGTTTGTGGCAACAGTCTGCAGTATATAAAGTCATATTTGGTATGAAGGCAATTAAAAAAAAAAAATTAACCTCCGTTGTTACTTGCAATCCCCTACTCATTTTCTGATTTAACTGCAAATATAGTGGTTTGGATATAGTGGTATTATACTGACAGTATAATAATTAGCATTATGCTGTTCTTGTACCTTTTGTACAGAACAAATTGTAGCAATGGAGTTCTGCTCTAGAGATACTGTGATATCATGGACTGAACAGTGAAGCCCTAAGATGAGGCAATAAAGTCTGTAAACCGTTATAATAGTACTACTTGTCTAAATCATAAAGCCTAAAAGATCTAATAGATCAACACATTCATCTGTCTGCCAGAGGACTGCCCATGTTCTGAAAAGTCACAACAATTCAAAGAAGAGCAAATAATAGAGATTAATGAGCAAAGAACAATGTAGTTATTGCAGTGGAGTTGGTTTCTGAAACAAAACAGAATTTAGCAGCTAAATAAAGTGGAAGCTATTAACTGCATCTTTATTACTATGCAAAGTCAAGTAGCAACTGTGTAATTTAACTAGGTCCATTATGCAATCTTTTTTCTAATTCTTTCCTGATCTGCTAAACTAATCTCTGTTTTTTAGGGGGTTTGAAAATGAATTAAATGGATTAAAATGCAGCTGAAAGCCAGGATTATTTAAGGAATGGAGAACAATAGGAAAACATGACAAGGAAAGATCAGCCATTTGACAATGAAGCAACATCCTGAGCCTGAAGCACAATACTATTGAGTAAGCATCTGAGAAAATGTTTTATTTCATTCTCTTTCCTCTTTCTCCTCCACTCTTAGCAGTGGACTTTGGCTTGATGTTAACTTGGAGAAGTTTAACTTGGGTTTTCCTAGATGGGACCAAGAACTCCATTTGTAATATAGCTCTGTAATATGTCCTACATTTACGGTGTATACTGGATGTCCCAGTTTCATTCCACTTAAATATAGACAGCTACCCATGGGTTGTAGCATCCCTAAATGCCCTTCACAGTGCAGAGGGAACTCCAGCAGCTGACAAGTCAAAGAGCCAAAATACAGATTACCTTCTGGAGATCTCTCATCCTCCACTGATTCTAATGGAAACCTAAAATGGGTATAGTTAACACAGGTGGCTAAGTTAGGTGGGAGGATTCTTATCCAAGCTATGTTGGATGAGAATCCTCCCTACCAGAAGTGAGGGTTAAAAAGATCTGTCTACAATGTTTGTTATATGTGTTTCAAAAACTGTTCCTACCACAGTTTTCCAGGCAGCATGAACAAGGGTACTTATCTGCTACAATGCTGGCTTCCTCACAGTAATGTCTTGTTATGTAATTATCAGAAAATAAATCTTTGTCTATCCAATAATCATGCTGCAATCATGCAAGGCCTAAGATTTTTAATTTCCAAAGAGATCATGATGCCTATCAGGAGGCAAGGAATTTTCACCTTATTTTTTGGTCACATGGATGAAATCATTGCAAGTCATAGAAGCAGTGCTGCACTATCAGTTAATTTAGTGTGGCATTTTAACATCAAAAGTCAGGCACTTTTGAAGATTTGGAAAATATATTGAAAGGCTTTATATTTGAAGCTAACACCTTTTCATTTAGGCATGTTACCAGTGTTACCTTTTTACCTAATTTCCTGCTCCTTTTACTAGTGATTTAGTTACAGCTCCTTTCTGTTAGGAACTGGCAGTTCAGTAGTTCAGTGGACCAAAATGTAATGAAATACTTTGCAAGTTTTGTTGGAAAACCAATATAGTAGTGCTATTACTAATGAGGAACATACTCATACTAGCACTGGACTTTAGGAAATTAATGAAAAATAACAGGCCCTGCTCTGCCTATTGTCACACTTGTACAATCCTTACTGATTAACCAGAGATGCACATGCTCACCTAAAGATAAAACTGAGTCCTGTAGTGGGGCTGAATCTACTAAAAAGCACCCAATTTGTCCAAATTCACTTACAGGAATAATTTAGACTCACAGTTTTCAATCATGGTCTGCATAGAAGGTTGATTATATTTTCTTCATTGTGGACAACAGAATTAGAGATGGGTCTGGCTCAGAGTCCCAGGCAAAATGCATCTTCATTTTAGAGAGGTTCAAAACACAGTCCTGGTCCCAAATGAATTCATTTCTCCCTCACAAAATCAGAGCATCCAAGTCTTATTTCTTCCATCAGAAAAATCTGAGAAGGGCATAATTCTTTAGAACATAGCAATTCTTATTTGTATAAATCAATTTAAATCTGATAGTGAACACAGTTATTAAATCTTCTGGACTGACACATAATTAAATGATCGTTTGATGATCACTGAAATTCTTTGCAATCTTCCCTTAATCTTGGGTATTTAAAAGCTCTTGGGTTTTATTTGTTGTGTTTCAGGACACCTGACTTGACTGTGATGACAATTTCACCCACCAGGAAATAATAAATTGTGCTTTTGCAACAATTTTTTTTTTTGGATGGTTTCCTTTGTCTGTCTCTTACCTTCATCTTTATGTGCTTTTTTTTTTTTTTCATAGCCACTCTGGAAAAAAATGCCTGCAATTTTTATTGTTGTGGTTTTCTTTCTACTTTTTTTTCCTCTTTTTTCCTCTACTTCATTCTTTTGCTGTTCTTCATTTTTGCTTAGTCTAACATTTATTGAGGTTTATTTTTAGGATACATATATATTTGGGGTGGAATTGTAATCTGAACATTTATATACTGAGTTTATATTTTTGTTGGAAAAACATATAATTGACGACTGTTCTTACTCTTCTGAGAAATGCCAATAACAAATGGCAGGCTTCAGTTCAGTGAAACCTCTACTGTTTTAACAGGACAAAACATTGAAAGCAGGCAAATAAAGTACAATAGGATAATTTTTTACAGTTTATACTGGGGTCAAAAATATTGCAAATATTGGTGTTTGACTTTCAGATCTGTCATAATATGCTGAAATACCATTCAGATGTCAATAACATTTTGCAAAAAACATGGAAAAGATACACTGTTAATAATTCAGTTGAAAGGAAAAAACACACTTGAAACTGGAAATTCCTTTTTTTAGTTCTAGGCAGATTTCTCTGTTTATTTAGATGTTAAAGAGATCTATTGCCTTTTAAAGTACAATACTAATACTTGGGTTAGTTTAACTGCCCTTTTCCCACACACATATGTTTTTGCAGACTAACACCTACTGATACACTTTTCAAACCCTTAAATCCCCTCCGATTCTCAAAGTGCTCTTCTGCCTTCATTTCTGAATGACGGTCACAAAGCATGAAGCCTACTGGAATAAATATCGTTTCTGAATGCTAGTCCACAGGTTTCACTATTGTTTGAGCATGTGTGTAGATAAAGTCTGCTTGCCTAAAAAAAACCACACACAGTTAAGGTTTCTCTAAAAATTGGTTATTATTTGAAAGACCAATTGTCTTTTGAAGCTAATATATATATATGGGTAGGATTCGAAGGAAGTGTTACAGAGTGAATGACTGAGGACAGGCATGGGCACATATTTAAAGCGAGGTACCCACGTGTACTGTGATACATGGCAACATCAACACACAGGCACACTGAGGTGACATTATTGGCACAACTAGGAGAGTTTTTACTTTTGCCTTTACATTAATCCACACTGTTTATTTTGTCACAATGGTAATTTTTGTTAGATGCAGAACATCTATCATGAATTAGCCATTTCAAAAAGAGATGACTGGGGAAGGGGGAGTTGGTTGAGTTTTGGAAGTGGGTTGTTTGTGCATTTGTTTTCTTACAACTGGCAAAATTCCAACAGCTATTCTCCAGAAATTTCACAAGAAACATTCATATGGGCAGGAAATCTACTGGCAAGAAACGGCAGATGAAAGAGTTATGTACTGCTGAATGAGAGTTTTGCACCTGCACATTGCTTAAGTTGGAGCGCGTGCTATTAATATAACAACAATAGCATAATCAGTAGGATGCATAGTCATCTACCAAGATTATTTCATTTTGAGACTTCATGGACACTTTTGGCATTAGTGCAAAATAGGGAGCTGAATCAACTTCAAATGTGCACTAAATGGAACGGGGAGGGGAAAATCATGCTTAAACAATTCTTACCAAGACATCATGTTTAAAATTAGAACTAGAACTGTGTAACTGAGCCCAAACCAAACTGGATGTCCAAGGACACCAGAGGGATTACAGGCACAGTTGCCCAGTAAGTAAGGGTCAGAGGAGTACTGCTTCAGACTAATTCACTGGATTCTGTTCTATGTCTCCTTTATAGAGAAACTTTCTTTTTCCCCTCAGGGTCATTAAACCTAGACTAGAATAGAGCTGTTAAAATACTCCTATGGAACACTTTTTGGGGTCAGGATTTGGTAATTTATAAAAATATTTCCAATGAATACCAAAACACATCAAAAAGGTTTCAAAACAAGTGTTGTCCCAGTTTTGAAACCTGGAAGGCCTGAGGTCTTTAGTTCAAAGGTAGACTATTTGGTGGGGCCATCCTGCAATGATAGGCCATCAATCCTCTACCCTGGCAGTCAAAAGGTTGAGCAATGGTCTGCCAGCCAGAGCCCTGCAGGCTTACAGAAGAGCTCAGCTAAACTCCAACTGTCCCTTAAAGCTTTAGATTTCAGTCATCTGCCAAGATCTCTCTTGAAGTTTGCCAAACAGCTTTGCTTTTGAGACTGGTTCCATCAGCCTTTCCATGTAGACATGTGGAGTTTTTTCCAAATAAATCATTTCACTGCAAAGAAACCATTTTATCCATCTCAATAGTCACCTAGATTATGCAAAATGGTGTGCCATCCCTGCATTTCTCCCTGGACCCTTGATGCTGCTCCTGACTTCAGGCACAGAAAGGTCATTCCGGACCTTGGAGATGTGCAATTCTGTCTCCCCATGCTGACCGACACCTCTCCCATGCAGAGTCCCCTCCTTACGGAGTTTCACCTCGAGCGGTTTCTAAGCAGCCATAAGGAGATAATGCTCACTACTTCCCCTGGTGAGAAGGCTGAGACCTGGTCAAGATGTTTCATGGAGAATTTTGGCCCTTTCCTACTGGGATCTGAAACATCCTGAAGTAAGAGAAAACACATTTGTGACAGAATTACTAAAATCAACTAAAACAGTAATAAAGAAATATGGAACTTATATTGCTATTTTTTGTGTAAGTATTATGGTATAGCTACCCAGAACATACAACAACATTTGGAATAGCCGTGTGGGGGAGTAGGAAATGCACTGCCAAATCTTGGCACTACCACGGTACAACAACTGTTGTCCAGCCACACTTGCTGCCCAGCCCAAGTTTTCCTATGTGATAGACAGGTTTGCCTTCACTGAGAATCAAGGAAGCAACCTACTTATCTGGAATTTTATCCACCAGAAGGCCAAAATACTGAGCGTGGCCTGTGAACTGAGAAGTGACAATGAACCAACATCCCTGGGAAACCTCGTGGTGGTCAAAGATTTTCTACTGCTATAGACAAAAATGGTTTAGGGGTCTGACCTGCATATTTATTTATTCATACGTTTACTGAGAAAGATTTTTCACTAGTCTCCATACCAGATAAGCCACTGCTCTCATCTGAATCAGATTTTTACTGTAAAGACAGCTAAATTAACATCAGCATCAGTATGTTATCAGCAGTGTTTTCTGAGGTTTGTTTTCTCTCCTTTATGAGCTGCAAAATCGATTGAGTTGCAAGGAATACTGAGTGGGAAAAGCCATTTAAAATTGCATATTTGCATTGTCATGGGTTGGACTCAATGATCTCAAAGATCTTTTCCAGCCTAGCTGATTCTGTGATTCTGTTTATGATTTAATGTTGTTTGAACAACTAACCTATAAACTTTATAATTTTGCTATTAGAAAGAAGAAATAAAAATTATATGAAACTTGTAAAGAATCACAGAGTTCTCTTCCAGATCGCTGACAGTCAGTAAATGCCTCAAAAATCTCTCCCACTTCTTTACATGTAGGTATTAAAATTCAGCAATTCAGTGAACTGGACTATAAAATCAGCATATCTGCCCCAGAACAAGTACACTTTTTGCTTTGCAGTAACCTTCTTTGCAGAATGCATTTGTGGGACAGCAGGTTGACACTGGGCAGTGAAAGGTATTCTCCATTTTGTAAAACAAAGCAGCTATGGCTAACCTTCTTTTGTTTCAAGATAATAAAAGGAAAGTCCCATTTTGCAACTATAAAAAAAAAAAAAAGAAGTTAAAGTAGTACAGCTGTAAGCAGAAATACATTCGTCATTTAAAGGGCTCCATGCCTACTGTACATAAAATAATACACTGGTATCATTAGCATAGACAACAGCTTGTTTTCAATTTGGCTGCAGATAATGAAATTATCCCCCTAATTACCATAAAGTGGAACAAATAAACACAAAAGCAAACTCTTTCTTTTTCTTTTTTCTTTTTTTTTTTTTTTTTTTCCCTTCAGCAGCGCTGGCTTTCAGCTATTTAGAATGAAAGCAAAGCTTCTGTTTTTCCAGAGCTCCAGTTTGACCTCAAGCAGATAAAGAACATGAAATGACAAACACGCAGCAAAGAGTTACTGTGTCCTTCCCCCCTGGCCTCTGTTTACATTAGGAAATGTACCCGGGGAGGAGGGAAGGGGAGGCAGGAGGGCTGCCTTTCAGCGCCGCGCTCGGCTCCGCTGGCTCCGGCTGGAGCTGGCCCCTGTTTCTGAGTAAGCTTACTCCACTCCAGATGTGCCGCGGCTCCAGCGTGGCTGCCATGTACAGTAAATCGGCATCTGAGGGCTCGTCAATCTGTGGGGTAGAGCAATTGCGGTCTCGCCAGGCCGCCCCACTGGCACAAACAGAAATTTGCGCCGCTGAACTGGAAAAGGAGAAGGAGGAGGAGGAGGGAGAGGAGGGAAAGGGGCGACAGGGAGGGAAGGAGGCAAATAACGGGAGAGCAGTGTGTGAAAGTTGAGGGGCTGGAAGGTGTCTGCTCCCGCGAGGAGAAGGGGAAGAAATAAACACTAACAGTCAACTGAGGAAATGTTCTTAATGCATTTGTAAATTTACTTGTAAATGTTTTACACTTAGAGAGAAAGGGGAATGCTGCGTATCGTTTGGCAGTGTTGGCTGTCTATAGGTCCCTGTGGATATACTGCTTTAGTACGCGTTGTAACCAGGGCAAGAGAAACATAAAATAGCTGGGAAAACACAGCCAATTAGTCATTACACATAGATTGTAAAAACAAGAGAGAGAGAGAGAGGAAGAGACAGAGAAATAAATGCCCCCAGCAAATTGAGTCCCTCTTGTTTATGTCCCTGCAACATGAGCATGAAAACCAGAGGCAACGATGCCTTCTAATCAAAGTGCAACTTGCAAACCAGTCAGTGCTCCCATTCAAAATCCTCCAGGATTTCCTGACGCTCACAAGATTTACCTATTTGCTGTCATTGTAAAAAACAAATTGTTTCACTAATCAGGCAGTTTGCTTTGGACTCGACCCCAGCTGTACGAACTCCAAGTTGGACGTTCATTTCTGATCTCCTGCCGCCTACGCAGCCGTTGCTAACTCGGTTTTAATAGGATGAGAAAACAATCTTTTCTTTTATAGTGGGTTCAAATGAGCTACCCAGCTTCAGGCTGACTATAGCTGTGTTTTCCTAATCACCATTTTTTTACAGCAATTCTGAGGATGAAAATGCCTGCTCCCCCTCCTTTCTCTTCCGACAGCGCCAAGTCTAAGAATGTAAATAAGTGTTAAATTGAAACACAGAACAAAAATGGGTCAGATTTAGTGTAATTGAGTCATAGTTAAATTTAGGCTGCTTTTATTTGCAAATGTGTACTTTAGCAGCAGTTCCATACAGCATCTCTGGATGGAATGAGATGCCTCATTTATTTATTATTTTTACTGTGGTTGTGCCTGAAATTCTCAGTGAAGGCTAACAGCTCCATTGTGCTCTAAAAGATGAGCTATGCATTTTAAAAACTCTTCTTTGCCAGAGAAACTAGCCTCAGAGTATCGTCTGCATTAAACAGCAGCACCTTAAAAGGGCAGAAATATTGTCAGCTGTTCCAAATTTTCAAAAATTGTGAATCAAAGCTGAAAAATCCCAAGGCTGCAGGAGAAAAAGTCATAAGATTTTCAAAGAGTTCATCCTTTCTTGTCTCCTATTTTGTTTTCAAACCCTTACAACACACTGTAAGATTATTGAAGTTTCTTTTTTAAAAGGAATGTTCAGATTCTCACAGTATCCCTTGACTTAAGGAATGAAGGCTTAAAAGTATAAAATATCACTAGATTTGAAACAAAACTTTAAGACTTGGCAATACAACATACAGTTCTCTATGGGACTTGATTTTCCTTAGCACTCCATTGACTGGATGGGGTAGTGAGGTCTCTTCCCTCTCTTCCTTTACCTCCTGTAAGGTATAAAGGGCTTTGATTCTGACCATGAAGAACATAAGTAATCATGGATGAATAAACAATTAAATATGACTGTTCCTATGCATAACTTTCATACTGGGTTTTCATCACTGGAGGCACTGTAATCGTTCTCTTAGATGCAGGGCAATAGAGAAGCTCAACAAGACGCCAGCAAGCAAGCAAGCAGGAACACATCTGCTACTGAGGACAAGTCCTTGTACAAAGTATATGTGTCACATTATTAGCTGTTCTGTGAGGACCAGAAGGAGGACACTGCATCCCAGTGATGAGCCTGTGCTCCAGCCAGCCCCCAAAGACAGCTCATCATTGCTTTACGCCTTGCGCAGCCATTTATGTCAGGACAAAATGGACACTTAAAAAGTGTATCGAATCAGGAAGGCAAGATTTGGATCAAAATTACCTCAAAACTTGTCCCTTTTTAGGCTGGCCAAACCACTGGTAAATTTACAACTGGGACTTCCCTCATGCAGGCAGAAATACGAACTGGGTGATAGAACAGGTGTTTTCAACGGCCAGAATTTCCATGCAGAAAGACAACACAGACGGGTCTCATTAGACAGTAGCTGAATTTAGCAAGGAATGTGACTTTTCCCACCCCATGTTGAATGGGAAAGGCCCAGGGGGAAAGTGATACTTAAAGGACACGGAGAGCAGCACAGTTCTTAGCTCCTCCACCACAATAATGGCACTAATTTGTGAATAAGTGAGCGTAAAGCTGATAATAGTTGTCTGTAAAGAATCGTGTATGATGGTAAGATGATACCAGAGAACTCTAAGCGACCATGGAGGAATGTATCTAGAAGCCAGGACACAAAATGAGTGCAGCATGAAGAGGGTGTTGAAATTGAATGGGTGAGAGAGATAGGAACAGCAGAAAAAATAATGCATTCCCTCTTCAGAGAAGTCCCTCTCAGTATTGTGCTCCCAACTCACTACCACACTGTTCTTCCACATTAGTTTGAGCCATGTTTTTACCATGTAAAATCAAGCCCTTGTTTACATGTGTATTATAAGTGGAGACTCTTAAGCTCAGGTTTGGTAGTCAGAAAGGCGAATTTCCCTGACAAAAGTTTAAAAAGAACAAAATTAACTTGTTATCTTACTAAAATATGATATGTTCTTTCTTTAATGGCTCAATTACTACAAAGAGCACTCTTGCAAGACAGAAGGTACTAATGACTCAAGAAAAAATGAATCATGTCTTGTATTTCCAATAAAAACTGCATTTTATTCATGCATTAGGATCTTGGATCTACTATTTTCTTTGGGTTTTCTTGTATACACATTCCAATGCACCTGACAACTGAAGGAAGAACAGTACTGTCCAGCCATTGTGTGGGCAGATGTTGTGTAAATTTCCACAAGAGATTCTGCCAAGCCTTCCTCTTACACAGACCTCTGACACCTGCATTATTTGGAAGGATTAGTTTCTGTATCATCCCCGAGGGACTGAGGCAAGAAGAGCAATTGAGAACCTGGCTGCAGAGCAGTCATGCAGAGTAGACACAAATGCAATTATCCTTCCCTACTTAAGGAAAATGTAGCAGCCCTAGGTCCCCAGGAAGACAGTAGAGGTTCACCTCATGCATCTCCTAAAAAAGTGGAGATTAACAAAAGTCTGTTAAGTATCCTGTTTACAATTATTTCAAAGTACAATAAAATCTAAATAGACTGCAAGAATAGGCTGTGTTGTAATTGCAATTGAATATAACACAAACTGCAAATTTGGCATTTCTGCTGATAAAAAAAGTATATCAGTAATTCCACTGGGCTTATATATACTAAATGTTTAGCATCTCAGTAGCATACTCTTTATGATGCCTTTGACACCTGCAGAGAAATCACATCAAATCTGTAGCAGCAGTATTACGTAATGCACCAGATTTCAATGTTGAAAACATCCTGTTCTTTACATAGCCTCCTGTCTTACACAAAAGCAGTTAAAAATAATAGAGCTTGTTCAAGAGCCAGATTTACAAGCTTATGTTCATCCACTTTTAAGGCTCATCTTGTAAGGCAGTTTTGTTATACCTGTGGGCTGGGAAAGGAGGCAGGAGAAGGCACAAGAGGGAGGAAAGATTTGTGAATGGATTGTTTCAAGCTTTTGGGGGAAAACAACTTCAATCACTCTGCATTTATGGAAATTCATTTACTATTCTGAGAAGTAATATGAAGAAGAAGTGAAACTTGTAAGAAATGAGTAACAGAATAAGTCTCCTGTAGCTGGACTAGAGATTGATTAAAGTCATGGAATATTTATATTTGTAGTTTGAAATCTGGAGGTTTGGATCAGCTAATTAGAAAGATAGATACCATTTGCAAAACTTGGATGTTGATCCCGAAGCAGATTTTGAGTTCATCAATCGTTTGGAATGTTTAAAGGAGAGGAAGCTTGGCTCTGCTCTTGAATTTCACACTAGAAGGCTCTAGCTGCCTTCAGTGATGAAAGGAAAAATGAATAGGAGAAGAAAGAAAAAAAAGGAAATAATGGCTCTATGTAGGCTTCTACAGCCTTGCTGTGTAACATGTACTTTGTAATAACCTCAGAGCTGCTGTTACAGAACTATGCAAGTAATCAGCCACTCCTCACTAGCATCTTGGGTTCCTGTTGTTGTTGAGGGAAATGTGAGCAGAACAATGCAATTCACCAGAGCCTTTATGGATTTTCACACTCATGAGTCCTAAGACCAATCTTTTTGCAATCAAGACAAAAAGCTATAATTGATTGCTTTATTCTTGTTTTCACAAGCTGTTGAGAGCTGGCTGTTCTTCAGTCTGTTTATGAAACACTCATTTACACTGGAAAGCACTGTATTGATAGTATGTTGAACTGGGAATAAAGGGACCTGGCTCAGCAAATCGGTGAAGTCTGCTACCAACTCCTGGCCTTTGAAGCACTTCTTAGGCAGAGATTGTATTTACAGTTACCAAGTCTAAAAACTGTAAAGACCTTCATTCTTGCTTAATAAGGTGCTTTGAGATCACAGATGAAAAGCACCAGGAAAAAAAATAACAGTAATTTGTACCAAAAAAAAAAAAAAAAAAAAAAACAGTGCTGCAGAATGAAGCACCAGGTCACAGACAAGCTGAATTTCGTACTTCCATTGAAGGGTCTTCCCTTTTATACCAGATGAGATTTGAGCCCAGCTATTTTGTCCAAACACCTACATACAGTCTATTTGTAATGTATCCCTCATAAAGCTCTTCCTCTTACTTCCTGTGAATAGGAATATTGCAAAACTGCACAGAGGAAGTGGAAGTTTAAAAGCTTTGCAGATACCAGATGGAAAATGTGATAGGAAACTGAAAAACAAACATTTGTGTTTTCATATACATTAATTACACTTCAGAAAAAATAACTTCCACTCATATCTTCCCCTCATTTTTTTTACCCAGAAGTTTTCATTCTTGTACTAACAGTTATACACTGCAAGGGCTTCTACCAATAAAAATAATAAGAGTCTGGTATATGTTTTATTTTCAAAGGCAGCAAAAAGTCTTCTTTTATGTAGAGGAAATAAGCCAGAATCAATAGAGATATAACCTGTTGCCTTTATTAAATCATTGCAACAAGACTTCTCATTTGACTTCTACCAAAGTGCAGTCTCCTTTACTGAGACTCTCTGGGTGATTTTTACCAAGGTTTTCTCTGCAGGAAATAGCGGACAAACTCCAGATCTCTAAAAGAATGACAAATAGTATGAAATACAGGGTCTCCCACAAGAATGCCAGCGACTTCATCTCTTATGGACCTGGGAAAGACCAAACAAAATTTACACATGGCCCAAACCCAGACTGGGGTCTGGCATTTGAATCATCTTGGAGTATTTTCAATCCATCTCACTCTATCCTAGGATCTGCTTCCTTTTTTTAAAGCCGTTTAAGCTCAAAACATCTTACTTATATTGTTATATCAGCTGATTTTGAAATTATTGGCATCCACCAGCACATCTGAAAACCAGGTAACTTATTTTGCATTGTAAATGTGAAATAAAAATTTAACATTTTACCTGTGTAGCATCAAAATATTCTGTATCATTTGTCTTTTGCATTTACTTTTGCCATTAAGGATCAGTGTTGCCCTGTAATGCCTTGCTGATGAACACATTTCTCGGAATGCCTAATTTGTGAGAGATTTACACTGGGCAAACATTATCTACAGAAAGCACTTGTTTCTCTGTAAATCAATTAGATATGCCTTTTCAGGCACATGTCTGTTGGAGGCTGACAGAACAGGGCTTTCTTTTTTACCTGAAGTGGGGATTCCAAAACCACATCACCTCTGAGAAGCCACAGGGTGGCTTGGAAATAAAATGGTCCTGCAAAGGCAGCCTCCTGTATAATTGAAATGCAATTTAAGGGGTCTTCAGAGGAATTTCTCAAACTCTGGAGGAGGCCGATGAGCAATCTGACCTCCAATAAAGAAACAGAAGGAAGCTCCCTTTGAAAGATAGAGGAAACTTTTTTTTTTTTAAAGCATTCTCAGGGGCTGTCTGCTGATACAGTACAGACTTATCTCCTGAGGTCCAGACAAGTCTGTGTTACTGATTATACCAATATACCTCATGTGGTCCTCACTGCCTTTATCTAAGAATGAGAAAAGTCAAGGAGAGCAAGTGACAAACTAAACAGAACCCTGCCTAACAGAGAGGTTTATCATTAGAAGTGTTCTATGAGAAATCTCCCTGCATATATATGAAGTTTATGAATTTTACTAATTCATTGGTCTCTGGAAACCACAAAACTGTCAACAAAAACAAAATGTGTCTATAAACCTACAAACCTAATGGATACATGTACAAGCAGATAATTGTATTTGCAGTAATGCATTGTGTGTGCAAAATGAGCATCTGTACCTAAAGGTATACATGACTTCATGATGTTAAACGAAGGCAAATACTAAGTCCTGCCTCTGGGATAATCTAGAGACCAACTGACTGGAAAGCAGCTTTGCAAAAAAGGGACCCAGGGCTCTTGGAGGAAAAACTGAACATGAATCAGCAGTGCGTCTTTGCAGCATTAAAAGCCAGCCTCATACTGGGCTGTTTTATTAAGACAATAACCAGCAAAGTCAAGGAAGTGATTATTCCCCTCTATTCAGCACTTGTGAGACCGCATCTGGAATACTGCATCCAATTTTGGGACACTGACAGACCGGAGTAAGTATAGCTGAGGGCCACCAAGGTGGACCAAGAGCTGGAGTACGTGACTTGAGAGGACAGCTGAGCAAGCTGGGTTCATTTGGCCGGGAAAAGGAAGAGCTGAATGAGAGGGTCTCAACACCATTGTCACAACCTAAATTATTCAACAAGCTTGTATTAGTACACAAAACTTCCTGTTACCGTGGCTAGCCTATCTTCCATCTCACATGAGAAACAAAGTGCATTCTCTGCGAGTATACAATTTGTGGGACAAAGTGACCCACTGCTGGGGTAGAGTCAGACTAAAGAAGACCTGGAGTCAGGCCAACCAGCATGCCTCAAGCAAGCTAGAGCAATGCAATAAAATAACCAAATCCATCCAAACTACAGTAAAAGTTCCCATGACTCAACCGCCTCCGTAGCCTGTCAGCTGTACCTCCCACCTCCACAGCCCTAACACCAGGGCCCAAGCTGACGGATACTTCAATTCAAACACTGTGGTCATACTGGCCCCCTCCAAGCCCAAGGCCCAAATCCATGAATCCTGCTTTAATCTGCTCCTGAGAATGTGTGTATTTTTTGGTCAGAATTTTGGTTGTCTATATTTGGAAAGTCTCACCCACAGTCTTGAGCCGACTGAGGGAAGCCAAAGAAAATTCAAGATGTAGTGGTTACCAAAGCTGAAATCCTCCCTCAGTGTGACTGTTCCATATGTATTTGTACACTGTTTGTGTGCCTACCAAACCTCCAGGAACTCAGTCTTCTCCTTAGTTCATTTAAAGGAAGGAGATGAGAAAGAGTCCATTTCTACAGAATTCCCCAGACAAAATCTACTGCAGAATACATCATTAATAAAGGATTTTTCTATTTATTTGTTTCACCCAGAGCAGCTGGTCAGTCATGTCTCTCTGGGGCATGTCAACTAATACTTATTATTTCGTAAGTTGAACATTTTTGAATAATACTGTCTTGTCCCTTCCATTTGTATTCCATTACATGGGAGTAAGGAATTATGTTTGCATTATACTGTAGAAATTTAAGGGAAAAATATTTATGAAACATTAGGAAAGGATTGAGCAGAACTGATAGTTATAAAATCCTGATAAACCTTTGTGTGAGAGGTTATGTTTCATTCTGGTAAAGGAGCAAGCTAAGAATAAATCTGAATCATGCTCATGTGAAGTAAAATTAATGAAAGACAACCAAGGAAAATTTATTAAAAGCAACAATTAGGGTTTTTTTCCCCTCACAAATCTCAAGAGTGCTAGAGTGCCACCGAACCCAGTAAGAATCAATTATTGATTTCAGTGAGAAATGCTGGCCTCATTGTCACAGTTGGAGAAACTGAGACACAAAAACGTTAAGTGAGTTGCGGGATATTAGCCAGCAAATGGCAGAGCTGGGAATACTATCCAGCTCCCCTGGAGGCAAATCCATGCATCATCCACTGCACCACTTCCTCATATTAGAAGGCAGCAACACAGCACAAATTTCAGGGATTTTGTTTAATGAGAATGGGAGATGGAGAGATCCGGAGGCTACCTATAAAGTAGAAGAATGCTGGGCTTGACTTTATATCCATGTGCCACTACTGACTCTAAAATATGAACACGTCTTTGCTCAGATACAGACGGTAAAGGGAAGAGTCCAAGAATAAGGAAGAATCCCATGAAGAAAATATATTATCCAATTTAATTTTAAAATAAACATATGGCAATGCAGATTCTGTGCACAGAGTCAGGAGTCAAGTTTGCAAGTCATAATCAAATGTGAATTAAACACTGCTTCTGCTGAAGTGGTTAAATCAGCTAGTTGGTTGATGTAAAAGGAGTACAAAGCAGGGGTCTTACTTTAACAGCAGATGTCTACCAATCCGGTTTTTCACAGAGTACTTCTCATTTTGAAACAGGGAATATCAGGCTCTTTAATAGAAGACATGACTTTAGCATGATTATTTATGTCTCACTACTGTATGGGTGGCATATCACTTTACTCCTGAGACAGATGCACCAACTTTGCAGCTCATTCCAACAAGGATATTGTAACCATTTAAAGTGATGAATGTCAATCTGTTTTCATGGCAAATACTGTTTGATAATTTTCTCTCACTGGGGTCACTGCTGCACATGATTTCTGATTCATCTCATGTTGGAGGTTCTGCATCCTCAGAAGAACACATGGAATAGGACAGGAATAAAAGACACCAACTTTTTCACTGTCTTGCTGAATGATTTTGTCCCCAGTACCCAGAATGTCTGTATACACAGGTTGAAAAAACACTCATAGTTGAGAAATTGCCCAGTCCCAGGTAGGGGCCCCCTCCCTTTGGCCACTGGCCATGTCCCTGGTAGGGGTCCCCATGCCCTGGGAGAAGAGTGGTGGCTGCTGGCACTGATGGCACTGGCTCAGAACAGACCCCAGCCCCAGTGCTCAGTGTGGCTGATGGCTCTGCTCATTTTACTTGTGACTACCTGTGTAGCACATTTTTTCCAGAAGATTTCAAATAATTTCAAAACAATAACTGCTACATATTATTATTGTGATGGTTTTGTGAGAAAGAAGAGAGCACTTATGGTCAAGACTATCTGTGATGGTTGCTAATTTCAAGGGATTTAAATTGAAGGACATGGTAAATCTTTAATATGAAGAATCCACTCATGTGAATGGCAGAACAGCAAAAAGATTATAGGATTCATATCTTACAGTTCAGCAACCTTTCAGATGGACCAAACCATGATTCAGTGGTAGAAAATTCCTGCTCTTCACTTCAAGCCTTCTGACTTTGCTGATATAATACAAACATAATCAGCTTCATGAATGTTAATGAGAAATAAGTTTTGCTGACACTTCAGGCTATGAACATTTCAAATGCTTCCTCTGATTTTAATATTTGAAATCTTGTAAATAAACTTGTAACTTTGACATTCCAATCCTTCAGCAAACACTTTCTTCTTAATGACATTTTATTCACTACACTGTTCACACCTACCAGGAGCTTCACTTCTGGACTGGATTTGGTTTTATTGTTTTGGTTTTAAAAAAAAAAAACTTGCCATTCTGCAGCTGTGTAATATATGACAATAGAGGGTGATAAACACTGCACAGCTGAAGCTGAAAACAAGTTGAGTAAATGTAATGAGGTGAAGGTGATGACACTTTTTTTTAACACAGAAAGTCATGAGATATATTAAACAATATGTTTTACACATACACAAAAAAGAAATCCTTCAGTTTTCCCTGAAGAATTTCCGGTGGAAAATTAATTACCACTGAAGAACACACACACATAAAAAAAAATTCCTAACCTCTATTTAATGACTTCATGGATTCACACGAAGTGGAATTAACATTTATGTTTCTAAAATCCCTATGAAGTAGCAGTCTTCCATTCTGCCACTAAAATTCTCTCTGTTTCTGGTGGCTGCTGGAAATTAAAGAGTTAAAATGGAGACTGGAAAAGAGTAGAGCATATGTTACATGCAGCACATTACTTTTTTGCTGGGCTTCCCATGGGCCAGTGAAGTTTGGGAACCACTTCTGTAAAGGAAATGTATATGGTGTCAAATTATTGACAGTCTTGTGTGTCAGCTCCATCTCTGCAACTGATTAGCCCCGGAATGACTTTGGCCTCACATAGTTTCTTACAAACATTATTTAGTCAAGCTTCAAAACCTAAGTAGGCAACACTGTTATTCCCAGTTTACAGATGATTCCTAAGTGCAACAGGGTTAAAAGCTACTGCAAGGGGACACATTAAAAGAGCATCGGGAGCTGGAATAAAATTCCGTTTCCCAACCCTTGCCCACTTAACCATAATGTCCACAGTCTAAACCACTTAGATTAAAAAATCAAAATAAAAATTAAGCTACTTCGCTGAAACCATGTCCCCTGAAGCCATTTCTGATGCCTAAGTAAGCATTGTAATTTTTAGAGCTACTGTGCACCTGCAGCTTCCAAATAGTTTCCAAAGGTCACCTACTTATCCTGATTTTTCCAAGCCTCAGCTTCTTAAATATTTCAAAACATGGAAAGAATAGCAATCTGTCTCCCAGTCTTCCTGCCCACTTAGGCCAATAAGAGAATTTTCTTTGACTCCAGTAGCTGTAAGGCTTCCATCCCATATTTTTTTTCCCCTTCAGTTTTGGAGAGCAATTGTCTCAGGGTGGGCAAATGTCTGCTTCAAGAGAAACTGTTGTGCTGAGAATCACTATCTAATCATTACCACCCATGCACCACACAATGCAAATCGTAAAAAATGACAAGCAAATGAAGCAGCAGAAAAGTAAAGAAAAAGAAAACAGTACAATCATCCTAACAGCAATGGCTGGAAATTCATCTTGGAAGCTTTAACTGCTCCTGTGGCACAGAAGCTAGGAGAATTGTTCTGTGCCATGATGGCATTGCCCAATAACCCATTCTGTTAAAACTAAGAGAGCTGGCTAAACTATCCTGCCTTGTGTTTTCTTTTAATTGATTGTTTAGTTTAAAGAGAGGATAAAAAAGGCTGGCTGGGATCCAAGCTCAATCCCCTGCTGCTGTGGCAGAAAAAAAAGTACTGATCAGAATATTTCTCTGCAGAATGAAATGTTCATCTCCTGGGCCTTTTGCAATAGCAAAACAAGTTTACATTTCTGTCTCTAATATGATTCTGTCCTCTCAGTCATTAACAGTTCCTTGATCCCTTCTCTTATTTCTGCCCCCTTTATCTTAATTATTGAAACTTGCAATAGAAACAGCATTTCTTCACCATCTCTTTGAATTGTTGATTATCTGGAAAATGGCACCAGTGCATTTCCTCTGCACAGCAATGGTGTTTCATTCACATGTGGCACTCTCAGACACCAGCTATCATTTAGAGCTATCAGGGACAACTTTGGGAGCCAGACACTGGGTCAGTGTAAATGAACACTGCACAATGCGACCTCAGGAGCATCGGGCAGATTCGCACAAGGCTGAGGATCTGGCCATGTGACTGTTTCCAGCTAAAATTACATTCTTCCCCCACCACACACTGGAAAATTAGAGACTGCAGATCTTTCTAAACATGCTTATGGATGTAGAAAACCCTTTCATAAGGCAGGGAGGGCAAAGGAGGAGAGGTTTCTTCTGAAAGGCACATGGGATGGGATTGGAGGTGCCAGCACTTTTGCCCCCTCGTTGTCACATTCCTTTCCCAGGCCCGGAGGATGAGGCAGTCTGTGAGCCGCAGTGGCTGGGAAGGATTGCACTGCTGAACAGGGACGGGAAAGGGAATGTGGTTTCCTGAAAGGCTTCCAGCAAGTACATGGGAATGGAACACTTGAGAGAGACATGGAGCTGGAAGCACTTCCCTTCTGAGAAACACTTCCAATCTGTTCCTGGGGCCAAATGTAATAACATCTTTGACATTATTATTACAAAGGGGGAAAAAGTCATTCTTTTAGCTTGCTGCTGTGATTTCTCCATTTTGAAACCACACCTTCTCTGAGACCTGGAAGTCATGTGGTTTAACACGCAAGCCATCTCACAAGGGATGCTTCTTGGGCTCATCTCTACCAGCACTTACCACCAAGTCTTACTGAAGGTGACAGGAATGCTTCTGGCAACAATGAAAATTAACTTATAGTTATGCTTTTCTGCTTAGGTCCCTCTCTTGATTTATGCGGAATACATTGACACAAATTGTCTGCAATACTTGCTTTTTCCTACTGTCAGTCATGAGCCAATATCTAGACATGAGGGAAAATTCTGCATGAAAAACATCTATTTTGCCATGTGATGTAACAAATTTTCGTCGAATCCTTCTACAGCAGTAAACTCTCTCCCTTTCTCCACTTAATACACTATATTGCACAAAAAATAAAAAGAAACTATTTGAAGCATGTCCCTAAACAGGGTGACAGGAAAATACACAAGAGAATACAGAACCAGACCTGTGCTAAATGTTCAGACTAACACTAAAAGGGTTAGGAAATAACCTTTGAAGGAAGAAATGAAAAAGCAAAAGCTGCAGGACCCAGTTTCTGGTTTACCATCCAGGAATATGCTGGAATATGCACAGAAGAGTTACAAAACAAGTGCTGTTGACAGTACAAAGGGGGAAGTATAGCTATTAGGAACAGTATAAATTGCACTGGCATGAATAATGCTTCTCCCCAGACTTCGTTCTAGAAAAAAAGAAAAAAAAGGGGGTGGCATTAATTCAGCAACCTCTGTGTCTAAATAGGTTCAGTTAAATTGGTACCATTTTTGTTTAGATAAGGCCTCAGACTCACTGACTCTCTGGAACCCCCTCTTAGTCTTACCTCTAACCACTTTTTCCAGCCCATAGCAGGGAAAAATGTACCACAGAAGGCAGAGCCAGACACCAGCAGTATCGTAAGAGCCTCAACCAACAGTGTCTCAGCAAACACTGGGCCAGAATCCACCCCCACACACAGTGAGCAATTCATTTGTTTGAGGCTACTTAAAGAGGCAACTTTTAAGCTGCCAGCTTACTGACACCTGACAGCCATCATCCTGCAGTGCCTAAGTTGCTATAAAACATGAGTCAGTCAATGAATTACACGATTTTTGGAAAATAATAGTAATTTAGAACATTCTTTTCATACACATTTCTGTGTATGCATCATTTAATCTCATGGGTGTTTTGGGTTTGGGTTTTTTTATCATTATCATTTTAACTAAGCATATGAAAGGAATAAGAACACAAAAGTTCTTATCAGTATCAGGAAAAATGTAAAGATTTTTTTTACAGGGTTATATCCGTATTTTAAGTAAGGACTTCTGCCTTCTTTTGAGAAAAAGATTTTTTTTTTTTTGAGAAAATACAGGCCTAACTATACAGCCCAGAACTGACAGCAGATCTCCCTTAAAATATAAAATATGGGATTACAAACAGTTGATGGTGAATTTTGTCTGATCTTAGTAGTTCAGGTAACAACTGAGAAAGCTATTTCTGCAGTATTTCTGGGGTTGTAGCTAACTCAAACATCCTCACATTCACAGCCTCATTTCCATTGAATTAATTTTTTAGGACATAAATACACTGCAATTTGGATGAGGGTTTCTTTTTTCAGTTAGATTCTTTCAGTCAAATACAAACAACAAAGAAATCAAAGATTCGTAATAAGATATAGAAAATACTCTCCTAAGCCAAAGAACTCCTAAATGCAGTCAACTTCTGCGAAAGACTGTATTAATATACCTCAGAACACACAGAATCTTGCAGTCAGAGCTGGGTGGATATGAAACACCTGAATGCAAAAGTTTAGCAAAAAAAAAAAAAAAAAAAAAAAAAGCCTAAATTTAAGATGGCTTAAGTCATTGGAACCCTTCTTCCTGATGGGAAGTCCACCATGCTCAGGAGATTCCTTCTACAAAAATGCAAGATTGCCAGAATCTGTGTTGATAAATAATTTATTCCTGAACACAGACATGTTTTAGAAACATGGTTCCTAGTTTGCATCCTTCAAGGAAAGAAATTCAACAAGTGCTTTCAGAACAAGCTCAGCATACATTGATAAACTGAGGACTCCACAAAACGTCAGTTGTGGACACTACGTTTAAATGAAGCAGGAGGAAGAATTTGTGTCATTGATATCTTTGTGCTTCTCATTCAACACCAGGTTAATAATACACAGACTTGGGCCTGGAAGCAGAATTCCTCACTCCCAATAGAGCACACTAAGCACTAAGCAACAGACTCACACAGCTTTTTTCCTCACTTTGTTTTGATGAATCTAATGGTCCTTGCAAGCAGCAAACAAGTGCACCAAACGGTGGCACAAACAAGAAACTACTCCAGGTCATCCCATCCTGCACAGGGTAGAAGGACACTTGGGGGAGAATCTAAGAGGAGGATTTGATTCCTCCCTCCTCCTCCATAGAGACTAAGGAGAAGACGGAGCCCATGCTACCCCATTCAGACAAGCACTCTAATCTGCAAGCCTTCCCTCTGGTTACATTGTGGAAGAGAAGTTACCCGCTTGCTTCTGCACACTTCAAAGAGGATGCTGGGCTCTGGATCATGGCTAGATGGAAGAATCTTCCCACAAACCCTGCTGAGGCTTGGTGATGGCTATGACTTCAGGCACATCCCAGCTAAAGTTCAATGCTTCCTCCTGGCTCACTCTAGACATCTGGCTATTCACTGTGAGGGTTTTCCAACTCATCCCTGTGAATCACCACTTTTTGGTGCACAGTCTGGTGCACTCAGACTGATGGTTTCCCATCTGGTGAAAAGATTGCTGAGCTCATCAGACACAGCATTACTTAACAATGCAACAGTTAGAAACAAACTGTTCTGGATTTGCCTTCACATTTGCCTTGCTTTCTGGCTAACTCCTTTTCTGATGAAAAGGCAGTGGAATGGCACGCTACTGGCATCCCCTCTTTTATTAGTATGACGGTCGAGTCGTCATGTACGTCAAGAAGAGATTTTCATGTCAGGCCAGCACGACACTGACATTCTGAATCACCAGCAACCCCAGCTGGTTCTTGCAGGGTCTCATAAAAGCAGCATGAATTCCCATAAACTCAGAAATGCCATCAGCACCATGTAACTCGGGCAGAGTTACCTTCATGTGATCTTTAGGGCTGCATTTTCATCAAACCAGGCTCAACAATTTTGACAGTGCAGCCTGTACACAAACCAGAGCAAGAGAACTAGAGGACAAGCCATCAAAAACCATAAAATGCAAGAGTAGGTGACCAAGCAGAAACTAACTAACAACCAAGTTTAGGAAATTAATGTTATCCACTTTGATTCTGTATTTGAATATTTCCTAAAGTCCTCTATTACTCTACTTCAGCTCCCATCACACTTTCCAGCAAACACTCCACAGAGGCCTCACTATTCTCCATCCCTGAGCTTGACATCGTGTCCCATGGTGAATTAATGTGGAGTCCCTATTGGGCATGTTGAACTTGCCACTCCAAATAAGAAAAAAAGGAGATGTGAGAATGCAGTCACCAAACCTAGCAGAAATATAGCTGAAATTTTTCTGAAATGTTCCTATTGCCTGCACTGCTCCAAGTCTCCCCATCCTCTGCTATCATTTTCTTCTCTCTTTTATAAGAGGAAATGGATGCTAAATCAGCAAGCTAGGTTTGCTCTTTAACATAACAATTACTAACAATATACCTTTTCCCCTTTGTTATAAATTACTTTAGTGTGTAATTCAGCCAAATGAGAAGACAGACACCACTTATACACACTGTCTCCATCCTTTTGTGTAAGGCTAGGATTAGCTGCATTCACCAGCCGAGAGATCTGCAAAATGTCAGCTATTTCCTTCCACTCTAGTGGCATTCATAGCACTCCTTCAACTACTACCTCTCTTCATCCCCAGGAAATGAACTGTTGCATACAGAAAAAGAATGAGACTTTAGTCATTCAAGATGATGAAGACTAGAGCTTAACCTCCATTTATTCCACAGATTTCTTTTTTTCTTACGTAAGATGGGCCCAAAAACCATACTTAGCAATCTTCTACTTATACACTAAACACTACTTGAGTTAAAAGTACAAATATCTTTGGAGACTGTCCTTAGCTTCTTCAGCTATATAAAACATGCCCTATTAGGTCACTCCAACAGTGGTGGAAGACACTATTGCATAATCACCTACAGCACACTCAGGCATGCCATCAGTCCCACAAAACCTGGTGGCATCCCCAAAAACCATTTTCTAGTGCTTTCCACTATACCTTTCCCATGTGCTCTACGTCTACCTCACGCCCAAAACATACAGCCCTACAAGACTCACGCCACTATTTGCCAACCCTTTAGCACAGGGGAACCCAGCAAGCATGAAGGGAAAATGTGAGCCAGAGGAAACTGTGGGTCAAACAGCTTCCAGAATCCCACTCCTGCTTAATAAGAGAGAGGAGTAAACACCTGCCTGCATAGGCTTCATGTGCCTTAATATCTTCATGGAAAAGGGCTGTCCTTTCCCAAAGACTCTGTACTGTGTTACGCAAGCAGGACCTATAGGTATTTGCCTTGTTTCTTTAAGGTATTCCCAAAGGCTTGGATGTTCTCTCCCTGTAAGAAGCCCAGATAAAGAAGGAGAGCAATGGAGCTCTACACTTCCTCAGACCATTAGTGTGCATATGCAGAGGAGATAGAGACTGAAGACATTGCCAGTGGAATTCACACAAAGCACTGGACAAGGGAATCAGCCTTCCAGTCCACCCTGACCTGCTTTACAGCCAGGCAGCTCGTAACTGCTTACACTACTAAAATCCTGGTATGTCAGCTTTGCAAAAGATAGGAAACATCAAGAGAAATCTCTTTGGTCATGTCACTGCATAGGTGTATTGTCAAATCTCTGTGTCAACAGCATCTGTCTCTAAGTCTTGCACAATTTTCTGTTGGTCCTGGGAAACCTCTAAACTAAAAGCAAGGAGTGACCATCCAGGCTCTGGGGCAAATGACCTAGAGGAAATAGCACAGAGGTCCCCCTGAAGTCCACTCTCTGGCAGAAGAGAAAGGAAAAGGGATGCCCTACTCTGTTCTGCCTTGTGGGGGACTCATTTGCTTCAGCACCTTGTGCAGAGGAGCCACCACGGTGGCTGTGGTTTTGCCTGCAGGACACAGAAGAAACCTCAGAAGTGCTGCGGGGAATTTGCCACGAGGCACAACACTGATCTTCAGCTCCTGCCAGCCCTCCCAGCTCTATCACCCCAAATCTGATTGTTTGAAACTTGCCAACAGGCTGAAGAGGTGAATTTCACTCAGCCTACGGACACCAAGTCTTGGTCCTTACTGACACCATGATAATGACCTATAAGAGCTAAAGAACTATTAATACAAATTAGGAGTATTTAGGGCATAATTACCCAATTTGAATGGATCACCAGAGTATGTTTTTTCTGAGGACTCGGGTGAAACACACGCACTGCAGATACTGGCGTGTCCCTGGCTTGTCCTACACTTCCGAGTCAGAATTTAGTCAAATTTAAAGACCATTGTTATTCACAGTTCACTTGAGAGAGCAAGTCTGAGGTTCACAGCTGACCACATTTTCTTCACAAGCATACTGTGTAATTTTAACTCCTTCTTGGCTTGCTCTGTTGCAGATCTATTACCAAAAAAATCAATGTTCATTATTAAAAGATTTCAGTATTAAACACTGAAGGCTAGTTCCACAATTGATTTGATCAGTGTAGCTGTACTGAAGTTCTTGAATGATCACTAAGTTGCACCAGTGGATAGGTAGTCTTGTATTTTCAGTATCAAGATATTTGAATAGCTTTATTTTATTTTTATTTCTCTCCAGCTGAACTGGTGTGAGGAGGGAGCAGTGTCATTGCTCTTGGCAAGACTCTAAGCTTTGTATTTGTTTTCATGAAGCTTCCAGTCAAGTTTTTGCACACTCAGACATTTAGTTACTGTGGTTTCAATACACACCTCAGCCTATAGATAATTAGCTGAAGAAACCACCAATTCCAATTCTCTGGTAGCTCACCTATCATCACTAGTGTAAACCAACCAGCCTTTCCTCCACCAGCAGCCTAAATTCCCCAAAGCGCTCTTTCCAGATGGGGAAATTGCCTTCACAAACACCTGTTACATCTCATAATATCAGATAGCACAACGCCTGTAATTCTACCTCAGACTCATCCTACAACTTTGTGAGTCACACTACATGTTTCATATACCCAGTGAACTAAAGCAAACAAACAGGAACTATTTGTATTCTTCTTACTTATGCCAGGGCTTATAATAAATCCCTTTGAAAACACTTCCGAACAGGTAGCAGCCGGCACACAAGTTTTGCCAAGGATTTAAACTAGTCTTTACCTGTTGCAGCTGTTGGGAAATTTCTAGCTGTTGCTAGAAGTGTACTTGTATCTGCATGCTGGGATTGGGAGTGTGAGCAGGTGTTTGCAAACCACAGTTACATTACTAACTATGTCTCAGACTCAAAACCAATCATACCAGCAATGTCTGGCAGATTATCTTGCTGCAAAGATTCTCATTCAATTCATCTTACAACAGTGATCAGAACTGCTTTAAGCTATAAAGGCCTCTCCAGCTAATTTCTGAGTACAGCATGATGCTCCTTACCCTGAAGGCCCTTTAAGATCTGACCTCTTTCACTGTTTTTCCTGCTGTCAGCCAGGACAGCAAAAGAAGAGGTGGTATGCAGGCTGAAAAGCCTAGCAGTCCTCAATCAGCCCTTTGTCTTCCATGCTCAGCTTTTTATCCAGGGGCAACAGTCTTTTTCCATTACCAGTAAAAATGAGCCCCCCAGTAGGGGTGATGAAGAAACAATAAAACTAATCATTAAGCAGGCCTGCTGAGAAGCGAATTCCAGTCTCAGGTCAGATCTAATTGCATTCTGACACTGAAGTAATGGCCTGGTCATTTATATTAGCAATGTCATGATTCTTTTTATTTATTTGTCTCCATTCTGCTCTCCTTCCCCATAAAGAAAGAACTATAAACAGATTGATGAAAATATGTACATAGAGATCAAAATACACATATTGTCCTGTGGTATACTTTTCAAATTTTTAAAGTACTCTCTCCTTAGCCAAAATAAATTTTGGAAAAACAAAAACAAATTGTACCATTTTGGAAAATGATGAGCAACTTTAAAAGGAAGACTTAGGAAAAATTATGGTGGTGTCATGTCCTATGACCAAGGAAAACCATGTACACAGGGAAGAAAAGACATTTAATCATGCATGTAAGGACACAAGATATATACGCATAGCTGATTTTTGAAACTAAGGAGATTTAGATGCCTGCCTTTGAGTAATTACAGGGGAAATAGGCAATTTTTGAATTCAAGTGCACCACATGCACACACATGGTGTACACACACACCCACAAATATATTCCTGAAAATATAACTATTTTTAGGTCTTTTTTTTCTCTCTTGCCACCTTCCTTCTATTGCTCTTACCATTAATGATGTTTTGCCCCTGTCTGCATCCTAAGCCTCCTCCCCCAGTGTTTTTTTGCCCAGCCTCACAGTCAGCCTCACAGCCTATGACTTCTTCCTTCAACAATCTAAACAAGATGGCTTTGCATCTGAGTGAACACAATGGGCCTCTCTTCAAAGCCAAGCAACATTTTTCCTATCATTGTTTGCAGGGGAAGAGTCACTCTGTACTCTGCTCAGATATTATGGTCACACAAGCCTTATTAGCTTATGGGTAGATTTGCTGTCCTAAGAGGGTTCGTACAACTAACAAGATCACTTAATCCCTTTCTAGGTCCCTCAGCATTTGTAACAAGTTTTGTAATCGCTTTTTAAATAAAATGTTCTGACCTTGCAAACTCACTTGCAAGCCAGCTCAATCCTCTGGCTTTTTTCCCTCCATATAGCTTTTATGACCTCTCCTATCTGGATAGCAAGCCCTTTCCCAAAGTATCTTAGTCCAATCCTCTTGATGCTATCCAGAGCTAAAAGCCCTCAGCATGTGCTTTGGATCCCATCCCTACCTGGCTGCTGTGCTCAGAGAGGCGTTGATCAAATCTGGTAACAACAAATCAGGGCACAGAAAAAGCAGTTGTAGAACCTGGAGTTGTTCCATCTAATTGCAAGCAGGCTTTCACAACTCATTTACTGAAGAAAACTTCCTTATCAGGTGAGGATGTGAGTAACTTCCACCCAGATTTCATGCTGTGGTTTTTATCAAAAACACATGAAAATATTTTTTACTTTATCCATAGAATCAGCTTTCCAAACTCGCTTTATCAAAAGCCTCAGGATGGCACAGTGACAATCTTGTCTAGTATTTGCCATGCACTTCGTGTTCTTGGGTTAGCCCTGCTAGTGAAGCAGGCCTGCACAGGTAGGCCACAGTTACATTTTTGTATTAAGTTCCATGACATGATGAATACACTGCCACCAGTATCCTAGGTAGCTTGTTTAACAACTAATTTATTCCCAATAATTCCAACCTTGTGAACATTCATCATTGCTAGGACAGGCATGCATTCCCATTTATCTGCCCACACTGGCTCTTTTTAGTTACCTGTGGTGAATCTCTTAAATGTCACCCATGGATGTCAGGCTGAAAACATCTGTGAAGGTCTGGTACAGTCCAGCCCTCTCTGTGCACACATGCCAGAAGAGCCAGGCTGTAATACCTGAGTTCTGTTTCTACCTCTGCCACTGAATTGCACGACAAATTCCAACAAATCACATTATTTGTGCCTACATTTCAGCCTTTCATCGAATACAGGGGAGTTCTCTAATTCTCTAGGGTATTCTGTGGCTTAATAAACACTTACAAGGTGGGATGGATCAGTGTGCAACAACATGGAAAACACTGGGATTTGCATCTACGACTGTATGTGTCACGGTGTGCAGCAACATGACCGAACAGATTAGAACAGGAAAGCAAAGGAAATGCCACATGCAACCTGCAAGTTCAGAGAGGATTAGGTAAACAAGAAGGATCCCAGGTGAAACCAGGATTAGGGCAACTTGAAGTTACTACTGCCAGAGAAATTATTAAGAACACTTAAGACAGTAATTGTGAAGAAGGTATTTAATACCTTTTCTGAAAAATATTACCTGCATCAGCAGTGTTCCCTACGTCCTATTGAGACATGAGCACTGACTCAGGCAAGGATGTACCACCTCCAGAGGAACTACTGCTGACTGCAGCACTTGGGAGCTGCAGGAACTTCCCCAGCCCTGCCAGGACATCAGAATGGCACTAGGCAGGCAGAGCCTCCTGCACAAGGCACTTCACAGCATCCCCTCTCTTCTCAATATCAAACTGCCTGGAACCTTCTTCTTCCAGAGTTTCACATATCTCAAAACATGAGCAGAGGAATTTAATTGCAAAGAGGCTCCATTACTCTTATACCCATAAGCTGCTATTTCATTTTATACTTTGCGTAAGTAAACTAAGTTCATTTTCACCAATTATTTTCCCTTAATCTCCATACTTTTCCCTAATCTTCATTAAAATATTTTAAAACTTCAATACATTTAGTTTCTCAGTCTTTGACTGTCTTTTTTTTCCCTAAAATAGCAAATTATGTCTTAAACTCTATTCCTTTATGCTTTTTATTTTTATTTTTCTAAATTACAGTTTTGCACCAGAAATTGCTTGGTTTTATACAAAACACACCACTTAAAACTACTATATATTATGTAAAATAAATGAAGAATTGCCATTTCGTTAGATTTTTTTAAGCATATAACACATCACAACACAAATGTGCCCCGGTGCAAAAATTTCAAACACCCTCAAACTTAAGGCTACTTCAACTTAACTCTTTCAGGTCTTGATCCAAAGCTCTTTGAACACAGAGAGAATCCTTTCCTTGACTTTTACTGCTCTTCTTCCATTTCTCTAAAGGTACCACTAGACTATCTGGAGATAGAGCTGAGTTTTTACACACACCTAACTCCCAAAGTCTGGGAAAGCCTAAGCTTAGGAATGACAACCCCAATACTATCCATAGAAGTGATCCCATGTAGCCAGAAAATATTGGCAATTCCTGATACTTTCTCTTATCCCAAGGAAAGGTTATTGGGAAGAGTTTTGATGTGTTGTGCAGCATCCACCCTATATTAACATAACATTAATAAGGAAAAAAAATAAACACATGTGAGAGAGTTGTCCAACACCTATCGGCCCTCAATTTAGGGCAATTGCAATTAAAGGCAGCAGCAATCAGGAGCTTGCTAAGGGTTCTGAGAACAAACCTTCACTTAAAAAAAGTTTGGCTACAGCCTTCAAAAAATCTGGTTTGTAGGACAGTTATTCCAAGGTTTTCTTGGCGTTTATGGTTTTTATTAACATCCATATCAGCTTCAACTCCTTGTCATGGACTGAATTTCCAGAAGCTCTGGTTCATAAGGCTTGTTGGAGCTTATTCTACATAAGAAATTACTTGGATAAAAATTGCTGGAGTCAAGACAGAAAAAAAAAAAAAAAAAGCTCCTCTCCTCTTCCATCCTCCAAATGATTTATAGGGACTTAGTGTAAGAGCATATTTTACCAGTAGTTTTCTTACTCAGGAGGATAACTAATTTAATAATGCCATTGAACAAATGACAAGCCTGATTGTCTCTGGGAGAGAAGTGAAGGAACAAAGAAACCTTGTCACACCATGTTTTTTAGGATGATGTTATACAACCCCCATACCCTTGCCAGCAACTTCTCGTGACTCATTCTCCTCTGAAAATGCTGTTATCGATCTCATATTGAGACAATGAAATTTGACTTATTTGGTGTCTGTTGCTGTTCAGTTGGTCTTTCACAGAAGCCAGAAAACATTTATAAAAACTGGAATGCAATAAGAAGATTTGGAGAGAACTTATTATGGATAAGTATGATAAATAAACAGAGGGCAAAAGTTACTGAGAAACTGAAGTTTCTCCCAATTCTTCCCTCTTCTGAGGAAGAAGCAGAGACTTTCCATCCTCAGTCAGAGGAAACTCTGTTCAGCCTCAGTTATGTGTTAGGAATCAGCACCCCAAGGCCATTATAAGAGCACATGCTCCATCACCAGCAGCTATGTATTACTCCACTGGGGATACCAACACAGAGAAAGCCTTCTTTACTCTCCTTGCACCAGCTAAAGTATTCACGACCACTTCAACCAACTGTTGTAGGTCTACAGTAATACCTGAACAGGCCATTTTAAAACATGATCTTATTTGTACTGAAGGCAACAGTAACATGATTTTGCTGTGAAGGCACTTTGGGGATCACCCTTGCTCAAAGAAAAGTCACCAGAAGTATACTCCAAAACTTACTTTGATAACAGTGAGGAATAATGAAAAAATAGGTCTTTAAGCCTAGGTGCTCTACCAAGATTTACCAGGAAGCAGGCAATCTGCCAAACAGCCCTGTACTCCTTGCCCAGCTCCAAGCCTTCAGACTTGCTCCGAAAGACCCAGGCTCCCTTCAGGCCCTTTTCACTGCCAGAGAGAGCTCTTCAAACCTTGCTGGAGCTTGCTCCCTCTCCTGCAGTACCAGGTTATTAAAGAGCCTGTATTCCTCTGCCTGCCCCCACAAACATAATTCCTTATTTTACATTGCTTCTCCTCTAACACTGAACATAAAAGACTTTTTATTGAAGTTTTATCTTTGCCTGGGCTTCTAACAACCCACACTGAACACTCTGTTATTATGGCCCCTTCTGGATTTAGAGGTATATAAGCTGTTTGTGCTTGGCTGCATGCATTGGTATTTTTATGTTCTTATGTATCTTTATCTGTACAGTATCTCTGAATACGCTTAAAATTGTTTCAAAGAAACTCCCTAAGACTTCGTTCAAGTAGAAGTGTAGAAAAGTGATCTGCTACATACATGTTTCCTCATCACTTGAACTTTCACATTTAGTGAGGGCTGGAGTGTTTAATTTTGGCCATTTGTTTTAATTTGGCCATTACAGTTTAAAGGCCGTGCCCCAGATTTGGCCCTGTGAAGACGTATTTTGCTCCAGTTTAAATAGGTACGAGGCATAGCATTTTCACATCATAGAAATGCTTCTCTGTCCTCTTTTTTTCTCCTAATGTAAATTTTGCAACGCTAATTCCTTTCATAAGAGACGTAGGGATAAGTGGTGGTTTACAGTTCAACCTTCCCCTGGTGCCCATAAATATTTATTGTTCCTTGCCCTGTTTCAAGGCCCAGATGAAATTCATCTTCCTGGGGGGAGGGAGGGGTGCTGGTGGTGGAGAGGGAAGGGATGTGGAAGGGCGAACATCATCTTTAAAGTATAAATGTGAAGAAAACGAAAACAGATGCGTGGAGAGGAAAAGAGAAGCTGGTGGGAACACGGCAGGGCTGGAGCACATTTTCCCTGGGAGACGGCATGCCGCGCACTTCCTCGGGACGCCCCGCGGGCGGAGGGCTCCCCTGCGGACTCATTCCCGGGAGGAGCGGGGAGCCGCCGAGGCGAGGGGCGGGATGGGAACCGGCCAGCTCCCGGGCGACGCAACTGCACCCTCCGCCCTCTAGTCAAACCTCCGTCCCTCGCAGCCAGAGAGGAAAATGCTTCCCACCTCGGGAAAGCTGAGGCACGGCCCGTGGCGCTGCCCTCGCCCGGGCGCTGGGCAGGGCGGTGCAGCGGGGCACCAGGCAGGGCACCGGGCAGGGCAGCCCAGCTGCAGCGGGCACTGCCGTGCGAGGACAGCCCTTCGCAGGCGGGCGGGCCCGGGGAGGAAGAGGGGGAGGAGGTGCCGGGAGGGGGACCGGGAAACTGTAACTCATTGTGGATGGGCTGGACTGGCCAGGGTGGCGAGCGCTCTCAGGCCAGCACATCCATCAACCTGCCGAGCGGCCGACAGGCTGGAGCCGCGGCTGCTCCCGCGCTCCCCGTGTCAGGAATGATCCAGCCCAACTGCGCCGCGCCGGCGCTGCCCGGCCGGCGCTCCGGCCAGCGCGCCCCATCCCGCCCGCTGCCCGCCGGGCTCCCGCACGCCTGCGGGGATCCCCAGTCTCAACCCCCTCCGATCCTTGCGGCTGCGCTCGAGCTTAATTTAATCCCGTCCTGTCCAGTCGCATTAAAGGCCGTGGTTGGTCTCGCGTCGCCTCTAAATCAGCCGTAGCATTGCTGGCTCCAGCAGTCCCTGTGTGTGCGAGGGAAGAACCGGGCCCTGGGGCTTTCTTCTGCGCTTCAAACGGGGCACACGAAATGCTTTTTTTTAATTTTTTTTTTTTCCACAAGACTCTCTGGTGGAGAGACTCTCCGGTGGAGAGACTCTCCTCAGAGGTACCAGCTCGAGTTGTTTCTCAGCTGCTGCACCATGAATAAATGGCTTTATGGAACGGTACATCTTAGACTTTGCCATGGAAAACCTGCGGTCAAACTGGTTAGAAGCTCCCTTGCTGTCCCACTGGTAAAGCCATGGCCTTAAGAGCTGCAGAAAGCCAAAATGCCTTGGCACTGGGCCAAGTCTCCGTTTGCTGCTTGCCCCCCACCCAGCTGGGACGCTGGCACAGGACATGAAGGCGCTGGCTTTGCTGCGGTGCCTGATACGCATCAGCTGCAACACCTCCTCATGTCACGGGGCCTTCGCTCACAGCTCCCGCTCTAAACTTCCTGCACTTTGTCTGCTTAAAGCAGAGCCAGAGCACAGCTTTAGTGATGGGGGCAGTGAGAGTGATTTGTCTGATTTCAAAGCTTTTGCTTGAAGGATTTAGGTATTTTTTATTTGTTTTTAGAGGCTGATTTAAATAGGCATTTTGAAAATGCAGGTAATAGCACTTGCTAAATATATGCAACTTTCTCAACATGCTAGACCATTTATATAAGATACAAGCCTATCTCTGACATCTTTTCCAAATTTTCATCAATCTTTTTGTTTTGTTGGAGCTCATACATTTTAACATGCCTACGTAAATTAATAGATTTCTGTATTATTATTTACTATTCAGTAGCATGGCTGTTACCCTAAAGGAGAAGACACAATGAAACATGAACAGTTCTTTCATCTCTAAGAATACCAATACAATTTATAACCTTAGGTCCTGCATTAGGAACACATCAATACTCAGGAGAGCAGTTAACACATCTTAGCTTTAGATATGTTCTCACACCCTTCTGAAATCAAAGGTACTTAAGTACAGAATCAAAATAGGGGAGGGGAGCTTTTGTAAGAATAAACTTCAAAATATAATCATAGAATCAAGGGTGGAAAAGATCTCCAAGAGTCCAACTCAGCACAACTGTGTTTACCATTAAACCATGTCCCTAAGTGCCACAGCCACATGTTTTTGAACACTTACAGGGATGGTGATCCCATAACTTCCCTGGGAAGCCTGGGAAGCAGGCTTACAGTGCTTGATTGCCCTTTCAGTGAAAAATACCCAAACTGCTTTCCTGCAGCTGCAACCTAAAGGATATTTCTGCCTTAGGATTTATTATTCCACCACCACCAAAATGTTCTTTCTTTTTTTATTGGATAAAATAAATATGTGGTCTGTTGGGGGGGAGGAATTAAATTAGATTCTGTTTTCAAATGAAGTGAGAGGGTGGATTTTAGATGGGCAAATACAATTCTTCAAAGAGGTGTTCTGCTAAGCAAAAAAGAATTAATATCCCTATACTTAAAGAAATACACACTCAAGAGTTCAACACAATATTTGTTCACAGTACTGAAGCTCTAATGGTACCACTTTAAGCTCTATCGCTCCTGCAATACCAGCTCAGGAGGGCCAGTACAGACATAATGATTTCATTGTGATGTATTATATCTTGATATAGCATGACAGTAAGAACTATTACTAGGATACAAGAAAAGGAGGAAGCACACAAAATCTGATAAATTCACCTCTCAAATTTCAGAAATTATTACTGAAAACATTTCTTGCAATATTTAAGTGTTTTCCAGAAACCCTCAGCCTCTCCAGCCAGTCCAGTCCAGTCCAGTTCCTGTTCAACCATGTGCTAGATCTGACAGGATAAGATACCAGAATGATTCCCACTACCTCCAGTACGACATATGACATGCACAGTGTGAAAGGTGGCTCTTATGTTTATGAATGAGCACACCTTGGCAGAATCAGGCTTACCTCCAGCACTCTCATCTTGGTACACATGTAATTAGCACCATCAGCCTGGCATTTTCCTAAACGATACCTCTGCATTTTGAGGACTGCATTTTTTATTCTCAGCATTCATGCACGTGGAGGAGCACCTCTATTAGGAGCTGATTTTAGAGTATCTTTGTTGCAGCCAGCAAGGGCAACTGTTTCTGCAGCAAGGCAGGTGGGAAACCAGTGGAGGAATTAGCTTTAGAGTGGTGTCATTCCAGTTTGTAGTGTAGCTGCTGCATTCTTAAGAAATAACATCAGGCTTTCACTGGCGTCTGGAAAACATCATTTGCTGTGCAGGTACTCTGTCAGCTGTTGCAGGACAAAGGACACTAGTGAAAGATTACATATGATGTGTCATGCTGAAAGACTACTGTTCCATCAAACTTTTTCACTTTCAGCAGTACATAGTGCTAGAAAACACAGTGAGGGAAAAAAATCCTACTAAAAATACGTTGAAAATATTAAAACAAGTAAGTATTACTCTCACCAACGAAGCATTCTCACCAATGCAAAGTCTGCTAAAATTTACAGAAAGACTGAAGTGTTATACACCAGAGAAATTAATCCTGCATTAAGTCTCAAAGGTGGCCATGCATGTGACAACTTTGTCAAATCATTTATTGTTGACTAAAAGGAAGTTTAATACCTATTGGAAGGGAAACATGGTTTCCTCAGAAAATCTCTTTTAAAAAAATGTTGAGATTGTTGGTTTAAGGTGAACACATTAAAAGATGAGTATAGGCAATAAAAATAAAAATACTTAGGGATTAAAAATACTTTACTGAAATGCCAGCAGTCACACAGCAGTATTTATACTAGGTGGCTGCCCTGCATTAAATGATACAGATTAAAAAGGATCCAGCTAGTCAGATAACATTCAAATTATAATTGAATTCAAGCCAGAAATTCTAGATCCAGATACTCACTTAGATATTTATAGAAACCAAATCCAAACGTAACATGGTTTTGTAGCTAACAAAAGAATAACAAGTAGGTGTTGCTAGTTACTGGACCTGTCATACATTATTAATTGTGGATCATCCTTGCCAACTCCCGTAGCTGTTCTGTGCTCAGCTTTTACAATAATCAGTATTTTTCTTGAAGTACAAGTTCCTGGAGTCATGAATATATACAAATCTCATCTTTCTGTCTGTATTCTTTTAGGATGTCCTAATGAATTCTCACAATAAAGTACTACATCTTGTGAGTACAGAGAGGGAAATTCAGGGCCTTGTCTTACTTCCTTTATAGTCTGCAGAGGAATTCCAGGCTTATTTTCATCAAATTTCTGGCATATTACCTGGGCCTGCACTGCGGTAGATGTTACATGAGGGGACATAACCTAAACTGATCAAGATACTCCGTCTTAATAAGCTATTATCTATCAAGTAAGTAATAGTAACTGGTTGGGGGAGTGCTGTTACCATGTCCAAACTGTGAGGTACTTCTAAATTAAAGTGCCTGTTCTGCACTGACTGTTCTGACATCAAGAATGCCCCTGACTCAGGAGCTAAAGGAGATCATAATCACAGCAGAATTAACAGCAGAATCTGAATCCATTCTGAATCTATACTTTTTAATCTTTAATTTAGTAGTTAAATGCTCTGTAATCTAAATTAAGTACACAATAAAGTACACCTGGCTTCTGGCCATGTAGAAAAACCTACAAATATTGGTCCACTGATTCCACATTCACTTAGTAAGGCAGAAATAAGCCCATTGTAACAGGAGATTGCCATAGGATCCATATCTCCAGCTTTGCAAATGAACATGCCTTGATGTTTAATTTTCCATGAGTTCCTCTGCATTTAGGCACCAGCAGGAGACTATTATACTGTGACAGCACTCAGTTCTGATGACATTATCTTAAACTTTTCCCAGTTGTCCGTCCTCACCCCCGTTGTGCTGCCGTCATCTATTAACATTCCACTGACAACAATGAAAGATGTTAGAGCACAGCGCGTTAACCCGGTAGCCAGGCTGGGGTGCTTTCACCTGAACGTACGTTTGGCAGTAGCCACAGAGCTAATTAGCTGGATGACATTGTGCCAGTTCCTCACAAGACTCATCTGAGATTCTCTGCATTTACAATAAATGGATTTGTAGATTTTTATGGCCAGAAAAAATCATTAGGTCATCAGGCTCTCCTTCTCTGTTATACAGGCCATACAATTGCGTTCACTTACTCCTGTTGTTACCCCAATTACTTGTGTTTCACTGTCTTCCAAAAAAGACATCCAAAGACTTCAAAAGATGGCTAACCCACTTCTCCCTTGGAAGTTTATCCCTACAGCTAATCACCCTAAGTATTACACAACAAATATAGGCTTGGCACTAATAAAGCTTAGTCCCCTATGGATTTGTGTTTCATGGTTGATTGACTTCAATGCCTAACAAGCTGTGAGCTCTGATTAAGGTTTCTTCCCATATACAGAAGAACAATTTTAAGGTCTTTTCCCCAAGTCCTTGTGGATCCTCTGTGTACTACTAATGTGACACCTCACATTATGGCCCTGATAATACTTCAAATCACTACAGATCTCTCTGTCAGGACTGCTCAAAGAGAAGCTTCACGTATTCTTAACCAAATACTTTCATGAAAGCTGTAGAAACATAATTGCTTTTCAGACTTCCCCCCACCAAGAGTCATTGCAGAGAAACATGTTCAAAAGTTACTAGAGGCACCTGTACAAATACATGCATGCACAAATACACATGGCATTGTTACTTGCTTTTTTTTTCTAAATAATTGTGCCTTATTTCTTTTAAATCGTTTGTTGCTGTCTTTCTCATTATGTTTTTCTTTTCCTCCTCAGTATGTCTTTCATCTCCAAATCATAGTGCCCCTTAGCACCCTGAATCTGCTCTGAACTGAAAACATTAATGCACTAAGTATTCTTTTTAATATGTTGAACATCTTGAGTTACTTCTTTTTCTTATCCTATTGAGGTTTGTTTCACAGGTTGGAACTTTTATTCCTCTTTTCTGTACTCTTGCAAAACTTTTCCCAGTACAGACATCATTATACGAAGACAGGCCCATATGCCCTACTGTTTTTCTGTATTTTCCCAAACAACTGAGCTGGTCCAATAAACAAAAATGCATCCCTTGCTACAAATCTTTCTCATATCCTTAGACCACTGTAGTTACAACAACATTGCTAAAAGACAGGAACAGTATGCAGTGTTTTCAGTGTTAATCTCCCCAGTGTCAGATAGAGGTAAAAACACCTCCTTATGCTACTCACAACTCCCCTTCTTATATATCAAAGGACGACATCAGTCTTTTCCCAGAACATCTCACTGGGAACTCATGTTGAGTGACTTGTCTTCTTTGACCTCTAAATCCTTTCCAGAGCTTTCTAAGACACAGTCTTCCTATTGTTCAGAGAGAAGCTGCTAATGTTCCCCCAAGATACTACACACATTACACTAAGAAGAAAGGTTTGTTGCAAACAATTATTTTGGACAGCAAAAAAGGGTCCATAGCCAAGTTTCCCAAAATTCGTGTAGAAATAGCCAACAGAAAAAATTTTAAAATTAGGAAGACTGAAACATACTATACTAATCTTAATATGTCAAAATATCTGCTTTGATATTGTGGGAGAGATAGAAAGAGTAGAAATGGGAATTCACATGCCAATTTTGATGATTTATATTTTGGAGAAAAGAACAGAAAAAATTGTTGTGAAGGCAGGATTGATGTAGTAGTACTGGTAATCAGGCCTTGTGTGTCTGGAACTAGTGAACTGAAATGGTATGAACCAAAATCAGAGGCTGTTTTGAAAATCAAGGGTTTGGTTATCCTATCTGGATTTATGATAGTAAAAGTGAATTCATATGTCATAGAGATGTTGAGACACTCCAATTAACTGTTTTCACAGTCTTCAAGAAAAACAGATCCATAACCACTGAAACTATGTTTAAATATTTTTTTTGTTTTGCATATTACTCAACTAAGATATCTTTTTTCAGAATTCTTTTTATTAATCATCTCATCTAACTACTGTCAGTTTTGCTTATTAAAATAATAAGTCAGCTGTTTCACACCATGTTCTTCTGCATCTACAATGAAATCTGACAAAGACTGAGGAGAAAACTAGTAATTTTCTTGTGGGAAAACTATGGCTAACTTCCATTGGGTGATCTGACAAGAAAATAGCACTAAGTCGTGTTGATTTTGGTGATTACATACCAGTTCCTGAGACAACCATTCTGCTTGTGGACCAGCTCCTTGAAGAGCTGTCTGTCTCCAGGAAAGGACTGAAAATGCTCAGCTGCTGTCAGATAAGAAGGAACTTGCTATGCCAAATCCTACCTTTGAGAAAATATTCCAGGGAAAAACACAAATACACAAAATACAGTTAAATGGCTGTTAGAGACAGTTCTCTCTCTTGTGCCATATTTATCAAAGAAATAACTGGATTTAAAAAACAATTATAAGGTGACGGTTAAGAAAAGTTCTTGTAGAAAAGGAGTGTTGATCAAGTTGCTTTCAACTGAAGCTCGCAGACAAGAATAATTTTACATTTAATCTTTATTACAGTAGTAGTAATAAAGCAGTAGCACAATGCACTAAAGATTTTCTTTTTCTTTATACCTTATTGAAGAATATGCAGATATCCTTCAAGGAAAATGAGAATCAAGCCTTTTAATTGTGAGAAATTAATGGCTATTCTCTGTTCTGGTGAGTTTAATGATTGCAGAGATCTGATTCTGCAAACAGTAAAACATAGAAATTACATATCTGAATCAAGTTATTTTAATTATCAGAACCCAACATTGGCTTGTTTAATACAGCTTTAAATAGTAAACTACAAGCCTAAGGAAAAAAAAATAGAAGTTAGGAAAAGTCTAAACCTGAGGCAATACATAAATCTGCTGATACTGCAAAGTCAGCACTCAGTGCATCCATGAAAGATGAAAGCCAAGGGAGGCAATCTAGGCTTCTAACTATGGAAGTTAATTAGCCCTATTTTTAGCTAGAAGGGAATTTCTGTTTAAAATTCACCCAGGTTTTAGGTTACAATGATTTAAGATTATAGAGCCCCCCCACCCCCCCCCCAAAAAAAAAGTATGTGTACATGGTAAATTTTTTTTAAGGCCTTCCACTAAAAAAAAAAAAAAATATGATAAAATACTAAGGCCACCTTAAGTATTCATTCATATATTCCTCCTAGCCATACAGGAAAAAATATTTCCCATGAGATTACAAACAAAGAGGGATTAATTAGTAAGAGATAATTCTCAGGCATTGCACAATGCATTCATGTCCCTCAAGTCAGCACATTTTACTGAATGATAATGTCAACAGCATAGGTTCTTACTGGTCAAAATTACATATTCATGATACCTCTCAATTTCAAGACTATAATAATCGTAAGGGATTTGAAGTCATATCCAGGCAAAGGAGACATCAGTGATATGATACAATTCCTGACTTGAAAACTTTAGTTCAAACTACTGATAATGAACATGGGGGGATTTGCTTTTGATTTTCTCAGCTTTGGGAACAAGCCTGCTAGAAAGCTCATCAGTGGAAGCTGCAGATGCACACCCCTCTAAAGATGTTAACCTAGAAGAAAAGCCATGATCCCCCTGAGATAAATACAATGTGATAAATATAGGAAGGCTTATAAATAGTAAAGGAGGAAAGTTCTGGTACAATCTTCTGATAGGAAAGCACAAATTTTAACATAAATTTTAGATGAAGCTACATTGGTTGATGAAAATGTCGTGATTCTCTCTGACAGCAGAGGACTGTTGCCCTAGAGATCTCCTCCAGTCTCATATTCCCGTATTCATTGGAAAACACCCACTGACATCATTGTAGATGGGAGCTAATTTTTCCTGAATTTGACTGGAAATCTGTCTCTTCAGATACTGAGGTCAGATTTGGAAGTACAGCCTTAAACTCTTCTGCGTCTTTAGTCATGAAATAGGTATGCCAATTGTGTACTACACTAGGCAAAACCTTTATATGTACATTTGCAAAAAAAAAAAAAAAAAGATAGGGACAGAAGAATGCCATGTCTCTTTACTGTGCCTAGACACAGTTCCATTTGAACACAAATTAAAATACATAGCAGAGGATGTTTGTGAAAGAGGAGCCAGTCATTGACTGGAGAGAAACCTCTGGCAGTCTTTAGTTCAGGTTCTCAGACAGCTCTAAGGAAATCAAGGTTAGATATCTTTATCATTGAGCAATAAAGCTTGAAGGGAAAAGAATATACTTGTGAATACCATCTCTCTAACCATCTCTGATAAATTAACTGTCTTAATCCCTTTTCCCACTCCTTTTTTCCACCCATCCTTTTTTTTTTAGGTGACTACGCCCTTTCACCTGCTTCACCCTCACCCTTGCCAGCTTCAGTAACTGGAGCAATTCAGAGAGCCCTGCCAGCAAATCTCCCGCTCCACTTACTGCACTGCTGCCCCACCTCCCATCTGCTGCTCCACAGCCTGTGTGAAGAGACTGGGATTGGCAAGGAAGCAGGTGAAACACTCCGAGAAGACAGACAGAGGGAATCAACAGGTTCCCAACTGATTCCCAGCAGGTGGAATAGGACTTAACTTTTCTCCCACGAGACCTGAGCAACCCATAGCTAGATGGAGTTGCCCTGCAGTCACTATTCATTTTCCAGAGACATCAAAGGTGTAGCATGCTACATTTTGCACTGCTTCTTCAAAAAAGAGTAAGATGCTATTGAAAAATCTAGTAAATTGGCTGCATTTTCATTATAAAAATTGTAATTGCCACTGAAGTGGTGTTTAATAATTTCAAACAAAGCTCTGAGGCGTTCTAAGAAAAGAAATATAGGACAAAGGATTCTTCTGTAATGTAATGCAAACCCCTCACTCAATAATATGTTAGTGAAATTTATGTAATTAATTAGTGGAACTTAATGAACATTTAAATATGCTGTGCCTTTGGCTGTCACAGGGAAATATTCTGGTCAATGAATGCAATCAAATTAGTTAAGGAACAGTAAGGATTTTTTTTTTTTCTTTAAAAAAGCATGAAAAGTTATCTATTGAACAATTATGTCTAAATAATTGAAGAATAAGTACCTGGTATGTAGTGTTTGTGTCTGAGGTCACTCTCATTTAGAAGCTCACTAGTTCACTGCAATTACAAATGAAAAGCTTTTCATTAATACTCATATTTGGGGAGGTAAATAGCTGCATTGCTGGCTCCAAACCAAACCAGGCTTTACACAAGTGGTTCCTGAGATCGCTGCAGCAAAGTACAATTTATATACAATGTATATGTTGGTAGCAACAACCACACACAACATTTCACACAAAGTCATATTTGCGTAAATTTTCTAGGGCACTACAACCCAGCAGAATTTTTTCCTGTGATCTTGCATTATAAACATATAGATGTTTTGTCAAATCTTATTTTCTAGTCAAATTACTAGAAAACAACAGCAAAAAGTTACAATATATAAAGAAAAACTTCATGTCTGAGTCCCATTGGAAAAGCCTATCAACAACATCAGTTTGGGTAGGAATTTCAGCCAGGACAAGCCTCCTAGCCTTTTGCTGGAGCAACTAACCATTTCAGCTAAAATCATAAAACTTTCTGGAATGCCAAGGTACATGAAGAAAATTTAGATATGAATCATGTTTATTTAACTTTTATTTAAAGGTAGCAATAACTCCTTTGCCCTCTTTGGCAGCCTAGGGCTGCTTACAAGTTACACCTGCAACTCCCATTACAGTAATGAGATTATACCTAGTCATTAACCTCTAGTGTATTAATGGCTAATTATGTGTCTTATTATTTAAAAGTGGATGCCCCATACAGGTTGTGTGGGGATAGGATGGCTGAATATGAGTGAAGGTTTAGGTGTGTGAAATGAAAAGGCAAAGCTGTATCTACAAAGGGTTCTTAGAGGTTAAATATTTCACATTAGGAGGATATTCATAACATTATATATAGATTAAATTAATGTGCAGGTGGAATAAAGACAAAGCACTGATACTGTAACTTGCAGCAGGCATTTGCTTCAAAGATGCTGTTGGTATCAGGGTGAATTCATTTTGTGCCAGTTTCATCCTCAGAGCACTCACATGTACCTATAGCACACAAAAGCACATGATGCGCTAAAAAAAAATTACTATTCCTGGCTTATATTCTGAGACAGTATTAAATTCAGGTCATTTTGACTGAATTATCCAAAATTTGTAGCTACAGTCCTTTTTCACAATCGAAGTTGAAATGTGCTGAGTAACATACAGCTACTTTACCCAATTATTTTGTGTAGGTGTAAGGTGGGAATATATTTTAAAACATTTGAAGTAGTAATACTATTTACCCATTTAAATGTTTAACAATGTTTCAATGTGAAGCATTTTGATTCGTGGATTAAAGAAAAATTTATTTTAAAATTCTCTTTAAGTTATTTCTCATATAATAAAAAATCTTCCTCATAATCTTATCCAACCTTTTGTTATTTTTTTTTTTTTTTGTTTTTTGTTTTTTTAAACTGCTAGAAAGCCAAATAACCCATTCTACAGAAAGTCCTTTTTCTTAAACAGAACTTCTCAGACAGGGCTTAGCCTGCTGAACAGCATTTAATCACTACCACCAAAGCACAGTTATGGTGTCATGCAAAAGATAGTGTCACTGTGTCTCTAGGTATGAGAAAATTATTTGTTTGACTTGATTTTTTTTTTCCTAATAGCACTGAGAAATCCCTTTAGGCGAGGCGTCTTTTTTTTTTTTTTTTTTCCTCCTTTGTTTTAATTTTTCCTTAAGCAAAAAGGAGTGGGACTCATTTGTTAGGTGTGTGAGACTTTGCAGGTCTGGTTTTACAATACACCATTTAGTCTTTGGTGAGGCTTGTTAAACCCTGAAAGAAAAGTCATGCATTGACTGAGTGACGCCACCCTGAGGTTGATTCCCAAGGGAAAGCAAAGAGTTGGTCCTGCCTTACAATCATTAGGGTGACCGAGAACACCTTCTAGCAAGTGATAGCCTACCCAACCTTGGCAAGCTGCATAATAACATTAAACCCAGTGATCTAATTATTCACTTCTAATATAAAGGGCAGGGTTCCCTGGGAAATCAGGAGCAGGGCTGAGAAATACATTTCACAATACAAACGGAGGCAGTTTGTCAAGACTCTAACCTGGGAAAATTAACTTATGAAGCTGTCCTATGCATCCAGTGTGCCCAGTTCAGAATAATTTCACATTTATGCAGGGAGGATCTTTAAAGCACTAAATTATCAGGCTTGAACACCTTGTTTGAAATATCACTTTAATTTGTTGTGGCTCAGAGATCTTTAACTTCTTATTAATTATGGAGATATATAATGTAAATATATACATAAGTTTAGCATAGAAAATTAAACTAAGCTCTATTGACCTGTGAACATAAGAGAAATTTATAGGTAGAAAATATCTTTCATATAAGCCAATGAGAAAGTCAGCAGCACTCAAGATGTCAGATAAGACTTTTCTTCAATGTCCAACTTCTTTTTTGTGATCATTTCTTCATTTTTTCTTTATTCTGTGTAACCTTCTGTGATGCCAGGTAACAAAATATATCCTTCCAAATATATCCATATATACAAACTGAAAATATTTCCATCTTTATTCATTTATACACCTGCAACTTTGGATTTGTTTGCAAAGGAATAGCCACACATGCCAAAGAAGTGACTGTTCTATACCTCTGTACACAGAAAAATAGGTTTTTCTACAAGTATATTTCAAACTGTGGAATATTTGAACTACAGCCCAAGTAATTACCTGAGCAGTCTACTGGGAATGTACATATTAGAACAAGTTGTAAAATAATCTCTTCCAAATAGCTATTAAAAACAAAATCACAGATCCTGGGCCAGATTCTCAGCTGTTACAAATTGGTGGCTGTTGCAAGTCCCTGACTTCATGTGTGCAAAGGTTGAGCTCCAAGAGAAATTTTACAGTAAAACTACAAGTTACTGAAAAATGAGTTTCAGAGTAGAAGCACAGGTGGTATTCACACCATCTCCTTCAAATTCCTTTAGCCATTTAGCCTGGCTTCTCTGAATCATGCCTGCCTCCTTTACACTGCCAGTATGAGGAACCTGGGTTCCTCCAAACTGCACCATAACAGATGACTAAAGTAGAATCAGTCAGACAGTTTAAATGCCCTGAATACCACAGAAAGGTCATGTCTTCTGTCAATATAACTGAATTGCTAGAGAGACTCTGCTTTCAAGAAAAAAAAAAAAAAAAGTATCAAGCCATTTCATTGTAAAGGTTGTGGTTATTTGCAAAAGCAAATCAGTTGTTGCTCCAATTTCTGCATCACTTTCTAATTTCTATGGGATTCTCTTAATTAAAAAGTGTCCTGAATATTGTCTTGCTGTCTATAATAAGAAATATTCTTATTTTCTTCTTTAATGACCGTCTAAATCTAGTGTAGTAACCAACTGACTAACACAGGGAAATCCCAATCTTTCAGCTCCATTGTATAATTTATACAACATGTTCAACACTTTCCCACATAATAAACGTGGGAATCCCTTACAACCAGTCCAAGGTCTGAGGTTTTTTGTATGAATCATGTTCGCTGCATCCTGGCTTAACCACACCCCCAGCTACTTCTGCTGGGAGCCAAAGAGTTACTGCAATCATCACTGGCAGGTGATACCATGTGCAAAGGCATTATTTACAGCAGGATGTAGTAAAGATGAGAGACAGAGACTGATAACTTCATCTCAGGGGTTACCTGGGAAAGACTGCTCTAGGTCTATTTAAAAGAGTAACTTTAAATAATGAATAAATTAAGAGATATTATCATTCAAATATTACTTCTTGCTATGACAAATCTTTCATGTAACCCTTAGCCAGGTTCTGTTTATTTAAGGTGATGCTCATTTGAATAGTTTGGGAAAGAAGTGCTTTCACTCTACCTGTTATTCAATTTGACAGTTCTTTGCAACATGGGAGAGTCATGTTTGAACTTGTACACAGAAATGTCATTGTCTTGTCTTAAGAAAAGGTATTTGAGATACCTCAGATAATGTTCACATGCATTTAGCCTCCCTGAGTGGAAAATTAATGTCTGGCACAAGTTTTTATGCAAGGGAGAAGGCAAATGACAACAGGTTGTGTGATTATTACTGCAGAACTGGCCATTTTAATCAGCCTTCAAAAACTAATGTATAGTTTCTGAGTTATGCTCAGTACTGCAAATCCAGCTAGACAATTGCCTGTAACATAGATGTCTCCACTGTACGTTTATTCCTATTGCTTAGAGCCCTCATAGATGCACAAACATAGCACAGACGTAATCACTTCTTGGTCTTTTCTCTATCAGACATATTTCACTTCTTTTATACTGTGTTGTCAGATGAATCCCAGCTCCACTTTTTGCAATCAGGAACATGAGTTTGTCAAGGCTTTAGGCACTCACTCAGCTCAAATCTGACCACCTGACTTGGACTTTTCCTCTGAATCATGCTCTGGAAGAACCTCCTAGATACACACCTCTCTGTTGTCTCCAGAGGGAACCAAATCTAAAGGCCAGTCAGCTAACTCAGCCACCTAAGAAAGAAACTGGATTGTGAATGTTAAGTAAAGTCACTCACAGTTATATGGGTGTAAAAAATTAAGGGCAGAAATGGTTCAGTGCTACATTTTTAAGAGTGAGTTTTTTAGAGCATTCTCCTCTCACTAAAGGTAGTTTTTGAAGTGGGAGGAGGAATTCATAAAAGGAATTGCTTTTGCACTATCATGCAAAGGTACACTAGTCACAATCCAACCACTTGTTGAATATTGCGAGTTTGCCATGCCTGCATTCACTGCATGAAGCAAGGAGGTCAGAAGAAGGGATCCCAAATTTGGTTCTTATCTACATCACTGATTCAGTATGTAATATTAAGCAAGTCAAGTAAGTGGTATCAGGTAGGCATCACAGGTTTTCCCACATCACAGAAATGCTGTTTGGCTGAATTAATTTATGCTTATGAAGCACTTAAACTTTTTTTGAGAACTCAGTGTAGTAGTATGAAAAGGAATTTCTCACAGGTTCCAGAGGTGCTGGGATCCAGAGGAACTGAGGCAATTAATCAGTGTTCTTACAGAGTGAGAGCACTGTGCCTCTCTGAAAGACAAGCATACACAAAAGTTAAGAAATTGTTTATTCCAGCCGTAATAGGAAACTTTTGTATATAATTTCCCTGCTTACTCAGAGGCACTTCAACATCTGTCAGGCCAGGCCTAGCACTTAGCACACAGATCTGAGGAGAGAAACACATGCACCATTTCCTGATAGCAGCTCACCCGCCACTGCTGCCAGACTCAGGGACCACGCATAAGACACCAGGCTCACTTCCACCAGTTAGTTGGGCTTCATGGACCAAATCCAAATTTGTGCAGGTGTAAAAGAGAGCCACACTATCTGTTCCATGCCTTTAATGAAGTTTCAATTCTGATTACATGGCATTCTCTTCCTTTAACCATTCAAGGGATAAGGACTGAAGCCAAAAGCTACTCACCTTCCATTCCTTGTTTCTTTGAGGCATGCAGTATTTCAATCAGAATCCTTATCGACAGCTCCAAACATCATTCCTTCCCCTTCCCATTCAGACAGTGCCAGTCAGGTCAAACAGCAATCACCACAACATTTTCCTTCAGGGAAAAAGTGTTTAAGGACATCCACTCTTTTAAATCTCTGATTTCAGTCAAAATCTCTTCAAGCTCTGCAACAGAAAAATTGCATTTTTCACTCAAACACCACCAACCCACTCTTCTTTCTTGTATTTGATCATAATTCCTGGTCACTGAGTTGTTCTCTCTCCTGGGTTTATACACCTGTGCTCCTCTCCACTTTTTCTCAGTCTTCAAGCATCTGGTAACATCCAGTGCTGCCAAGTTTTCCTATGAGAACAAGCACACTCAGAGGCCAATAGTGACAGTAATCACTGTAACAGACAATTTCAAATATTGTGTGTTCCTCTTACACTACAGGGACTGCTTTCCCAGCCCAAAGGGAAAAAAAAAAGAAAAATAAAAAATTAAAACCTTATAATTACCAAAAAAATAAGTATTTTCAGCTGGTCACGAAAGATAATGCAGTGGTTTTATTTTTTATTCTTTACACCTACACACCCCTACATACATTCACACATCTATACTTCAGAGAACTTTATCATTTCAGTCATAATTTAGAATTTTTAAAAGGCATACAGTGCAAGGCATTGCAACTGATTGCAGTCCGTTTCTATCACCCAAAGAGTCTGGAAGCATAATCAGTGTTGTATTCCTTATCTGCTGTATTTCCTTGTCTCCTTTTGCACCCTGACAGAGGATTAATCACCTGATGGGAATACCACAGACTGCAGAGATCCGGTGGGAAATATATTTCTGAATGACTTCACACTAGTCAGAAGTTCATGATGTCTATGATTTATTGTCTCTAGTGAATTTCTCATTGCTTTTGAGAATTTAAACTAGTTCAGCTGCTCCTAGTGATGAGGCACAGAATGCAAATACAAGGCCACGGTAACTCTGTGAAGCTCATATTTGGAAAGCAGCTTTTCCAAAATACACAGAGAAATTATGACTTTAGACCTAAGGAGGAGGAGAAGAGCAACTTACTTTTCAGCTGTTTCCACATTCTCTTCTGGCTGTGCTGTAAAGACTTATACATAGAAAAAAAATGTAGAAGAACTGTGGCCAAAATCTGAAGTCTTCCTTCAATTTTCATCACATTTTTACATGGCAAACTACCTCTCAGCATACTTCCATGTAATAAGATACACACATGGAAGAGCAGAAAGAAAAACAAGGCCAAGATGTCAGGACTGCTCTTTGGCATATTCAGGATGTACCAACTGGAAGCTGGAAATGAGAGCAGCTCAGGTAACAAACACTGTTGGACAGATGGGGTTTATTTACCCCAGGAGGGTAGAAATGCTCAGTAGGATCATTCAAAAGCAAAGGCAGATGGCAACATCATACAGATTCTGCCCTGAATAAGGATTTCAGGTTCAGAGCCCCGATCTGAAGGAGCAAATATAGCTGGCTGCCATCACTCAATGTTTCAGCTAATTTTTAAAGCATTTTTATTTCTCAATATCTTCCTCACTGTTCAGTTTTGATATTACGTGCTATGTCTCCTCTCCAGCCTTGAATATGGTTAGTAATTTCTTTGGGATCACAAAACTATAAAAGCAATGTTCAGTCATACAAAATAAACACTTAACAATTTACAACCTCTAAATATACTTCTGAAAAATATCTTCTTTGGCCCAAAAAGACTTTAAAGGCTGTTTTCACTGAGCAATGTGATAAAAAGGACTAAAATATTCAAGATACTGGCAGTATTTTAGGTGTTAAGAAAAGTAAAACACATTTGAGCATGCATGTGACCAAGGATCTGGCTACTGACTGGTCTGCCCCTGTGTAAAGGGGCATAAAGCCCTACTGTTCTGATATGAACAACTGCAAGTGACAATGCTAAGCAAAAGTACTGGAAAACTAAGGTTATCAAGTCAGTAAGCTATAATCAAGCTAGTAAGTCAAGCAGTTGTTTAACCATAGTCATATCTATATAAAAACCAGAGACTTACAAATTCGAGCGCACAACAAAACCAGAGAACTGTCCTAATGCTTGACTTCAGAGAAAGATGAATAATTAGTTAGGTTTTCTTCCCTTTGTCACTCCCCTAACAGTCTGAATATGCCTGTCCTCCATTTTGAGAATGTATGTGCTCCCTGAAACGAAGAGAGGTTTCATCTCCTTTCAGCTATCACGTTCACGTCTTTCAGAAGGTTTGCTTTGCCCAAATTCTTTTACAAGGAGTGAGTGAAATCTCAACCCCATTGAAGGCAGTGGGAAATTTGCCACTCACTATAACAGAGCCAGGGTTTCAACAGAAAGTTTATATCCGTAGAAGACCAGACTGAATCTAGTCCAGTGTTTGTGAAGTGCTTTGAAGTACAGAGTGTTGCAGCACAGAAAGTATTGCTATTATTACTGTTGCTGTTGAGTGCATGACAGAGAAGAAAGGTAGAAACCTCAGAGTGAACTGGAAGGAAACACTGATTCTGGAGAGCTTTCTCAGAGGTCAGTACATGGCATTTTTCTAAACAGTTTCCTTTAAAAGTGTCTAGTAAAATTTTCTTTCAACCTCAGTACCTTCTTGGCATGTTAATCAGAAGCAGATCTTCCTACCAAGCCCAGCCATCCTTATGGAAAGCATCCTATCTTTTCCTTCACATACTTTTCCTGAGTTGTATAACTAGTCTCTAAAGATTTACTGAAATAAATACTCTACAGAGAGCTTTTTTTTTTTTTTTTTTTTTCCCAGAAGCACAGCAAAAGGCCATGCTGGAAGGGAAAATCTATGTTTTGCTTTCAGCCTGTCTGTTCTTCCTCTGAACTACCGTGTGGCCCATGCACTGCGCTGGCCCATGGAAAAGAAAGCCTGGGATCCAGTATTGTTGGCAATTATAAGCTCTTCCATTACTTGTGGTTGTCGTGTATTTATTACCACCAGACAAGACAACAGTTGGTCATCAGGGAAAAAAAAGCCCTCTCCCATGATCTCATTAACTAGTTTATTCTGCCACAGACTCATTCAGAATTCTTTTCAAGTTACATGGACAACACTGCAGTCAGGAAATGTGTTAGCTGCCACCAAAGGAACTATTATTTGAGTCTTGGCTGTTGCTTCCCCCCAGTATTCTCAGATCACAGTCCCTGCAGTTCCCTCAAACATCTTGCTCATTGGAAAAAAACCACTCCCTGTAGGGTTCAGACACCCAGGGACTGATCTTCAGCTGGTGCAGACTGTCAGGGCTCCCTTAACCTCAGGCAACCCAAGGTTTTAGACTTCAGAGGATTTATCAGCAGCTCAGCAGCTGTGAGAAGAGCACAGCGTTAGGTCAGAGAAGGAACAGGCCAGCAGTTGTGAATCAGCCACTGGCACACTCAGCTCAGCTGAGAATTCCCAACCACAGCCTACAGAAGGGAGTTGTTACGTCTTGATTAATTTCAAATCACACTGTCTTCTTTCAATCTCTACCTTTTTTGGTTATCTCAGTGCACAGCAATGGTCCCAGTGGTTGAGATCTGCACAGTTGTGTTTTTGACTCTGATCTTAATCATGCAGCCTGTGATGGAAACAATGACAAATTACTTCCATCAGTCAACTAAAAAGAAAGGACAAGCTTGTATAGTCTTCTAAATTTAATCAACTACACTACAAGCCAAATAAAGGTGGTGCTACAAAATATGCTATTAAATACTTCACTATTTAGTAGGTATAATTGCAGCTACAAAGAAATTTGAAATACCATAACCTAGGAATCTTCCTAAAACAGTTTCTTCTTCCGATTTTAAACCAGATGGCACTCACTTACAAGCTATTGCTGCTGAGACACAGGACATTAGCACTAAATTAATGCACCTATATATCTTCTAGAATGGAATCTGGAATGGATCTGATTTCTATATGAACTGTGATCACATCTATCTACATACAATCATGTCAACACCTCACTTGATGCTCATACAATTATTTTTCAAGAAGTCTCGTAGTCTCTCAGTGCTTTGGAAAATGAGACCACTTCTTTGTAAACTGAATATGGATCTAAATGCCCAAGCTTATACAAATACATTTTAAAATATTGGCAACAGTGAATAACTGCATTAACAAGAGCAAACCCAGATATAGCCATCTACTTAAGTATTTGCTGCAAGTACATATGTATTCCCTATTTAAACTTACCAGTAAAAAATGGTATCAGATGTAACTTTTCAACCAATAAACACATTCCTAAGGGAAGATATGGCATGCTTTTCCACCACTTATCACAGTCAAACACACCAGCTGCATCTGTTCAGGGCAGTTCATATCTCACTTAGCACTACTTTTCATGGCCTGTGACATAAAAAAGAAGGTACCTGGGCTCACTCTCCGTTCTTAGGAAGATCCACGACACTGTGCAAATCAGTATTTCCTTCATGCCGTGCTGCTCTTTAGCATCCGTGGGTGATTTCAACACACACTGGGTTTTGACTCAAACAGAACAGGCAGACAAGGGGAGAATTTAGAAAAGGAGAAAGATGACAGAGTATTGATCCCTTTCTGTGCCCTTAAAAACCACACAGGCAGCTTGGGCTAGAGAGATTTAGCAAAAGGGATTGGTTAGTGTTTTACCACTCTCTGAAATCAGCTGTAAAATCCTTATGGATTTAAGGGGGTCAGGATTTCACTCACTCTGTTTTCTCCTGACAGAGTAAGTCTAGTGGTTTGCTAAATTAGCTTTTAGTGGGGCTACTTCTTCCTTTTCTGGAATTTGGGGCAGCAGAGGACTTGGTGCAGCTAAAGCCCTTTGATGTGCCAGCTCTCTAGAGCTTCCATGTCCGCTCTGCCTCTCGGGGTCACACCTGCTCACAGCCCCATGGCCCAGCAGTACCTCACAGCACGTCTCCCCTGCTGCTGCAAACACACAGGCACCCTCTAGCCATGCACCTCGCCTCCTCAGCAGCTCTGGAGGCCTGTGGTGGGTCGGCTCCACTGATCAGCTGGAGATTTTGTTTAGAAGCCTTCTTTATGCTGTTTATGCTGCTGTCAACACCACAAACCTAACACTGCCACCTCGTTGTTTACATACCTTCACTCCAGGACACCCTCTACTAACACTGCCTAGTGTGTGAGGGTGCAGCTTCTCTTTTTTATTTTTATAAGGTTTGTTAACCACATCACTATAAGATACTCATTCAGATTTCACCCAAACAGACCTCTTGCTGTCAGCATTTAATTATGCTTGCATTCCTATGTAAATAGAGTGTTAGCCAAAATAGAGCTTTTTATAGAAGATAAGATCAGGCACATCTTTACAAGAAAAGGAAGCTTTGGAAGCTTCTGTACTTTTGACAAGAATAAATTTCTAAATGCAAGAGAAATGCATAGAACTGAGAATGTTCTGTTCGTGATAAATCACAGGATTGAAAGTAGCGCTCGTTATATATCTTTATTTGGAGGCTTAAGAGTACACATTTAATGTGTGTATATAAAATATGTCCTTGTAAGACTACGAAGTCTTTTCAGACTTCCATTGAAAAATACTGTGCACTTAAGATTACTCTTTTTAATGATTCACAGTTCAGAAGAGATTTCAAGCAAGTTTTTCTCCAAAGCTGGATGTCAAATTATTTGACAATCTTTTTCTCAGTTTGGCTCATGTATGTAAACATCTGGAGAAACATTATATTCTAAGCTTAACCATGGATTTTATATCATAAGGTAAGCATACATTTTAAATACTAATTTAAAGCTTAAAATACTGAAATCTCATAAATTCAAATAGGTCCCTAGTCTTCCAAGCATAAATGTTCATTACCCTTTCAAATAGTTTTAAAAGAATAACAGAATCCTTCGAACAAAAATACCAGACCCCACTGTGTTTAGATTGATGGGAACTGCAACAACTCTCATACAATTTTTCCTCACCAACATGAGTCTTAACTCAATTGTCAAGTTTGCTGTCACCTTCAATCTAGATTCCTGTGAAAGGTCATGCAGATCTAATGCATTGGCTCAACTTTTATTGTACTGGGACATTGTGGTTAACTTCTCATCTCCAGCTAGCATTCTCAGTAACCACACTGAGAGGCAGAACTGAAATCACATTGAACAGAACTATTTCAATGATAACAGCTCTTGAAGAACTTGTGCAAGTTTCTGGGTGATAAGAAACTGCATCAGCTATTTTGGCTCTTGATTTGATCCCATTTGATGCAGCTGAACAGAAATTAAATATCAATTACCCTGATGCTGCTCCAGAAATCTATATAGAACACAATTTAGTGATCTCAAAATGAGGCTTGACAAACTATTTTCTTGTGGTAAATTTGCCTCGACAATACAATTTTGATTTGTCCAAAGGCTCCTATGTTTCTAGTATCTAGTAGTGTCAGAAATATCACAATCGTTTGGGGGCTGATAGTTCATATGGGTAACCCAATGTCTTCTTTCTGAGACACCATTAGGAAACCAGAGCAGAAATTGGTTCACTGTATTTTCACTCGCAAACCCTTAGGTACCCTAAAAATGCTTCATGAGGAAGACAATTAGTGACACATTTGCTATTAACTTCTTTTATTGCTGAGTACCGCCCCAATACTGTGATGTAATTCACCTGCTGTTTGACCTAAAGGGAAATTTGGCAGTTGAAGCCGAGATGTTCTCACGGATCTGCCCTATTACCTAACTTTACCTACTGCTTCATTAAAGAAGTGTAAAATGATTTCCATAATACAAAATCAATTTTATACAAAGCACTCTGAACAAATGTCTTCCACTATATGATTTAAAAAAAAAAAAAAAAAGACATTTTATTTAGCTGGAAATGCTTTGATAAACAACAGGTCTCATTGACTACACTACTTAAATGCTCTAATGAATTTTTAATATCTTTAGTTGTTTAACTGGATCTTATTACAAAGGATTTGAAGACAGGATCATTATGTTTCCTCCACTGGCACATTTAAGAAATCAGTAGAGGTATGCCAAGAAAATGTTCTGTTTTCGAAACAAGGCTCCAAAACTGGACCCGGGAAAAAATAAAAAGCATTTTGTCATTGTTTCTAGAATTAAACTACTGCTGCTGATTTGAAATGTGTATTACCCTTTCCTTAAACTGACTGCACTGAGTTCTGTCCTTTACCTCTCTACTGGTATGATATTGCACCTGTGGCTGGCTGACAGGTGGCAGAGACTGATCACATTTGAAAACAAATTAAAGGTGAGAGATCTCTTGCTGCACAGACAGTAGGAGGGAAATTCTGCTATTACAATCTATGTGCCATTAACCCATGAAGTTAAAAACTTGCTTTCCAAGATGCTGACATGCTTCACTTCTAGCTACTATTGCACAGGCCTGCCAGCTGCAGAGATCCTCCCTCTCTGCTTAGTAACCCTGTACTGATTAACAAGATTGAACTGAGAAAGTTCACCTTACAGTGTTTTGTCAGGACCTTCATTTACTACCAATGTCCCCATGTCTGCTGCAGGTTTTAAATCTTGTATGCAGTCCCAAGCCACAGGAACTCAAGCAGTTGAGTTGAGATGATAAATCATTACAGACTCCTCTAGCATTCTGCTGGTTTTCTGGTGACCGACCCGCTGTGCCTTGAGAAGCCCCCCAGCTTGCATGGAGGCTTTCTTAGCTGTAAAAGTCTATGTATTATCATCACCAACAGAACAATGGAGTTGGCTGCACATGTAGCAGGAACCCAGTGCACCACTGGACAGAAGAGCCTCTTGCAGAGCTTGCAGAGCAGGCATCGTGAGGAGTGTAACACAATGAGGCCCGCAGAGCACTAATGCACGTAGGGGTTGCTGTGCCAGGGCTCCATTCAACAGGCTGCATCTCCTGGCAAAGTGACAGGGTAGGATTAGTGCTGATCAGAAAGACAAGATACTTGCTCAGTTTCCTCATGTAAGAAGGAGAGGAGTAATACAGCAGGGATAGGAAGAGCTTCGAAGCCTGCAAGGAGATGAGAACTGTTTCCACAGTAAAAAAAAAAAAAAAAAAAAAAAAAAAAAGTGCATCTTCCAGCAATTTTTATGAGCACAGTCAAGAAGGTACCAAAGTTTACTTGCCCATAGATTACCCTGAATGAGAAATAACATGTAGAAAGTGGGTGTCTTCTTCCCAGAACACACTCCAGAGTGTTTGAGAATGTACCTCATCCTCCCCCACGTTTGTTTGTTTTATCCATCTGTTATTGCCCCATATATGATTATGAATTGAAAGCATTCTCCTGGAGCTGCACTCTGAGCTTTTCAAACTGAAGTGTTTGAATAAGGCTTGTCACTACAGGAAGGATACAGAGGGCATCACATTCCCCAGCTGCCTCCCATCACCCTTTCCCCCTCCCTGCACCTCAGGGCCAACAAGCAGCTTGGATGCAAAAGGGGAGATCTCTAAGCAGCTGCTACCTCTTCCCTGTTTCTCCTGCTGAGCAGCTTCCATGCAGGAAAGTGGCACTGTTGCTTGATTTCAAGTTGGAGGAGCCTGAGGGCAAACAGAATGGTTCATTGGGCTGTCTAAGCCTGCAGTGGCAACATTAGTAGAGGATGGATTCCCTCTGTCCTAAACAGCCACAAAAAACAGGCATATGAGAGAGAGGTCATGTGGCTCCTCGATTCTCCCTGCCCCAGCCACAATGCCTGATTAAAGAAATTATCCTAATTTTTCCCAGATGAGTGTCCCAAGAAAATGCACAGTCTTACAAAGCATTTATTCTGAAAGAGTCTCCAGAAGTAGGATGTTCTGACAGTATTCTAAAGTTGGGAAGTTCCTGTCTTCCAGAGGACTTTCCAAAAAGGGGCATTTGAGGGTGATTTTTACTTCCTCTGCACTGGCTGAACTGATACATGAAATAACCTGTTTAAGTCTTGGGCTATGGAGGAGTTTCTTTGCTCCAGCCAAGTGTCCTGCAGAACAAGTTAAAACTGTTCAGCTCAGCCTATCACACTGTCAGAGTATGATAAAAACCATGGCAGCTCGCACAGCTGGGAGCATCCATATTGTTTGTGCACTGTTCTTAAGTGAGAAGAATATAAATCTTTTAAATGTATAGCCGGTTTCTTAAGAAGTAGTTTTGGTTTTTTCCTGAATTACTCCAATGAGCCATTTGCATTCGATAATTTAACTGATATGGGGGTTGTTTCAGGTAGCAAATTTGCTGCTTTGCTCTTCACAACATGAGGAAATTTATTTTAAAAACAAGTTTTCAACTTCAAAGCTTTATAAGCTGACACAAAACACAGCACACACACACATACCACCCATGCTTCACATTTTAGCCATTTGCAGAGCCCAAAAGCAGTGTGGAGACGGCTGACAGCAAGGGCATTGAAAGAGCTTTTCTGTGTGGGCTCCTGCTGCAGCCAGATTAGATGAGGGAATTAGAGACAGGGTGTGGTTCCCACCTCGAATGCCTCTCCTGCAGTTCACAGACCTTCACACTGCCTTATTAACACGCACTTCCCTCTCTCCTTCCAAACATGCAAACTGCACCCAGGTCCCTCCTTAGCTTAAGGGTGCTGGCATGTTCTCTGCTGACTTTCTGGAACCCAGGGATTTCCAATTATTTCCACATCCTTCTCCTGTTTCTCTTCTGGCTGTGATGCCTTTGGGCTGCCTGGTTGACTTCCCACTCCACAGGTCTGCAAGGCAAGGGCAGAAATGCCAGAATTAAGAGAGTGGAGTAATATTTGCACAAGGCAGAAGGGAAGAGGAACAAATATAAATTGCCTAGGGCCAAATCTGCTTATTCTCTCTATCTTGCTCCTTTCTGAAAAGGCAGCCTTTGTGTCTCCTCAGGTTCTTGTTAAGATTCCCAGAGCATCCAGCTTTGTCTCTCTCAGTTCTTAGGAAGCAATGAGGAGTGTCTTCTTTGCTTTTAGGCACAAAAGGCTGCATCAACAAGGTGAGGTACAGGCAGCATGTTTTTTTCTAGTATGTGGCACCACACTGCAGCAGATCTTACAATCCTTGAACATACTATTGCAGCATTTTAAATGCTTGCATTAGAAGACATCCTCCCAGAGCAAAAATTGACCCCAATCTGATAAGCAATTGTTGCAGAGCCTGCACCTAAGGCCTGTCCAACACTCAGTCTAGCAATTCCCTTACAAAGATACCAGCTTGGCCCATCACACAGCCCTAAAACACTTCCTTGGCTTTCCAGTGCTTGTTTAACTGCTCTTCTATTTTGTTGTGTGTCAGAGACACTCTTCACCCCAATCCTTCCTGACTGGAAAGCTGGTGGCTGTAAGCAGCCTCCTCCAAGCCCTTCCCTGGCCAAGGTTACAAAGGGCCTCCACTGTCTTGCTTGCTGTGGGTACTACAACAAAAAACCCCCTTCACCCTGTTCCCAAGCCAAGTATTGCAAGGAGGGAAGGGCAAGGAAGGAAAAGGAGATAGCAAATGGACTTATTGTTCACAAGAAGGGTGGGGGAAATGTCCAGAAAACCCGACCTGAGATGCAAGGCTCTGTTAATTTCCTCTTTCTCCTGTAAGGACAATTTCTGCTGTTCCCTTCTTCCCCACTCCACCCACCCACTCCCATCCAACTCTACCCCTAAAGGGAGAGTGCCTGTGCCTGTCTTTTGCAGAAGTCCTGGCTTGATGCTCTTCTCTAGGAAGTCAGTCAATCAAAGCAGCTCTCCACACTGGCAGAGCTGGGCATGTGGTGAAGGCCTAGGGTCAGGTTATCACATGCAGGTCTTCACATGCCCATCTGTTAGATGGCCAGAGTAAGAGAGACACTAAGCATTTATCTGGTTAATTACTCCTTTCATCTTCTGCATGATTCCTATTTCAAAATCTGTATGCAGTCCCTAACAATAGCATGTTTGTGTGATTCCAGCTGACCAAACAACAGAAGTTATTTATAACTACGGATGACCGGACTCTGCTGTATTTTCATTTATGTATTTTTCCTTAGATCACCCATTGGAAAGGGGTCATACTTTCATGTTTCTCACACGCAGAGGCCCTGTAGGTTAGCACACAGGAGATGAACCTTGGCAGCCTGCACTGCTGCACTGCCTGAAGAAGAATTCTCACTGCAGCTGCCTGAACCAAGAACACACAGGGGCTGAGGGGGAGGTAGTTGTTCTCAGTGCCACACTGGGCAGCAGGTGGCTGAAATGGCAGGACCAGTGATTCTCAGATATAAGGCTTTTTAAAACGACTACTTATTGTGCGTTTTTCTTTTGTCAAGGCTCACTGGCATTTCAGAGGGACAGTCAGTGCCTGAGGAATTCCAAAATTAGTGAGTGGAATATTGAGAAGTGGCATTAAATAAACAGGATAAGCGACCATAAGGTGAAACCTCTTATTCTTAGATGGGAAACAGAGCCACAGCATGTCCATCCATGCTAACAGAGAATAATTTCCCATCCACATCAATGCACTGAGTTAAGAACACTTCAATATTTTTAGATGCTTCTCTTAGTACAAGCTTAAATGGGGACAGGCTGGAATTTACTTTGGTAGTTAGGACATCAAAGGCTACCTCTTTGAGGCCCTTCTACCTACAATCCTTTACAGTAGGTAAAGCACTTTCTGTAGTCCTGTCACCATGCAACAATACTACCCAAGACAAATTAATTCAAACAAACATACTATAACAAAAAAAAAAAAAACCCCACAAGCTGCAAAATCCCTTGTTTCTATCTAGTAAATAGGGCAGTTCTTCACAAGGCTTCTAGAAGAGGCAAGAGACACAAAGGGAACTGCTGTGTCCAAGGTCTCCTTTTAGGGTTGCACACCAAGATTCAGAGCAGCCAGATGGAGACAGCAGCGTATTTTACAGTATACTGATGTATGAAATAGGCCTCACAACTAATCCTAGCAGATGCATACCCAGCCAGAGCATATCTATAAAATAAAGCCACAATATATTTTCCTTAAAATAGAGAGTATTAAGGAACTTGGTCATTAGAAATACACAATAAAACTCACAGATGGCAGTACATGGGACAGAAATTAGACATCGAGGCTTCATTCCTTTATGTTAAAAGCACCATAGGCATTTTTAATTGGTCCAGCCCAAATAACAGAGAAAAATGTATCCAAAGCAGGGGTCTTCTTTGGTGTCCTTAAAAATATTAAACTGCACTGAGGAGGCTGTGTCCATGCAACTGAATAGTGGTGCTGTTCTCTAGTACAAAAACTTTTCCTACTTACAGAGGGTTATCTTTCCCATTTGATTTTCTTATCTGTGGGAAATTTAGGCATTTGCTGAGGATTTCAGAAAAGGGAAGTCGCCTGGTATTGGGAATTCTGATATCACAGCCATGGAATGCCACACACTTATTAGCCAAGTGTTTCCATCCCTCTGTATACATGACTCCTTCCTCAAGCCAATAATTTTCATAACCTTTTGCCCTTTCTATGGCATCATAGCTATTTAGTAATACTTACTTTTTTCCCATCTTGTAAAATGTATGACACTGTTGCCTTGCTGGTTCGTGATTGATCCCTGAGTAGATCAACTCAAACTCAAGGAGTAATTTACAGACTTTGTGTTCCCAAGTACGTTAGTCAATAACCCCTAATTCATCTAAGGAAAAAGACATCTAAATGATTAAGGAGGAGGTACCACAGCTTTTTTAAGCTTCTGGCTGGTGCCATTAGTCTCAGGCACCAGTCTCACAACTGAATTTACTGGAAGAGCTTTTATCTTTTGGAAACCAGTGCCTTCTGGGCTAATACAGAGAATATGTACTTGGCACTATATCCAGCATAGGGCTGTAATTAGCACTTCTGTTCAGCAAATAACCAGTTTATTACTAAGGACCTACTTGTAATATTACTATCTACTAAAACGAGTCATTATTGTAACTGCTATATGGTCTAGGCCAGATAAAGTTCCATTGTCATCCTTATGTCCACTTGCAAGAATCATGAACTCTAGCTAAAGTGCAAATTTGTCAACAAGTTACTGACTTTCTTTAGAGAAGGGAAGGAAAGATCCAACTGCTGTATTTACATCAGAAAGGAGACTGAAGTTGCTTTTAGCCTAACTCCCCATGTAGAATGGATTGCGAATTATTTTTCTCAATACATGTATTAAAATGGATGAGTTTCCTGAAGGGCATTCAATTAATCAACTTAGATGGCTACACCTTCAGCAAGAGAAAACTCTGTTGCCTACTGACCATTGAGGAATCATGTTGTAGAGAATAGTGAAAATTTAAGAATATAGTTATAGATCTTTACATCCTGGAAAGTCTGTACTGAAAGGAAAAACTGATTTGAAATATGCACACCTAATTTTTAAGTCCATATTCATATGTGCTTTAAAATGTTTCTTTTTCTAGGAAACTCCAGGACTATAGACCTTCTATACTGCAAATCAAAGCAGAAGTGTCACAAACCTGCCAAGTTTCTTGTGGTGCCCCATGGGTACCCCGGAAGCTTTGTGCTTTGCATCCTGTCTCTTCAGCATGAGGTCATCTGCAGTCTCTGCCTCTGAGAAAGGTCCTTTCCTCTTACTCTAGCAGACTCATATAAGAATCTGAAATACAACAGCACAGTGTGTGAATAGAGTAAACCAGAGTAGGACTATTATCTCTGCAGTGTATTGGATTTTCAAAAGTGTGAAAACTTTCTTAGAAATCTTGCAGACTACAAAATTTATAGAATGAAGTGTAATACTGACCCTCAGTCCTTCTTTTATCCTTGAGCGGAAAAAGTAAAGAAACAGTTGTTTGTGGGGAGGAAGCTGTACAGAGCAGGACCTGCATTTTCCTCCAGGATGCTCACACTGGATGACACACTGCCTATGGTATTGCTGCTAGAGACATTCCTGAAAAGCCTGAGAGAACACAGCGAGTGTCTGGTAAGATATGTAGGGATCTCTGCAAGATTCAGGCCAAGCACTGAACATTTTCTTCCGGCAACCTTGCTGCCCTTTTTTTAGTGTGATTGATAAAAACTGTAGTCATTCTTCTCTGGATGGTCAAAGAATAGAATCATAAAATCATAGAACCATTTAGATTTTAAATGACCTTTAAGATCATTGAGTCCAACCATTAACCCAGCACTGCCAAGTCCACCACTAAACCAACAAAGACTTTTTAGGCTTCCCATCACATATGGGAAGCCTTGGGTAGGAAATCTGTCAGGTTTGTGTAGCACCTCTCCCCCAGCTCCAGATGTTGGAGGGGAAGCCATACAAGACACAGTTACAAACCTCAGAAGTATGCTTGGTCTTGTCTATCCCTCATCCGCCACCAGTACTAACACTGCAGATCTGTCCAGTGTGGAAATATGAGTTCAAAAGCCTTTCCACTCTCTCTGCTGACTTCAATACAGCTGCTAAGCTTATGCATGATATGTTTATGTTAAGGGTTTGGTGTAAACGGGGCTTGTTTTGCATAGCTGTCTGAAAATGTCCCATCCCCTCCTTTTCAAAAATGGGCAAAAGACCAAATATTTCTGAAAAGCTTTTAAAATCCTATAGTCTACAGAAGATGTTAAATCTTCTAAAGCAAAATTGAAAATTTGCAGAGAGAGCAGGCATTTTTTCTGGGAGAAGGTTACATTGTTTAAAATGCTGAGTTTAAAAACTTTCAGATAATCCTAATCACCAAACTACACTAAAAAGTAGAAAGGATAATTCTGCATGAATTCTGCACCTTCCAAACGGTTTCTTTTTAAGATTCCTTTAAAGATTTGTCTAACATAGGTAGCATAGTGTAAATTCTTTGTAAAAATGAGGATTAGTAACAGCAGTTCATATAGTGAAGACTTTGTAATGTACCTCCTATTTATTTTGGTCTCAGACTCATCAGAAGAGAAAGAGCTTGCAATTTCTTGATGAAGTAATTTAGTGAATGGGGGTCAAAGAAAGTAATTTAATTACTGGCTTAAATAATTTATGTGACAGCCATGCAGTTCTTTTATCTTCTGTTAGGCAATGTGTTCATTTTTTTCATGTCTAAAGCTTTAACAGAGTGTGTCACAGTGCTAAACTCAGAATGTGTGGAAAGCCCAGGGTCTCTGTGACAGAGAATCAGACTGTAAATTAATTAATTCCTCTTTGCTTCTTGGAATGGGGACTGTTAGGCACAGCTTTTTCCAAGTTGTTTCACCCTGAACTACATACATATACTTAAGACATTTTCCAGTGGGCAATACAGTATCACAGCAACCTTGCACTGAACAGTACTGAGGAACTCCAGAGACAAAGTGGGGAATGGTGCGAGCTGGGCTCAGCACAACGCTCACATGCCTTTCTCTGGACCAGTGAAAAGTCTAGTGAAGAGGGCCACATGCACAGCTCAATGAGACCTCATTAAAACAAAAGTTAGATCACTGTAAGAAAATACCACAGGCTAACCCAAGGCCACAGGTGGCTGAAATCTCAGTTGGAGTATCTCCATTAATGTCATTAGGAATATTCATCACCAGCATCAGTGAATCTGGCTCTCTTTAGCTCCAAAACTTGCAGAACCCTCTGCAGAAACAATACCCATTTAGGTAATTCTGGCCCATGGTTACTCTTACTCTGAAGTACAGATTGCATTCAGGAGTTCTTGTTGAAAAATCAAGGACAAGAAGCAATCCAGTGTTATTACCTCTGTATTTATCTTCTAGGCAGGAAAAAATGAAGCATGAGACATCAGTGAACCAAGCCCTGTTACCTCTCAGAAAAGATTACATGGGAATTCAAATGTCCTGGTATAATTCACAGATTCCTGAGTTCACATGAACAGCAGCAAAAGAGGAAAATTGCTCCATATCCTGTAGAGAGGAAATGAAAGGTATCTGGAAGAGAAGAATGTGCTGTGTGGTGCGAAAATGCTATTTTGATTCCTGATGCTAAACATCTGCCATATTTTTGTGTGCAATCATTTGACTTAGTGAGAGAATAGCATCTTCAGGATTGTGAAAAGTCTATTCCAGACTCGAGCTGTCTGAATTGGCAGCTGTGAGAACACCCACAGGAAGCATGGGACCCTGGAAGAAAAAGTGTAGGAGTACATCCTGTGGGGATAGATAAAAGTCAGAGCTGGGCTATGGGAACCTCTTCAGAACAAACATGCAAATACAGTTTCGCAAGTCAAAGTCCCAACTGTTTGTTTAGGGATTTTTCAGTTATTTGTTGCTTTTATTTGGCTTTCACAGAACAGAAACAGAGAAAGGAAATCAGGGAAAAAAAAAAAAAAAAGAATGAAAGTAAACCTTAGATGTTTTCTTTATTGTTTGGTGTGGGTTCATGTGCTTCGTGTGCAGTGCCACAGCTTGTGCCATTTGCCTTGTGATGGGAGATTGCCATAATATACCTATTTCTGGTCCACTGACTTTGATAGTTTACGCACACAGCCAATAAGAGCAATGCTAGGGAAGAGCTGCCTGTAATTCCTCACTGTTGCCCTTTCATGAACAAATGCCTCCTCTCATCCACATGAAATCCTACAGCTCATGAGGAAGTATAACAACTGGAAAGAAGTTAATCAATTTCTTAATTATTAAGTGCTCCCAGTCCCTGAAATCAAATAGCAATCAGTGTCATGGATAAAGACAGCTTCCTGTGAATACTGACAGGTGACTGAGAGACCCCCCTGCCATAAGAACACTCGCTCCCTTGTGCTCCTGTCATTGTGGTAACCTGCTCATCTTTCTTCTACCTTTATGTGCTCTCCTGAATAAAGCTAGATGGATTTGGTTTTATCTTGCCTAGATGACATTTTCATTTCATATTTGTGCAATATTTTTCTCAGTCTTTCGGGCAACTTTCTGCTGCTTGTATAAACGATACCCTGCAAAATCTATGTCCACAGATTGATTGTACAATGTGCCAATTAATATTTCCTTTTCTTTCTGAACATTCCTAATTCCTATATCACTGAGAAGGTTGAAAAGGAGGTTTAGATTGGCTTTCTGCATACTATTATTCCTAGTGTGACACATGCTGTATTTCTCTTGTTCTTTTTAGTTTGCTGTATAAATAATCTTAATATTTTCAATTTCTTCCTACAAGAAATATGTTCTATGTAGTTCTCTGCTATTTTCACTACCTGCCTGGAGTTTGTTTCTACTTCCGCATCTGCCTATTTTTTTTTGCATGGGGTTACTAAAACCAAATGAAATAATGAAAATGAGGATATGGCATATTAGATGCAACATGTAATACTCTCCATTTGATTGTCTACTTACTTCTAATGTGCAGTTGAACAAGTTCTTTTTTCTGTCACACACCCAGAAGAGATATTGACTGCATTGTTCATGATAACTCCTTAAGCCTTCTTGTTTCCCAGGAAGTTACTACTACATTCAGAACCCATTCATATGAAAAAATAATTTAAAGAGCATTTTCATGTCCTTCTGTTGATAGTTTCCTAAAAAAAAAAAAAAAGAAACAAATAACCACCAGCTCAGTAGAAGTTTAAAGAAGTAAACATTTTACAAGTTACCATGCAGTGTAGAGAATTGGTGATCATCTCTCAAAGTGCCTTTTGATTCCCCAAATGCTGATGGGAAATATTCTGGAGGCACAAATAGACTGCAGATGTTGGAGAATACATTTTAGAATTCTGCTGAACATATTGCCCTACTGGGAGGCTGTTTTGAGTCTCCAGGGACATTCCTCTGAGAGCCCAGCTGATTGTCTCATATTGAAACAACATGTCCAAGATACATTCCAAGTAAAAGAAAATAGAACAGGGGTACTCTGACCAAATATAAATCATGGGGCTAAAGGGCAGTTTATCTTCCATCCTTCTACCATTACTTTTCTCCCCCAATGAATATTTCCCCCAGGGAAACAGACCACTGGGTAAAGGACTGCCAAACATGATGACTCAGACATTAGGCACCGTCCCCAAGTGCTTCACAGATGGTGTCTGGATGGGAATCCCAGATCTTTCGGCACCATGAGCCTTGCTACTTTTTTTTCTACTTTTTTTTCTACTTTTTTTTTTTTAATTTACTGTAGCATTACTTCTGATCTCATGTCAAGCCCTTATAGCACTGTTGCCCCCCACAATGTATCCTGATCCTGACCTTGTAACAAGCAATGTCATTGGCACATAAAAAAGATAGGAGAGAAATTCTAGCAGACCTTGGGGAGTGGGAAAAACAAAGCTAAAATAAACACATTACTTAAAAGATTATCCTGTGTCCAATTGAAAAAAAAAATAGGAAAGACTTCTGCTGCAAAGTACAGGCATATTTGAAGTACAGTGCATTAGCACAATTGCATAATTGTAGGTACTATGAAAGAAAATGTTCTCTGCACAGATTTTATTGGTCTGTTTCTTTTTGTAGAATCCTGTTTGTTTCAGTAAAATCCTGTTCCTTTCAGTTTGCTTTATGTTTCCCCAAAGTTAGCACATCTTGGGATGCACATCTGGACCTGGGCAAGCCTGAAAGCAATGGCATATTTCTGTGCTTCTCCAGTACTGTATGTTCACAGTAGACACTGGAAAAGTCCTCTGTAGAAAAAAAAAAAAAAAAAAAAAAAAAAAAAAAAAAAAAAAAAAAAAACAACCAAAAAAAAAAACCCCAAAACCATACAGCAGTTTTTCCTTCCATGAAGACAAGCTGAAGAAATGCTCTGTAAAGCCTTATAGATTATGCACAATGAATCCAGCTATCACAATCCCAAACAAGACATATCATGGGAAATGTGAAATATCCCTTCCTCTCTGTCTCCCTGTCTTGCACACACACGCACAAACCCAGTTGCAAAGGATAAAAGAAGAGGAATTGCACAATGAAAAGAACCAGGTCCAGCAAGTAAAAATTTTTCTCCCTCTTCTTCCTCTCTGTTTTTAAGGTTTACCACCAGTATCGTCATAAGAACCAAAAGAAGAATTGTTTACTCCAACTGGAAAGGATAAATATCTAGGTGTTTTTGTAGGCTTCATTCTATTCCAAAGGTTTTGTAGCAATTTATTGAAGTTCTCCAATTGACACAAATTCAGCTGAGTAGTAATTCTGTTTAAATCAATGGAGTTATTTTAGCATGTATAAAAAAGAAATGGAATGCAGACATTTTGTTTCAAAATTCAAAGGTCCCAGAATTGAAAGCAGTGACTCTTATGCCAGTTGATTTCTCTGTTTTTTAAAAAGAAGTGTTTGATTAAAGTTGATAGCACTCTGCAGAGCCAATGTCCCTGAGCCAGGGGTTTTACAAGCAGCAGGAACAGGGTCACAGACACTGATCACCACAGGATTCCTTACTTGGAGAGAGTCACTTCAGAGTTACACCTGGAGAGATACACTTCTTAACAGCCAGTTGTTGAACTGCTAAGGAACCAACAGCATAAATCAGCATAAAACTAGCCAGGTTTCCAAAATGTGCCTAGCAGGCAGTTTTCAAGCCCTTCCTGGTTTTGGAAGCAACTTTGTCAAAATTGGACCCTCTCCACAAAGTGCTTTGATGTTGATGAATCGGTAAATTCCAACGAAAACTTGTTTAGTCAGAATTTTTCTGACCAGCTCTACTTCCTCCTTCTGCCAAGCCTATTTACTCATTCTCAAACTTTCTGTGTGGCTTCAGGGAAAGGTTTTCTGCCACAGCCATCCCAGCTGCAGAGTTCAGGCACAGCTCAACACAAGCTCTTGCCCACCAGGGTCCTCCCCTTCCATGTCCCTGTGGGAGAGAAGCTCCATGCAGCAGCACAGCTCCCAGCCTCCCTTGCCATCCAAAGCACAGCTCCATCCAGACCCATGTTGCTCAGGAGGCTTTGTTGTGGGAACTAAACCACCATCACCCAATTTTACTCCATTATCACCCCAGGGAAAGTGAAGCACAGAGAAATAATCAGTGTCACAGCAGCATGAAAAGTATGGCCTGGTCAACATGATGCCTGGTTTCATACTGAGCCCAGTGGTCTATAACATCTGTTTGCATATTTTGAGTCACACAGAGGCTATTGAGAACTAGAGTCCACCATGGATGTGGATGAACCTGTGCATAAAATGGGGAGGGAGGCTGGGAGAGAATAGGCTAAGATTATATTAAAGCATTTCTATCCTGGGCTTGCAAAAACAATGCACTGCATTGAGACGAGGTGTTATTGTCAGTTTTTAAGTGTACCCTCCCTTTCAAGTTAAAAAAACTTTCTTAATAAAGTATCTGAGGTCATGCTATTGTCATGAGAGCTTGGCAAGTGCTCAGCAGCTGTCACCGTGGCAGCAGCAGCATGCCTGGTGCCAGTCCCCTTTGTCAAGACAGCCACAGCAATGTAAGGAGAAGGGTCTTGCAGGATGCAGGACAATACTGGGAAGGAAAAGGAGGGAATCCTCGACCTTGGGCCAGGGCCTGGTGGCAGACTATTGAACCCTGCACATCTCAGCAAAGCACAAGGAGTAAAAATTCTTGGAAGCTGCAAAGGTTGCAAGTGAAAACAAAAGATTCTATCATGTAGGAAATAGAACAAAACACAGAGAAATCTGTTTTGTTTTCAGAGATAAAATAAGCAAATAGCACTCTGCAAGGGTCAGGAACACTGCACCCTGCATGCAGCGCTCACGGAAGGGAGGAGGACAGAAAAGCTGGAGGGAATCTGGAAGCAGGTGGGCAAGTGTTCTCTGGAACTTTCCAAATCGTGTGCTGCAAGCAAGGGACTCCCTCATGAGAAAAAGGGTGATGATACTGTCCACTAGAATCTGGAACATAAAATTGTCTATCTAAACAAAACCCTGATTATGTAATAAAATCAAATAATTGTCTTTTGAGCCCATAGCTGAAGCAAGTGATAGAAGCAAATAAATCACCACCACAGAGTTTTGCCAGTTGGGTGCGTGGAAACGGCCAGAGCAGGATAACTAGCACCTTCCTCATGCTTCTGTTAAAGCAAGACTAAAGCCTGTACCCTAAGTGGCTGCAGGAACAGACAGTGAGGATGGTGTTATTGGTCCTTGTAGGCTTTTTAACTTAATAAATGTTTCACAACTGACATGTGGGAGCATTTTGTCCCCTTTTTTACTTGTATATCAGCAACACCCTTGACTAGGAGCTACTTAGCTATTTCTTTCCTGCTGACTTTTGTTCTGAAGAGCCACTCCAGAAATGCCAGCTATTACTAAGCTAACCCTCACCTAGCAATCAATGCAGCCTGCTTTGCACTGTGTACTCTGTGCACAACTTTCACAACTTTGTGGGTGTTCCTTTAGGACAGGAAGTGAAGAAATAAATCATATCCCAGTGGAATCACTAGTGTAGCTCTGAACTGGCAGGATGCTACCCAAGCTGCAGTTTGGCTGGGATGCCTAGGCCAGCACCCCTGTATTTTGAAAAACACCTTGGCATTTTGAAAGACCAGAAGTGGTCAGAACCTCAGCTTTATTCCTTATCCAAAGAAAAATACCTCTTGAAGCAGAAAAGCCCCACAGTGGGTGACCAGGACTCACAGTGCCACCTGCTGAAGCACCCGGGCTGCTCGGAGCCACAGCCAATGTCCTTCCAAGAGGCCAAGGAAGGCCCAGCTGCACGGCCATCGCAGTCAGCCTGGAATTAGCACCAGCTCACCCTGCCCAATTTCCTACATGTAAAAATCTCCTCTTGGAAACAAAAAAAATGCACCCCAATGCATCAAGGGAACAGGGGGTGGCACACACTGAGTGCTGTGGCATTGTGGGAAGGCGGCAAAGGTTTGGGTTTTGTGACATGAGGAAGATGATCGCCTTTGGGTCACAGCAGTCTCTGTGCCAGCAGCCAGGCTCATTATTACCCTGAGACAATACAAGTTGTTCCTTTCCTTTCTCAGTAATTTCTTCCAGCTTCCAGCCCCTGCTGGAGTTCCTTCACTCCTGTGTTCCCTGCACTCTGCTCTGTGGATCCACTCAAAAGATGGTAAAGCTCCCTTACACTCAGAAAGTGGTGGTTAATTTAAACAAAGGACATATCTTTTAACCAGCTCCTTTCGTGTTTTTCCCAACCTCACTCTTGTCAGTATGGGACTGCAAGCAGCCAAGAGCTGAAAAAGAAAGGGCACCTGATAGAGCTTTCTCCTCTCCCAGTAGTATTGTGTAGTCAATCACCAGCTCCCAGGAGCTCACATCCAGCAGCAGCAGTAGGACCAACCCATGTATCCCCCAACAGCAGGTGCATTATTCCACTGAGCTATTTACTCGTAACAGCCCTCACGTAGACTGTCCCTCTCTAGTGCGATACCGCTATCTGAAATGATACAAAACATCTGAAGAAGGGGAGAATGTCCTTGGTGCAGTCAGAAACAGACAGGAATGGACACCAGGACATGAATAAACAGGACTGGTTTTGTCTAGACTTAGGTATTGTCAGCCTCTCAAGACAGCATGATAAAACCTCAAAAATGAAGCAGAAAGGTAAACATGCAGTATCTTCCCTTTGAGGGTAAGCAAATTGCATGGACGATCTATTGAATGAAATGGTGCAGGGAAAGGGGTGTCCAGTTGGTGGGTGATAGAGACAATGTGTTGTCTGAAACAAATTGGGAAGCATGAGTGTGGCATGTATTTTTCCAGGCATGCTTACAGCAAAGAAGTTCACATGATACTCACAAATCAGCCACCCTTCCCTTTGCACCCTGCTGAACTTTGTTTATGCTTACCATCTTTCCCACTTTTTTTTTTTAACATTACTAATAACCACAAAGAGAAAAAAAAGATCAGTTTCTTGGCTGCACGTAAACTGTTCTACAACCTCTCTGTAGAGAAGAAACAGAAGGGGGAAGGGACGAGCAAATGTGGCATGGGGTCTGTGACTGTGGTTTTTGTTTCCATAAACCTTAGAACACAAGAATCCATGAGATATTTACACAAATCTTTCCACAATTCCTGTGGCCTTTGGTAGCATTGCATTTGCATGACTTCACCACTGTGGCTGGTTTGTGCTTTCTCAGCAGCCTTGCCTACAACAGGGATAAATCCTGGCTATTCCCAGTAGTTCTCTGTCTCCCACCCTCAGATACAGTCACACCAGTGCATGTTAAATACAAGCTATGTTAATGCAGGAGTTCCTGTCCTGCTTGTTGTCCAATTTCCCAGGGATAGTACAGGAAGTTTCCCGATTCATCTCATAAATGCAAAAAGAGAAAAATGTACTTTAAGAAAATAATGGTCATTTAGATCTTGAGGGAATATCAAGGGATATGAAAGGGAGGAGGATGCTTCTGAAAGGTTACTGAAGTTGGGGAAACACATACGGAAAAGTGCAAAACAAAGATTTTGCATCAAGAACTCACCTTATACTTGCCTGCCCTCCTGCCATCACAGGATGGTGGGAAGCTGAGTGAATGGAGAGAGTGTCTCCAAGTGAATACGCTACTGAGTAAGACCTTGGCTACTGAATAAGAACTTGGCTACTGAATAAGAATTTGGCTACTGGGGCTCCATCCTCTGCTGCCCTCACTGGGGACTTCCAGCAATCGCTCTGGTCTGTCTCAATTTCTCAATCTAATAAAGGGATGTTGCTCAACCTTTGCAAAATGCTTTGAGTCAGTGCACAAAAAGTTGTGTTAGGACCAAGGAATTTTTTCACTGAATGGGAGCATCAGGTCACTGATCAGGCAGGCTGCCAGTTGAGGAAACAAAGCCACAATGTCTAATAGGGCAAAGTGGTCCTGTCCCTTCTTACTATTGCAGCTGTGACAGCCCTGGCTTCTCCAGGGTTAGGAGATGTCTTTAAAAGGGAGGTTGCATCCTGGATGTTTGTTGTGTATGATTTGAGGAGGGAGACTAGTGAAGGAGAAGGTGCATGCCACAATGCATAAGTCTCATCTATGTTTGTGTGGACTGTGTAGGGCAGGTAGAAATTGCTTAAAATTGCATTCAAGACTGTGCCACACCTCTCTTCCCCACTCTGGCTGAGCCTGAGGGAGATACAGCCGAGAGGCAGAAGTAATAGCAGATTCATTTGCAGGAGTTTAACACTTGATACCAGAACCAGTGTTCAATGACATAAGGCAGAAGCATAACCACAGACAGCTTGTAAAAATTCAGCTTTGTCCCTTGCAAGTGAATCCATAATTAAAACTGCAACCCTAGTCCGCTGTATTTATACAGCAGAAGGACTCATACCCGCTACCACTAGAGTCAGCAAGTTTCTCCATTTGCAGTAATCCTTTACTTTGACTTTCCTTCATTATTAATAAAACTATTTTAAACTCTTTATTGTCAGCCAAATGGTGTTTCAAATTATATTTTCCAGGGAAAAGAAAAAAAGGATAGTTGAGTGTTCAGGGTAGAAAACTTAGTTATGTTATAGTTCAGCCTGGGAGACTCTGGTGACTCTTAGAAAGTGTTGAAATTACAGGTTCATGACGTACACAGTGTTGAAACATCATGTTTCTGCAACACTTGGTCCAACGCGAACTTGCAATTTCAACACTTCCTAGGTCTTTTGTAAAACCTTATAACTGACCAGAACAAATGTAAATTCCCAAGAAGTCTAAAGCAATGTGCTGCACAATAGGCAGACTGGAAAACCCATTTAATTTCCAGTGCTGCTACCCTAACACAGGATAATCATTCTCAAACTATGTTTAATTTGTAAAAAACCTGTCATCCAGGATTAGCTACTCTCACAGCAAAACAGTGGTCTCAAGGCACAGCTGGTCTGATCTGAAATGGTAATATCCATATTACTCCAACTTGTTAACTTTTCCCTTGGTGTCACAAAAAAAAAAAAAAAATCCATCAGGAAAGTACCTGCCTCAGCTTAATCAAAGGATATTCACCAGCGACCTCCAAAATGTGCTGTCCTAGAGCTTAGCAGAGACCATAATAACAAAACGTTAAACACAGGGGCAAAACCTTCTTGACCAAATGGAATCTGCAATTTCAAAACACAGCAAAATTTGATATTTAAAAATACACTATGGCATTATTTCAAAATACCATTTGTTAAACAAGCAGGAGGCAGGAGAGCAGGCAGAATCAGGGCTCACACAGTGCTTGTATGGAAGATGAGTACAGGATTTGTCCTTGACAGGTTGCACTTAGCTCATTCAATTTCTTTAAAAAAAGGAAAATAATTGTCACTCAGGGGAGACACTGAGAAACAGCTTTATGCCCCAGCTCCTGTAAGCAGCTTGGATCAGGAGGCTCCTTCACCTGAAGCCATCAGAGATGCAGCCAGGAGAAGCACTTGGCAGGATGGGGACGCCCCAGTTCCTGCTCCTGTAAGCAGATGGGACCATCTGTGTGTGTCTCCTTTCAGGCATGGGAAAGAGGTCAAGTGAAGTAAACCCTCAGGCTGAAAGTCCACAAAAAAGCCATGTCTCATGTGGAGGCTAAGTGGGACTGGATGTGATATGTGCCTGCTGGAGAGGTCCAGAAGGAGTCCCAATACCAGCACATACCCTTTTGAGCACTTACACAAAGCACCCTCCAATGATGAAGAGGAAATGAGAGTTTAACAATATATTTCTTTTTGCTTACCTGGGTGTGTTTTGAATATTTAATGCTAATTTTAGTACTTGGGCACTTGGAAAAGGATAACACAGAATAAATATGTTGCCTGTATTGGGCTGTAAATATAGAGTCCCTTACATACCAGTCTGGGTCACTCTGCATCAGTCAAAGCTGGAATGACAACAGAAACAGCAGTTTTGATGTTATATACAACTAAAGTTCTCATTTCTTTCTAGAGAACATAATTTCTTAAGATAGCAGAGAGCTTATTTGGAAAATCACGATAAATTATTACAAAGGACTATTTTCTCCGCAACTTCTTACAGAAGCTGCTTTTTTCCTGGACCATTGCAGTGTGCTGCACACTAGGAAGAAGGTACTTACGACAGGATTTATTTGTAGCAGTGAGCCAAAATACATATTGCCTTAGACAAGAGTCAGTATTATCACAAAGAACCATGCTGGCTGGGGTTTAATGAAATTGGACCTGGGTGTTAGATTTTAGCTTGGTAAAGTCAGCAGCTGGGATGAATTGGACCAGAAATGTGCTGCGTAACAGGATTTCACTGGAATTCTTGTGAAAAAAAAAAGGGGGGAAAAAAAAGAAAAAAAAAAGTATGTGGAATATGTCATACAAACAGTTGACAGTGTAGCTGCAACACCAAACATTAAATAAATAAATTCCATACGTAACACAGGCACAGAAAAACTTTTCAGGAAAGCGCCTCAGAGCTGCATAGCCTCGCGTCTATAAATCTCCATTAAATCAGTTTGAGTGGGGCAAGTGTTTGAGACAGAGCTGCCAGAAATAGCTCTTTTCCTGCAAGATGTAGAAAAGATTACAGCTGAGATTGAGACGGTGGGGTGGGGAGGGAAAGCAAGGGAGGGTGGGGGAGAAAAGAGGCAAATAAGTTGAGCTGGAGGAGGCGGGGGAGCTGTGAAAGGCATCTCATAAAAGTCCCATTTGTTGGAAGGCTGCAGGAAGTGGAGGCAGCTTTGGCACACGTGTCCATGGTGCTAAATTAACTGTTAACACAAATAATCAAAGTGCAAGGCCCATCAAGCCGCTGGCGCCAGCGAAATGAGGGAGCGGCCAGGTCAGCGCTGCCTCTGGAGTGAGCCGGCTAGCAGGTGGAGACCAACCAGGGACCCGACAGGATGGAAGTGCTTACAGAACACACTGACCCACTGACAGAGGAAAACAGGGCTGCACTCCTGCTTTCCAGCTATTGTGTGCACAGCGTCTTCTGAGTGTATTTTTATTTTGTATCTATTTGTTATATTTTATGTATTTTCCCCTATTATATTTATTAAAAAAAAAAAAAAACAAAACACAAAAACAACAACAAAAAAACCCACCTTTTCTTTCACAGCACTGGAGTGCTTGGATACCCCAGGCTGAGCTGTAGTACAGTTCAGCCTTTATTTGGCAGCATTGATGGAGGAACAGCTGAACAGGACAAAGGAATAGTTCAGGCACAAAAGCACTGATTGCCCTCCAGCACTACCCTTTGGAAGGAAAAACTGCTCTTTAGAAAGAGATCTGAAAAACAACGTGGGCAGGGGTATTTCTACCTGGTTTGTTCTCTCTCACTGTCAGAGAGTCCACAGCCCTACTCTGGGCTGTAAGTATGATGCAGATATTTCAGGAGGTGTAACGGCGTTGCAGCCACCCCAGCAGTGAAGCAGACAAACCCACCACAGCTCATGCTGCTCTGTGCAGAGCAGAGACAGACAATGTAGTGGTACTTGCTCCCTCTGAGTAGGATTAGACTTGTAAGCAAGCAGGACTTCTCCAGCAATCAATTTGAACATGCTGAGGTTCACTGAAGGTCTCAAAGGATCCCAATGTTTTGTGCTGTGAAAACACAAATTGTTCCAACTATTGCCCAGCTCCAATCTCAGGGAGATGCTCACTGGCAAGGATGTCTGGGGGGCAGCTTCCCCCACACTGCAACAGCAGGAGTTCTGTACTGAATTCATTGGCTGCTTCATTCAGCTTTCTGACACAAGACAGCTGTAAACCCACTTTTAACTGCCCAGTAAAGCCAGTTTTACAATTACTTTGCATGACCAAAGCAATCATAGTGCAATGGTGAATCAGGCCCTGGAATTACTGGGATCTTTTGCTTCCTTGCCCAGTTACAATACACAGAGCTATACACTATAATGAATCACACATATATACATATGTGCTATGTACATACTTATTTACATCACACACTTTGGTCTGCTGTGGCTTTCGTTGGACATTCTTTACAGACACAGTTGTTTTTTTACCCAAAAAAACCCACTTGCAGTTAAAAGGTGTTACAACAGAAAACATGGATCATTGCTTAGCAAAAAATTTGGTCCAGAAAACAAAACCCGGAAATGAACACTCATGCTGAATCAAATTACTTTTAATTATAATTATTTACAATATATAATGAGTAATCCCGTACAGAAAGGTATCCTTTCATGGAATCATAGAATAGTTTGGGTTGGGAGGGACCTTAAAAATCATCTAGTTCAAACCCCTGCCTGTGGCAGGGACACCTTCCACTAGACCAGGTTGCTCAAAGCCTCATCAAACTTGACCTTGAACACCCTCAGGGATGAGGCAACCACGGCTTCTCTGGGCAACCAGTTCCAGAGTTGGAACTTCACCCTCACAGTGAAGAATTTTTTCTTAATATTCAATCTAAACTGATCCTCTTTCAGTTTCAAGCCATTCTCCCTTGTATCACTTGTAAAACGTCACTCTCCAGTTCACTTGCAAGGCTCCTTTAGGTACTGAAAGGCCACAATAAGTTCTCCCAGGAAACTTCTCTTCTTCAGGCTGATCAACCTCAATTCTTTCAGGCTTTCCTCATAGGAAAGGTGCTCCAGCCCTCTGATCATCTTCACGGCCCTCCTCTGGACTCACACCAACAGATCTATGTCATTTCAGTGAGGATACACATTTTCTGATGTGTAAACCTTAATGATGTTTTAATTCATACCTGAAAGTATAGAATTACCATGTATCTTTTTAAAAAATCTCATTAATTTTTTCTCAGCCAACAGAGAGCAAAATGCCCAAGAAAAATACAGAAAAGGTGAGTGTATAATAATCTTATCATAGGGCATAGCCATTGCTTTTAGTAAAGAATTTGCTAATAATTAAAATGGAAAACAAAAATCATCATTAATTGTGGCGGGAATACTCACACATCTCATAGAAACAATGTTTTAATGAGGTTTAAATCTAAAGAAATCATGTGTAATCTTCCCTATATTCCATAGGGTCACTTTCACATTTATCAGATATGAACTCTGGTAAATCCAAAGATGTATCACAGTACTAACAGTAATTTAGACCAGCACCTTTAATATTAGAGATCATACTTAGTTAATGTTGTAAGCTTAAACTGATCCATGGCCAGCTGCATAGTCTGTATGAAGAACATTCAGAAACGTTAGCAGCAGATGTTTGATGTGATCCAATGAGCAAGTATAAAGATAATTTGCTCGTAAGTCAGATTTGTGTAGACTTTTACAGGGGAGGAAAATGTAAAATCTCTCAGGAAAAGAATTTGCTAGAGACACAGAGACAGAAAAACAGACAGATAAAGAAACAGAGAGAGAGGAAATACTACTGTCATAGGCCAAAATTACTTATTATTACCCTCTGCCCCCTTCTTGATATGGGTTAAACCAACTTCAGTGAAACCGTCCATGTGTAAAAGTCAACTTGACACAGACAGAAGTTTTCTGTAAGGGGAATGGACTAAGTTATAAAAAACCTGAGAGCTGTGACTTACACCAGAGGTTGGATGGCCTCTGTTGTAAGTGGTTTATCAGATTTACCTCTATGGACATGCTACAGACCCCTTTAAAGATGCCATTGAATGTAACTGGTGGATGGGTGGGCAGGTGAGTGCATGAATATGTCAGGGCAGATGACAAGTGCCTTCACAGCCACCAAATTAATGGGAAAGTTACAACTGCTCTGAAAAATGGAAGCCAAGCACTTCCTGAGTAGGCAGGAAAAGGGTAATTGAAAAATTTAAAGACTAGAGAATCTCTGTTAATTTAATCATTAAAAGAAAAGCCCATTAAACCAAATGTGTATATTTAAGAGCCCCTATCTGACCCTAAGCCAAATTAGAGAAAGAATGTCATTCTTAACAGTTTAATAAAAACTGTTGGACATATGAAGAAACCAACTCAGGAAAACAAACTTCCAGACATATAAAGATGAGATCGCTCCAAACACATCAAGACTGAGTAACAGCTAACTTGGCTTCTGTCCTACAACTCATAAATCCAGTCAAAATTTGGTTTTGGAGTTTTCAGGGTATATAGATAGTGCTAGATGTATAACATTAGGCATTGCCACTTGAATGGTTATCCCTTTTCCAATACACCCTTTTGTGAAGACACCTCAGCCTTGTTCCCTGTGGTCTAACCTTGGGGTAGGGCTCTCCACAGCATTTGTCTCTCTTCTATGTCTGCTGCTGCTTATGCTACCTGCTGAAGCATGACACAGCTTCACTTTGGCCTGGATTTTCTTCCAGTGCATACTCTGGCATGAGTAGGCCAGTCCAAACAAGAATTTGGGACATAACTGGGCCAAAATCTTGTGAGAAAAGGTGGACATGGAGGCACGAAAATTTCCTGATAAGTGATGTGATGTACATTCCTTTGACCCTGCTGCTGATTTACACCACTGTGGTATAAGAATGACACCTCCTGCCCTCCTTTAATGTTTATATTTCTAAATTGTTTGTCCTTTCAACTGTCAGGAAGAAATTCCTCCTCCCCACTGCTCAAAACAAAGACAAAAAGAACTCACTTCTGTGTGAGAGAAGAGGAACAAAAATTCCTGCTTCTCTTTACAAGAACCTTAGACAAAATAACTCAGGAGATTGCTGTAGATCCAGACTGGGAAGAAAACAAATCACTCCTTAACACATAGGAAAGAATGTCTTCTAGTCTGAAAGAATAAAGGTTAGATAAAAGGGTAGAGGGAGCCTGGGCCCATTTGAAAACCTTAGCCTGGAATTCAGAGGGGTTTTTAATAACTATTATCTAAATATCAAGAAACCTCCACCGACATCTGTTCAGGAAAAAATAGAAATTATCATTTGACCATTTATTATCTTTTTTATAAGACTCAAAATAAGCAGAATGGGAAATATCAATGGAGCAAGACATCCAAAACTATACCAAGGAAGAAAGAAGCAGTAAGAAGAAACAAAGAAGACACAAAGAAGTTGGAGGGAAGGCACAAAGTATTCTGTGCAGAAGTACATTCTTTCCAGTCCTCACTGTTGACTGAAATAATTTCTGTGTACCTTTTATAATATCAGTTCTAAATTCTTAAGAATGCAGAGCTGTAACTGGAGAGCACACAGTGTAATGCAGCCAGTTCATCTGGGAACAGTCTGTGATTTGGCCCTTATATTCTACAGCGGTAATGTATACCTAATCTGTGCAAGAAGAGAGTCTGAAGTTCCATATGACACCAGCATTGGGTAATGTCCATCCCCAGTGAAATCTCTTAGGTCACTGGCAACCAAGTTCCTGAAGCATAGGGGTGCATGGACTGCAGAATGAGCATAATTTGGGATGAAGGCCATTTACCAACACACTTGCCAGAGAACAAACAAAAAGTAGTACCTTTCTGCTGATCATTTCTGTGTTTAATTTCCTTTAGTCATTCTCCAGACAGTATCACTGAAGCTTCTTCCTCTACAGGGTACTACAAGACCTGCGGCCTCCTGATACGAACAAGTGGATGGACCATCACACCCCCCAAAATTCATGTATGTTGAAATTGGACGTTCTCACACTTATATTAAATCCTTTCACTCAACTCCTCCAAACAAATGTCAGTTCATACAACAAACATCCAAGACAAGGAGATTTCCAGATCTAGTTCCAAGGAAATTTTTGCCAGTACACCTCTACCATTCCAGAAATGGAGAAGCAGAGCAATCAGAACCTTTAGCTGATACAGAGAGAAGCAAAAGCCAAAGATAGATGGCTGCTCAAAAGGCAGCTTCTGTCCCAGCACAAAGAGCAATGGATACACCCCATGGTACACTCAAGTTCTTATTTTCCCAGGTCCTGCCAGATTGTGAACTGCATTTCCCAGCAAAGGCTTGACAGCTGTTTGCATTTGACTCACAGGAAAACACAGCAGAATGAATTTGATGAAGAAAGCTTTCCCCTCGTTCTGAAATGGGTTGACAAGAACAGGCTACAACTTTCAAAACATTACCATTTCCAGTTCAGCCCCATATCAGTACACATGAATAGTGAACTTGATTTAACTTTGACTTCTTGTATCTTCAGCAGAAGTCCAAATAAAAAATGATCACTGAGAATGGTCACTAAGACTTTGTTTTCTAGAGTTGAGTAACATGGCTGTTCCTCTGGGAATTTCATAAACACTGACTGCAAACCACCATTTTTAAAATTTCTTTCTTCAAAACTGGCAATTCTTTAACTACTGACAAGCAAATCCAAGAACTGCCTGTTTCATAACCTAGGTGTCCACCTACACTAACCTAATGTGGTTTGCTGTCTTTGGTTTCCAGGCTACATGTGATCCTAGACTAACACAATAGGCAGTACTTAATATTGCCCAAGTGGCCTTAAATAATCCTTTCATTTTCAGTTGCCATTAATCCATGAAAGAAAAGAAGAAGCTGCCTGAACTAGCACTTTCTCGGTTTGTTCTATCATGAACTGGTTTTTCTCAATGGAATAGTACATAAGCAGTAAAGATAAGTATGCCAGGAGACAAGGAGGGGAAAAGAAACAGGCTTTTTTCTCTTGAGGGGTTTTACTCTTTCCTCATCATTTTCTGCATGATATAGCTCCTCTTTTCATTGCCCAGCAGGGAATCCCAGAGGCCAGAGGCAAATTTTCCCTTTAGTCTTGGAGCATTCATGATGGATTCTTGTTTTAAGAAGAGGTTATTAGTTGTTTGCTCTTGAGTATTATATCATCACCATTACAGCAAAGCTGGTCTCATGCTAAATTTCGTTTATTCTTTGGCACTCACAAGATATCTTGGGTTACACAGCTAACATCCCTTTATGTGCCAAAGTCAATGAAACCCTTTCCATCGGCTACAATGGTGGCAGATGAAAAGTTGCAAAGGTGCTGAAAAAATGATCTCTTTAGGGCTTAATTCTGTTTCCACTGGTAAAATTTCCTCTGACTTTGACAAGAGTTACTTTAAGTCCACTGATTTAAATAGCTTTTTAGAAATCATGAAACTATTCAGCTATTATATAAACTTCTGCTTGATAAGGAATGCTCACATACCTTGAGGTCTGTTTATACTGTACCTTGTTAATAGAAGCTATCACTTAAAAATGTCTTTGCTACTGTTTACATTTTCACTACTTATATCGTAGCTCTTTTAAGTTCCTGTAGAAATAGCAAAAGAGGCAATATTTAGAAGAAATAGCAAAAGAGGCAATATTTAGGAACAGTATCTAGTTCAATTTTTAAAATACCATTGTGTTTCCACATTCCTAATAAATAACGGAGTATTGTTAATCCTGATTAGAAAATTAACCAGTGAGGGCTTGTATAGCTTGAGCTTGAGCTATATATCATCTTCTACAGCCATCTTTAGCCCCATTTTTATCTGCTTCACAGTTTTGGAAAGTATAACCTAGTCTCAGCACTTAACTTCCCAAGGCTCATACAGCAAGCAGAATATTCCTTTGATGCTTCTCCAGCTTTGTAATAACATTGATGTGCAGGAAAAGATCCATAATTCAAAAAGACACTGTAGTAGCCGTATTCATGGAATAAACATAATTTTCCTTTCTTCAGTAAGTCTTTGCTTAATAAATTAAGACATTTAATCATACACACAGAAAATCAATCTTCCATATACTTAAGGTCTGGATAGGAGGAGCTTTATGCCTTGCTTTCTTTTTGTTGTTGTTGTTGTGCCTAAAGGATTGTTCTCCCCATCCCAAAATAGTTTGTGTTATCTTTTATTAAGTTCAACAACTTCAAGAAACTATAACCAGAAAACTCTCCATGTTCAAAGAAGAAAAAAGGCACCTTTTATCTTATCTGTTCCACACATACTTTTAATTCTGAGTCTGACATCATTGCTGGCTAAACCTTCATAACTACCAGAGCACTAGCAAGTTCACTATGGTAATGAGCTTCAAAAGGTAAGTTACCAAATCTCTGCTTACAGATGTCAGTATCCAAGAGTTTGAAAATTCAGAGTGTTACCTGATATTTCTCAGAATACCAGTTTTAAAATTTCCACTCTCCATTGCTTTGTCACCTCTATTAGCTCTTGAAACAGACTGTAAGAACTCCAATTCAGTGAAGAGTTTGTGAAGAGTTTCAGATCTAAACACAATTGAAACCAACCTATCCGATTTCAAATTATTTCAAAATTGCTCTGGTAAAATTAACCCTCCCTTCAGTTCTGGTCCCACCACCACCCTCTCGGACTGGAAATTCTCACATTCCAATACTTTACTTCATAGTTCACAAAAGAAGATAAATGAAAATTTTACCCAAATATTTCAACAGCTATTTTGAGATGTTCTACACATCTCTAGGTTGGTCACTTGCAGCATGGATGATCTAGCTATGCCACTTACTTAGATAGATTGTTGAAATTTATTAACCACCTAATTTTTGCAAGGAATGTCAAGTATTGCTGCCTGATACTTGGGAATAAGTGTTTCCAAAGAGAAAAGGTTTGCAGTACCTTCGAATTTTCTTTTCAAGGTTAGCAGGATGAGGTTGTTAAGGGAAATCTGTGCCCCGGTATGCGTAATAGAGCCACTCCCCTCTGCATTCTCTGCTTTTGCACAGTATTCCTGTTCTTACACAGGTAATGCATACTGCAAGAGCCACCAGCCAAATATGCCTTGTGTGTTTACATCCCAGAGGATGTTTGGACAAAATTTTAAAATGTGAGCACCTGCCACTACACACAACTAAAAAAAAAAAAAAAAATAGTAATCAGCTTTTGAACACCTCCTGAAGTGTTGGGATCATCAGAGATACCAGCAAGCAATCACAAGGTTATTTACATCTTACACTCCCCCTTGGGCTGTGAGACAACCCCATGCTCTTGTGCTGTCTTCTACAAGTGCTAAGGCAAAGCAGAAACACTGGCACAAAGGCCTGCAAAGGCAGAACTAACAGCAGCCTCCAGGGTAATTGGGATGGCACCACAGCAGAACAGCAGGTGTTCAGCTTTTCTTCTCCCACCCCACCACTAAAGCTCAATTTCTGTCTTTATTAACTTTTATTTTTTCTGAGTTAGTCATGCTTAGTCTTGACTTTGTGTTTGTTTGTTTTGAGGAAGAACAAGGCAACAGCCTAGTCAGGGCTTCAAATACTGCTGTTATATGCCACAAGTGGGAAGGATCTGGTTAGCCTATTGGAGAGGGAGCTGCCTGGGAGGAGGGCAGGCAAGAGGGAGTACAGACAGGAGAGAGAAGCAGGATGGTTGCCTCTGGGCCCCTCAAGCCTATTACACAAGCTCCTCTTCTCTCTAAGCACCATGACCTTCTCTGGGTATTAAAGAGGGTTGTTTTGTTTTCTTCGAGCTAGGACAATTCCTGCCACGTATTTGATATTAGAATTTCTCTCTAGTGGTTTGCAAGTATTTGATCCCCTAGGGCTTGTGATGCTGGATCCACTAATGATTCACACAATGGCATTAATGTCATTCATGGATGAAACCACATTTCCTTACCCTACAGGGTGAGAGCAAGATGGGAAGACTGTGGCTAACATTAGGAAGGCACTGGGTGGGAAAGAAAAATTGAAGTATTCAGGTCAAAAGACAGTGGGTGGCTAAGTAAAAATCCATGATTTCTGATCATTCTGGAGGTGGGGTGAACAATAGAGATTTCACCCTCGAACGCCTGAGGACCCAGCACTAAAAAAGAAAAAAATAGACAATAAATGACCCCCCAAGTGAGCAATTTAAAACCATTCCCTTTGAAAACAGTTCTTGAAAACAAGTTGGCAGAACAGTTAGATCTCCCCACAGCAATGCATCATGAGATCACGTACAAGGAAACAGCAGAAGTATCAAAGCATGCTTTACTCAAGCATGCCCTCAGTTGCTCTGCTCTCTTAAGCTGAGCAGCCCAGACTAGTGCCTAACAGCAGAGGCTGCATGAGGGGCTGGGTAAACACTGCCAGTTAAATGGTGGCCAAATCCTTCTTGCCTTTGAGTGGGAAATGGGGCTCTTAATTTTTAATTATTTAAAATACAGTAGACTAAAAGTAGGAGCTTACATTTAATTGCTAATGTGCATGCATAATTTGGAAGGAACATTTCACACACTCCTTTCCAACGGAGCTTCCACCAGTAAATGGTATGAGGAAGGTGAGAAATAACACAGGAATGTAGGAAACAACTTCCAGGAGAACAGAGGGACTGAGCCAGCCGATTGACGCTGGCATGCCAAATCACCTTTACCCAAAACACAAGAAGAAAGTTAAAACAAAAGAAGAGGCAAAAAAAAAAAAAAAAAGGTCCCTGAGTAAGAAGTACATCAGAATTATCAGCCTGTGGAGTGGCAGCTGGATGCTGAGAGCACCAGCAGAATCAGCTCAGAAAAACATGGCAGAGAAATTTCCAGCAGAAAGGCCCATTCCAAGGCTGGGACATAACTAAGTGACTCAGAAAGCCCTCCCAGCTCCAGGGTGGAAGAAAGAGGAAAGATTTCCAGTTCCTCACAAGAGGAGAAACAACACTTGGATCAGATACCAGCCTAATAACCAAGGTGCACTTTTCATAATCTCAAAATGTCCAGACTAAGAAAATATACATTGTTCGCTGGTTAACAAAACACAATAACTGTCAGAAAAGGGGTTTGCATCTTGATTTGTGGATATAATTTATACACAGGAGAGTCTCAGCTCTAGCTTCAGTTTTGTTGGTGCCAATCCTACCATTTAAGGATTTGATCTCGGAGACAGCTACTCCTCCAAGCCACGCCACTGACGTCATTTCCCAGTGAAGTCCCCTTACACCCACAAATCAGGTGCTGAAATCCCTTTGTGGGATAGTAAAAATGCTGGCACAACTAGCTGCCAATGTAAAATTATTTCTGAAAATGAGAGGGACAGGTCAAAGCCCCTTTAAAAAAACAAGTCTTGGTGGCTATGCAGAAAAGGATTATATTATGCTTAGCTAGTGCGTGGGTGTGGAGAACAAGGGACAGAGACAGTGTTCCTCAGTACGCCCTCCCCGCAGCCCCTTGCAAGGCAAAATATATAGGCAACATTTCAACCTCAAATCCACAAACAGATCAGGATACACTGGAGGAGAGAGAGACAGACTCCTTGTTTTTTAATAAAAGGTAGGATTAGGAAAAGACGTAGGTGGGGAAGGTGTAAAACAAGCAGGCAGGCAGTCCTTACTCAGCTTCCTTCTTACATTCATTGCTCTGAAAAGTGGACAAGCTTTAGGAAGAAATAAGACACATGGCTGTGGGTAAAGGGGGGGAGGAATTAGAAACTGTAATTCAATCTAATATTTGAGGCTTGGCAAATGCACCTATGGGATTTCATGAAAACCCCCGAATCTTTTTCATTTCGGAGCAATTAACCAGATCCCAGCATCGCTGGCTCCAGTGAGCCGCTTAGCTCTCTGTTTTATTACCCATTTCCTTTCCCCCTCGCCAGCACTAGCTCCCATCCTCGCACTTGGGAAAAAAATAAAGAGGGGGGGGAGGTAAAAACCCCACACACTGTTACAATGCCACAAAGGGGCCACCACAAACAAGTGCCAGCCAGTGCATTTCAGAGCAAACACAGAACACACATAAATGAGGCTCACATTTGGATTAAAACGCTGTTGTGTTCAGGCATTTATGTGTGGCATAATTAAAAACATCCAGCTGTAATTTAATAGTTCCCACCAAGCACAGACATAAAGTCTAGCAATTTTTTCCCTCTGCATATTTAACCCTTAGAGACAGAAGGAAGAGGAGGCAGGGGGCAGGGGGAGGGAGCAGGAAGCTGGGGAGAGACAGAGGTCTTTTGAACACATTTTTTCCCCCTTCCTTTGTGTTATTCTAGTTTGCTTTTTACCTCCTCTGATCTTTTGCTTCTACAAAGAGAAAGCAACTGTCCTCTGGATGTTGTAGAAACAGGAATCACATTCTGAGAGCATTTCTGTAGTTCAACAGCAGTAAGGCTGGGTACAGGATCCTCAGTTTCCAGTGGATAACATCTGTAGCTGGATGCACTGATTCACGGTCTGTGAATATGCCAGATTTTTCAGGCTTAAAAATCAACTACTAAAAAGACAAATTTCACCACCATTACTCACCCTGAGTACAGTCTTTCTATTCAGAGCGGCCCTTCTAAATCAAAGGCAGCAGTGACAGGACTAAGTACAGTGTTAGGATAGGAAGGGTAAGCCAGCATTTGCAGCACTAGCTAAGCATCTGGGACACCAGGGCGGGTTCAGTCCCTGCGCTGCCACGTCGCTCATTTTCAGAAAGACATCTCTAGGGGCGTTTTTAAAAAATGTTCAGCTACCTGAGTAAGGGCCTACCTGTACCACTGGAAACCTGAATGTTTTAAAGTTTTTCACTTCTCCCCATGTCAATTCCCTGTAGGCAAACTTGGAATAGTTTCCTCCATCCAAAAATATGTTGCAAAGAGAAATGTATTCAAGATTGGGATGTGCTGAAATCCCACAGCAAGGAAGAAAGCTAATAAAGAGGAGATAATCTGTTTGGCCCTCTATTTCTAAATGCATTCAGGCAACTGTCCATTACACTGACTCAGCTGAACAGCAGGACTTTACTACAGCAAAGAACACAGAATTCCACCCTTATTCTGGAAGAATGAAAATTGAATTAAATGTTCTGCGTAAGTTCATAGTCACGGCCAACTGTGTCCTAATTTTCCAACTGTGTATATAACAATTAGCCTAGGACCTTAAATTTATCAGTCTTCAGAGACAGAAGACTACCTTTGCATATAAAAAACCTATAGGATTTCTATTGCTAGCTGTTCAGCTCTACCCTTTAAACACGCACCTGCCCTACAGAAGATATATGCAAAAATACAGAGGAAATGGAAAGAACTTCCAGATAAGTGCTGTAAAGTAGAGAAAACTGAGAAAGAAGCCTCTTCTGTCCATATTATTTTGAATTTTAAGTTCATTCATACCTCTCTTCAGCTTTTTTCTGTCACATCCAGGTCAGTATCTACTGGCATGACAGAATATGTCAAGAAAGCAAGAAAGCATATGTCATTCTTGTCATCCTGAGGCATAAGAGAAAGCATCCAGCATATCCACACAGGATTATGGAAGCCAGCCATGCTGTGAACTTGTCCCAGCTCAATCAGAAACACAACTTTGACAAGCCTCATACATAGCTGCAAATAAGCAGCTGGTGACGCTTACAGAATGGTTCCTAATCAACACACAGAGAAAAGATCTGTGAAAGACAGCTTTTTAAAATATGTAATGTAATGAATGTGAAAAAAATATAATCATCTCATTTGTATTATATGCCTGACAATAAAAGATAATGCATCAACTTTGCTCTGAACTATTTGCTCAGATGTACGAGCAGGACCACTGTCAGTATCAGCACTGTCCTACTGTGGGTGCAGCCAGCTAACCTCGGCCAAGGGGTGAAGGAAGGGATTACCTAGGGCTGCAGCAACAGCTCTGCAGTTGTGAAATGTAGGATGCCAGGATCATAGAGAAATTCAGGCTGGAAGGGGCCTCAGAAGGTACAATCAGATGCTGTGAGGTAAGTCACTTGGGCATACCTGCTTTGTCCATCAGAGCACCCAAAGCACTCACAGCTCTGACTGCCCTGGATACCACTTGGCTGTTGTACAGCACGGTGTGATGCCAAGACAAGAAAAATTCTCACTCAGATCTGGTAGCAAGAAAGCTTCCAGTCCCAGCACATCCCTGAGAAATCCAGGATTCTTCTTAGGAGGATCAGTTAATCTGGTTCACTGTGGCAGTGATGGAAATGCATTACTTCTTAATACTGAGTCATTATTGCTGTCTCTGTACCTGCAGTGCCCACATACCCTTACCTCTCAGCACTTCCCCTTCCCAACAATAAAGTATTCCAGACTGCTCCAAGAACTAAATTTAACCTTTTGACAGCCTCAAGCCCTCCAAAGAGACGACTCCTGTAGGTGCCTAAGATAGATAGATGTGTGGGAGTGGGTTAGGTAAATAAGTTCCAAATGAAATCCCACAAACTGTGGATCAGGACTACTGAAGCATTGTTTTTTATTGCCACTTTATTACCTCCTTTATTGCCTCTCAAATAGATTGCAGAGAGCATGGCATGCCAAGAGAGAAGAATGAGCCTCCCTGTCCTAGTAAAATCGTGGGTTTCTTCCAACTAGAAATCCTAACCCAGATCTCTTTTCACATAAATAAAAGTCAGAGCAGGTCTTGCACTGTAGCAATTTCTTACAATGTCATTTTAAAAGTGCTCTGCTGCAAACTTCCCTGCAAATGAAAACAATCCGTCTTCCCAAGGCATCCTGCAGAGTGTGTGATTTTTCAGGCAAGGTAGGAGTGGGTGATGTTGAAATGAAGACGGAACAGGGTGACACAGTACACCAAGACTTCATGAGATCTGTTTTCTGCATACTGACCCTTACTAATGAGAAAAAAGCTCTGCTGTGCCTTAAACATCATGAAATCACAGACAAAAACAACTAGCTGGTGATGGCTGCCAACAGCACTTCTGTCTCTGTACCTCGACACTTAGCAGTGAGTGCTGGGCTTCAGTAACACTTGTAACAGGGACTAACGAAATGGAGCACCCAGGCAGCTCAGCAGCCAATCTGCCAACCTGCTGCTTTTGGTGCTCTGCTATAAAAGTAAGTCCCAAGCACACAATGTAGGACAATAATGTTTTATGTTCCAAGATATTGCTATCATAAAGTTTCCCAGGTAAAAAGTACTTGAAGGGCACTAAAAGTGGGGAGAGTCACAAGATGAACAGTTTTCATGCTTGCCTGAGTCAGAGCTGATACCAAGGTTCTAGTAAGTCCTAGTGAATAGAAAAAAGGATTTGTCCTGGTTTTAATAATACAGACAAGCTGGAAAGGTGCTACCTTTGCACCATAGCTATTCTGCTTTACCCTTCGCCCACCTTCACCATCCACCATCATTTTAATGCAATATATTGAATCTAAATATAGTACTATAAAGGTGCCAAGAATGTTACAAATAAAAGAAAATTTTAAAAAACACACCAAACCCAGCAATCATATCTGTTCTGTACATCTTATGTCACCTCCATATCATTATGATGAGAAGCATTTCTATCATACAAGCTGAACCAGTGAGTCCTAATGACATCAGTGTCAGGGTTTCACCATATAACTCAGCCAGTGCCCCAGAAATCTCCATCACCACCAAAACACAACCACTGGAAGTCAAGGACTCATTTAAATCTTGCTGCACTATGGTTACTGTGGGACTTAAATTATAGCCAAGGACTCTGCAACTACTCCTAGGAAAGAGCATAGTGGCATCTTTAATGCCAGCACAGAGCAGATGGGTGTTGGGCCCGGCAAGGTTGACTGAGAACATGGGTAAGGCTGTGAGCCATGACATGAAGCTTCCTGGCACAGTGGGGGCAGAAAGGATGACAGTGAGTTGTGAGGAGATGAATTCAGAGTATGGCCCTCTGGTACTGCAAACCTGTAGGTACAACCATAATTCACACTCATCTGGAAGGTCCTTTCCCTTTGCCAAACTGGTAACAGTATAAATAGGACTCAGGATACAGGGCTTCAAAGAATGAACCATTGTTTTTCTTAAGGCCATGTTAAAAAAAAAATATAATAATCCCCCTAAGTTTTTTCTTCTGCACTTTGCATGCTAGTCAGAATGCACTTTCCTGGGAAATGCATTATAATAACAGGCAATGTTTAGCATCACATTTGAAGTGAGCACATCCCAGTGATTAAAATCCAGGCAACAGAAATAAACACATCAGCAGGACATGCTGCACAGTACTGAATTGGGACTTCTTTGTTTTATGACTTTCTTGAGCATTAAATACTGTGTGAGAAAAATATTGTTCAAATTTAATACCATCTGTATTTGGTTTCTTTTGAGTGCATTACAATCATCAGTAAACATTTTAAGCCTAGAATCAGAAAACCTGCTTGTACTTGTGGGAGAATAATTGTGACAGTAAAAGGTGTCTTTGTAGCAATAGAATTGTTTTATTTCTTTTTAAAGTGAATTTATTAGAAATTTGTTGTTTTTAAATGGGCCTAGTTCATGTTAAAGTGACATAGTCCATTATGTTAAGCTGACAGAGAAACAATTTCCCTGCAAATAGTTTTCTGCATATCAATATCCCACTTCAAAGTGGGAGGAAAGTTTTAAATTATTGCAATTTTCAAAGCTAAAGACCTAGAGCAAAGAAAAAAAAAACCCTGAAGTTCAAGGTCAGTATTTTGCTTTGACAATTTCAAAACATATCTTTTAATGCAACTTCTTAAATATGTTATTAGGTTTAATTTTCAAAACAAAAAGTATTTTTAAATGAGAAAGCCATTCAGTTAGAAACTACCAAAACATTCTGATGGTTCCAAAATTTCCACAAGAGTTTTCAAGTTAAGATATTTGTGAAAGCCAACTCTTTCCCACAAAGAGTCTCAGTTTCTGTGAATCAGCATGTTCTGTCTCAGAAGACTTTATTACCAGCATGACACAAAGCTCCCACCTCACAAGACCTCTTCTCCAAGAGCCTGTTACTCTCCACCCTCATGGGAGCTGCTGCTGCAGCAAGAGCACTGGGTTTGGCTTCTACCCCTCACTGAGAGACAACATCCTGCTGCCAGCTGTGGTTCTCACTTCTCTGCTGAAGTCTGCTCTCTCTCCAGCCAAACGCCAGAAGATAACAGGAAGAGCACAGGGTAAGAGGAACACTGCACCTGCAAGCATCTCCTCATACCTACCTCTTGGGTAAAGCTTCAGATCCTTGGAAGCTCACTTGGAAAAGATAAGCATGAACAGCAAGAAGCTGGCCACCTCACCCACAGCTCCTTGAATTCTCACAACCCCCTGTACAGAAGTACAACACTAGCCATCAGGACACAGGGTGGTATCAGAATCACATTTAATCATCCATGTTGAAAAGCAGTGAAATGGTCTCGCTCATAATTTGTTCTGCCTCACTGGAATATGCAACTCTGTCTTCCAACTCATCCTCTGGGCCACTCTGGCCAAGCCCATGGTCACAGAATGTCTGTTACCCCAGATACATCACCTCAAGGCTCCCCAACCTCACCCTCAGCACTGACCCCCTCAGCAGTCCAGCTTACAGCACCCCAGGGATCCTCTCATTCTCCCAGTTCCCTGTTCTCTATACCAGAGTTAGCAGTTGCTGTCATTGCGGTTGAGCTCTACTCATGGAAATCCTGGCCCAGGAACAGGGGCTGGAAAAAACTGCCTTGATCCAGAATCAGACTTTCTGCTCCACTTGTTAGAGGTACTCGGGTGCCGAACTAGTTGGTTGGATGTGCCAGCATCATTCTGCAGTCTTAGCAGGTTAACTGGTTGAGGTCAGAAGAGGCATGCAAGAGATACAGGTAGTTCCATACCCAAACAGCATAAAATCAAAGCTTGGCGTCTAAACAGTATGCAGAAAGACTGCCCACACCATCTCATTCTTCCTTTCTCTAGTACTGTCAGCATCAGGGGCTTTCTGTGCCTCTTGGATGATTAAAGCCATGCAACCTTTGGCCTCATGCCTTATAACTCCACCCAAGGCATGCTGTAATTCCCTAGAAATGCAATGTTTGCAATGTTTTATTATTTAATTACACTCTGGCTTTATTTGATTTGAGACATGTCTGTTTCTTCACTAACTACATGTGAATTTTAAGCCCTTGAAGGCAAGACTGCGAGAACAGATGCACTGCAAACCTTGCTGATACCAGAACTGCTGTGCTCAGCACCTGTCCTCTTCTATTTGCCTTGCTCATGCTCCCACTAGGAGAAGCATGGCCCTCCCAGCTAGCACAGTGCCAGCAGCAAAGTCTACACTGTTTGTATCTCAGAGTGGACAACATCCTCATGTCATGTTATACATTCCCCGACTCCCAATTATCAGTTATCCTTTACAAAACCTTGGTGATTTCTTAAATAAACAGAAATGAGCAAAGGGAGAAAATCAGCACTTACTGGAAAAATTATCAATTAGGGAGGTATTTTTCTTCATGGATTTTTATCCCAAGAAGTGACAAAAGCAGATGCCAAGAACTAATGAACAACATACCTAGGGTGTTAATCAGAAAAAGAAGAGGGGGGAAAAAAGAAGAAAGGTGAGTGATTTGGTCATTCCCAGGTCTAGGCATGAATTTTGTACTTTCTAGAAGTATACAGTCTTTAGGATGAAGGAAAAGCAAAGCACCTTGATGTAGCTTCATTTCTCAAGGTTTGGCCTAGCTTAGCACATGCAAAAATATGTGGCAGTACTAGACAGTCTGACAAGCTATCCAGTACAACAATAATTATTTCCATGTAATGAATAACAATGTCATTATTCACATGAATTCCTATGGAAGTTAATTGAGCAAAAGTTTGGAGAATTCCCCCCAACATATGAAAAACCCATAATGGTATTTGCATTAAATTGCAAAATATAATTAAAGTTGGTTGGTATGTTCTAGAATCCCTCTCATTCTCACTAGCCTCACTGATCTTATTCCTCTCTTTTTTTTCCTCTATTTTAAACACTTGTTAGAAATGTAAGTCCTACCTAGCTAAGAAATCCTTTCAAATAGGAAACTGCATATTTAGAAATGTGTAAGGAAGAAGGAATAACAAGCACTCTCTGTAAACATCCCTTACCTCCTTTCATTTTGCCCTTTCAGAGTAAGGGAATTTGCCATTTGGAGCCAGCAAAGTCTTTTTGTTGCCTGTTTCTGGGTCCCACTTGATCAGTATTTCCCAAAACACAGCACTGCTGTTTGAGAGTTGCATGTTAGACATCTAGAGTTCAACAATAACAGAATTCTTTTTGTTTTGGCAGAGCTTGCCTCAGCTTGGAAACTTTCTGCCTGAGTTTGATGTCAGTCAAACTGAGCAGTCAATATGGCCATCCAAAAAAGTAATGCTAAGTAAATAGAGTTACTGCAACTTCTGCTAAGGCAACAGACATCATAATGTGCTCCCAAATTTTTTGTAGTCCAGGGTTAACAAACAAGAGATACAGATCTCATTATTTCTATTTGCATATATATATATATTTAGTTTAACTGATGGATACTCCTAAATTTGTGTAACAGTCAGATCTGAAGCACAGCGAAGGCCAATTGTCCTTATTATTTCTACCACAGCTGATGGACTCTATGATAACATTGATGAAGTGGTTATAGTAATCTAATCCTTCTGGCTAATTCAAATCCTTCAAGTTTGAAACCATCAAATATCGTCCAGGATACATTTGTGAATCTGTAGAAGGAGATGCTGAAACAGTAATTGACAGTGTCTCTCCTATGTTAACTCAAAGGACTGCCCCAGGACAGGAAAATATCCATGTTCTTAACTATTTATTGCACAGGAAGTAGGGGGAGACATGAACCTTCTTCAAATCCCCAAAAGCATGGGAATGAGAAAAGAAAGCTAAGGTAACTGTTGATAAAATTCTGGCAAATATGCATGACATTTACATGACTATACATCTCTGTTCCCTCACAAGAAAATCTTACTGCCGTTTTTCAGCTTGCATCTTTATCTTTCATCCTTAATAAAAATTAACATTGAAATTCACTGTCTTTAAACTCATGATTTGTACAGGAAGTGTCATTTGCCACAAATCAATTTTTAGAGTTAGCTTGTAACCTGTAACATAAATAATTTTTAAACATCACGCCATCACGTGTCAAAAAATACAGGGATGTTTGCCTGTTTGGTGGATCACAGACAATTTTAGGTGCTGAGAGATACTGAAATGGCTCTGTAAGGATTATGGGCTGCTCACTAGACTAATTTCCCGAAAGCTTGATGTTTCTTGGTAGTTATGGTATGACACATCAATAACAATTCTTTTTAAGTAGGAGGCTGTGAATCCCACAGCTGCAAGGGCTTGGAGAAGCAACTTGCAATGTGACCTCAAAGAACTTCATTTTTGAGGGGGAAAAGTTTCATTTAGACATTTTGACACTTCTGTCATTCTTTGGGTCTGCTGTTTTTAAATTGTATTGGCTTACTGTGAAAACAGTGAATACATAACTGTAAAGTAACCCTTAGTACACATCTATTTACTTGCCTTGTTACAAAGAACAAGAAATCTACCCTTCATTTAAGCAAAGTCAGGGATGTTCTATGTTTACTTGTCTATCCCCTTTCTATCCATTCCTAAAATTTACTTAGCTTTTTGACTGGCTGTGAGCTACGGATTGCACAGACTTGCCTGCAGCAATTTCAAGGTGACTTCCCTGAACAGCAACAGCTTATGTGGAGTCTAGCACTGCATAACATATAGTCACAGCTGGATTTCCACCCTGAGTGGATTATTTTGCATTTGTTAACATAGAATTTCATTTGCCACTTTATAGTTTAGTCTTTAAGTGTTATGAGCTTTTTTCTGCTGACCTGTAAAGGACCTTTTTCTTGAACAAGCCTACCCTGTCCTTCATCCTCTCATAAATACAGCAATAGACCCATGTATGCAGACTAAACTAGTAAGACTTTAGCAGAAAAACCCTTTACTCTGCAAAGTTACATTTTTCCTTCTCACATCATTCAGAGAAGGGAACTTTCCCACTTACTGAACAACATAATAATTTTATAAGAGGAATGGTGATGACTTTGGATCATGTTTCTTGGAGCAGTGCACAGCATCCAACCAGTCTACATTAACTCCTTCCAAAAAAATGGTAGAACAGCAAGGCAGTGCTACAAAACCATTATGTAAATTTTTCATAATGCATAGGCCTGCGCCTTCTCACCTAATCTTTATTACTTAGCTTCTAAAAGTCTTCCTACCACAAAGCCAGATTCTAGACTGGCAGCACAACAGCCACTCTCCACCCTCAAACAGCTAGTATGCAAATTCCAGTTAACAATCTGGCAATTTCATATTTGTATCATTTAAACTACTCAGTAAGCAGTGCTTTTCTTAAAATTATGCTATACTTAGCCTAAAACTATTCTGCCTCAATTTGAATATATTTTCTTTCCTCCCCTCCTGAAAAATGTTACAATAGCTGTAAGCTCCTCCATAGTGAATATCAGTACACTGCTACCACACTGTTATTATATTCTATAGATTTAGAAGTAGAGTTTCAACTTCTACTGTGTTTGAGAGAGAAAAGTGAATTTATTTACTTTTCTATCTTTCATAATTTTCTTCAAAATATTTTTGGTGTACCTTCCTATGTTTTGGCATGTATCTTGTGAAAGTTAATTCTCCTTTTTATGTTCCTTATTTGTAATGACTTCCACATATTCAATTATGTCTTTTTATTTCCTTTATTCTTTTTAGGTCTGTTTGAAAGCTAATTTTGCTAGAAAAAAAGCACATTACCTCTCAAAAAGACCCTAGGATGATGCTAGGTCCTTCTCAGCTGGAAGGGAAGCAAAATCCCATACTAACATCGTTGGCATAATCTGGAAGATCCCTTATTCGTGCTTCCTGAACTGACAGCGGGAGGAAAGAATGGGTGAACTCTTTGGTTTCTTAACAGTAAGGCCTGAGGTCAGGACCTAGACAATTTAAAGAAAAGACAGGGAAGGAGCTTTCCTCTCCTACACTACAATCCAAGCGAAGTCTTTCAACAGTGTTAACTAACACATTTTAACAATTAGATATCATTATCATGTTTTTCCTGAAGAGAGCCTACTCATTAGTTAAGAATTAAATATGGCAAAAAAACCCCATGGAGTTTAAGTGTTTATTATTCTTGTCAATTTGCAACCCATATTTGGCCTATTTGATAGAAAAGCCAGAAGGTATTAGTCACTTAAAAAGAAAAAACTTCTCTTTTTCCTTACTTTTTTTTCCTGTGGTACAACCTAGAAATTCAACAGAAATCCCCATCTCCATTTGGACCACCCTCCTGATCACACAGACTGTAACTTCTGGTTGATTTGCAGTTCTTATCTTTTAGATATCTTGTTTTAAAGGCATCCTTATAGATAGTCTATACACCTTAGCAATTTTCCACTAACTACTTACCCTTGCATAACTTATTTTTCAGTTTATTCCCAGGTTAAACCTGACGAGCTTTAATGTCCAGTAATTAAATTTTGTAAAATCACTTTACCGAACAGCCCTAAACTATCACCTATTTTTCCTCAGATACATTTTTAAAAATTGAGATCAAGCCATTTTTAGTATTTCATTTTTTTCTGCACAGACTGAATTATGATGGTCTCTTACTGCTGCATTGAGGAAAAGAAGTGAGAAGCTAAAAGAAACCAGAGCAGAATCGAAGTGGGAGTGAAGATGAACACTGATGATTCCAGTGTTGATTTTCTCTTGTTTCCCTGAAGCAACTACTGTTCCAGTGTCCTACGACACTGTGAGATGTGGAACACAACCAAACCCTCCAGCTGCTTCACTAAGTCCTTTAGGTATCAAAGCCAAAAACAACATCATGGGTGTGTCAACTTCATTAGCAATGATTAGAATAATCACACAATTGAAGCATTTTGTATGGCTCAGCAAAGGACTCTTCAACGACTTAAATCCAAATGAAAAACATCTTGTTTTACTGTTAACTGTTTGGCTATTATTAATTGCTTATGTGATTACACCAGTGAATGTAGGATTTAAAAAATACAAACAGGATAAGACCTGTTCTTTACAATGAAACATAATTTTAGCAAAACACCTGCAAAACAGAAATGCTTCTGCATTCAAGGAAACTAGTAATGAACCTGGCGACTCAACAGAACAGATTCTGGAAATAAAAGCAAACACAGGATTTCATTTCCCCCAACCCTACAGCACATGCATTATGGGTACATGTGCAAAGAACATCTCCACATCACATAATTTGAATAAAGAAGGCACGTTTCACCTGCTGAAGCAACACAAAAGAAACTTGTTTGACTCTGTCCCAAATTACCCTGCTATGCCTCCTTCTTTGGCCCCTCAAAGGAGGGCATGGACTTTGCAGTCTCCCTTTATTGCTCTTCTCATCATGCACATAGTTCAGTGAGACTCAGTAACAGAGCAGACTCAAAGAGTGGTTCTGGACATTCTGATTGGTGATAAAGATTTTGATGTACAATTTCACATTGTACCTGGACAAAGAAGCAAAGTGATTTCAGCTTCAGTTCTCTAAAAGACATTATGAACTCAATATGGCAAAACCCAAGAGGTGATTCCAGGAGACCACCTGCTGAAATCCTGAAGGCTTTTCTCCAAAGTAAGAACTGAATAGGAACGGCAAGATTGACCCAAAGTGTGGAGAGAAAAAAAAAAAAAAAAAAAAAAAAAAAAAAAAAAAAAAAAAAAAAAAAAAAAAAAAAAAAAAAACAAAACAAACTAAGAAGAACTGATGACTATAAAATCTGCAGATTTGGGAAGAAAAAAGTAACATAAGGTGGGAGAAAGTGTTGAGTGTATAAACAAAATGACAGAAATGTACCACAATAAACAAAATAACATTACACATGTTCCCAGTAGCAAGTGTGTCTCCTCTACCAGTCATGCTACAGCAACCAACAAAACAAAGCAGATAAAATATCCTGTAAGATCTGCACTGATTTATTTCTTTCATTTGTTGTTTTTTACAAAATAGGCATCCACAAATAAACCCAAATCAAGTCTGTTATTTCTCTTCAGCAGCAGGAGGGCAGACTGTAGGATTGGGAACTTTTCAGATGTTATTTCCCTGCAATGCCGGTGGTCTTAGGTTCCTGGCCTTTTTAAACTCTTTGCGCAAGCCAGACCAGCAAAACAGAGACTGGGAAGAATTAACACCATTACAATAGCAAGAGTCCAGAGCATTATTAGCTACACTTCAAGAAATGGATCATATTTCCAAGCTACACGGACATATAAGAATATTTCAAGGCAATGTGTAGAATCAGTTTAAATAAAAATTACCAGTGATGATAAAGCATGCCGGTGTTTTCAAAAACTATAAACTCAGTTTAAAAAAAAAAAAAAAAACACATAAGAACATGAAATTTTGCTAAAAAAAAAAATAACATAACCAGGGCTTCTGAAACCACTCTTGAAGAACAACATCTCATTTACAGAGCATAGAGATAATACATTTATCTGTTAATTATCTGCTCATGAAAGCTTAATTCTGCTTGACTTCTGCATATACAATTCCCAACAACAATAGTGGAGAGCTGTGACAATATATTGAGAGGACATTAGTGTAAATAAAATGTTGATACAAATGTTTGCTTTTCTAATAATTTCTGCAAAATTCTTTAATTGACTATACTATTTCTTGGATATATGGTAGATTTTAACAACTGCAAAAATATAAAACTAAGGAAATTAAATTCTTGAGCATAAACTATGTGTGCCAAGGTTTTGTAAGAATGATATAAAAGATAAGTAGAGTACATCAGTGCTTTACAATTCCACCACAACTTCAGGGCTGTCATTTGCTTTCTAAGTACATCCTCTTTCTAACAATACATGCAACTTGTGCTGAAGCAGCACTGCTTATCTTGTTACATGCAGTCCGCAACCCTAAAACTGTCATTTTATCCTGATTAAAATGCAACATAAGAAAAACTTATTTTCACACTCTGCACTCCAAGACCTAAAATGATGTGCACTGAAACAAGGACATGCTTTATTACTTCTACATGCACGGATGTCTTTGAGAAAAGATGAACAAATATTGAAATTACATCACAAATTCTTGGAATCTTAAACTGTAGTTTCCATCTCTGCATTGAACAAGTTTATGTTTTAGGCAGATGGTATTCTGGCCTTTCTATTTCACTTCATGAAAACTGCATATTCCACCAGATCTTCAGGTCTTAGGCAAAGATTTGATAAAATGTCAGTGATTTAATTTTTTTTAATTATTCATAAGTATTTAAATGAAATTTCATACAGGTGATTACTGTTAGAAAATAATCATCTAACATTTCTCTCACTTAAGATGTACTTCAAAATTAAAACACCATTTCACTAACAATAACCATAATTTACCTCATGCTCATATTTTCAAAGGCTATTTAGAGCATATGGCCCAAACAGATTTGATTTGGTTTTCCCACCTTGTTCAGAGAGTATCAGTAACTGATTCACTTTCGGGATTAGTTCACTCAGAAATGTAAGGCTCAGCAAGCCTTCTCAGAATTTTTCTGCTATCCTTATCCTACATAAACATCTTAATCATGATATATTACTACTAAAAGCTAGACGATACTGAATTATTTCCTGCCCAACATGCAGAAAACTACATGATAGACTAATAGTTAAGGCATTCTTAAGTCCTCTCTAAATCAATGCCTGTTTTAAACACAGATTTCCACAGTCAAACTGGGGATCATTTTTTTTATGTCTGTGGAAAGCTTCTGTCCATCCACTGTAAGGAGAGTCCAGACAAGTGAGATAAAATCAAAAATAGTGAACTCCCCTGTGGAAGCTGAGAGAATAAAAACTGTGTTTTGCCATATCAGCCAGAAAACATTGCTGAATCTGGATTTGTGTATGTTACTTTCTCCAAATAAAGTAGTTTCCTCGACTTTCGCAGAAAGTAGATACAGGAATCAGAATCCTGTGGTCTTCTCTTACATCATCAGTCCCAGAAAAAGGGCTTCACAACTGTCCCGTCAGGAATATGAAGGAACTATATCTGTACAGTCACTAGAGCTGAGACTAGCCACAAAAGTGTCAGCATAATAAGACAGATTCAGTGGAAAGCTTTATTTCCATCATTTTCCTCAAAACATCTATGCTTTTTGGAAGTTTCTTGGGGTTTGCTTCTTTTAAACACAAAGAGAAACATGCATCTCTTAGAACTGCCTATTTCTCCAATAGTAAGAAACCACTGAATTCAGACAACTAATATGCAATTTTAGTGACCACCTGCATCTAAGCAGGTGCTATCATACAATGTCCTGAGTTAGAAAAGAAGCACAAGGATCATGGAAGTCCAACTCCTGCCCTTGAACAGAACAAGCCCAAGAATCAGATCATGTGCCTGAGAGCACTGTCCAAACACTTCTTGAACTCTGTCAGGCTTGGTGCTGAGACCACTTCCCTGAGGAGCCTGTTCCAGTGCCCAACCACCCTCTGGGTGAAAAACCTTTTCCTAACAGCCAACCTACCTGCCCCTGACTCAGCTTCTGGCCATGTCCTCAAGTCCTGTCACTGGTCATGAGAGTCAAGAGATTGGCACCTGCCCCTCTGCTTCCTCTCACGAGGAAGTTTCAGACTGCAGTGAGGTCTCCCCTCCTCTTCTCCAGGCTGAGCAAACCAAGTGACCTCAGCTGCTCCTGTATGGCTTCCCCTCCAGACCCTTCACTATCTTCACAGACCTCCTTTGATGTCTCCAATAGCTTTACATCATTTTTACACTGTGGCACCTAAAACACCCCCAGCACTTGAGGTGAGGCTGCCCCAGTGCAGAGCAGAGCAGGACAATCCCCTCCCTTGCCTGGCTGGCCATGCTGTGCCTGGTGCCCCCCCAGGACAGGGTTGGCTCTCCCGGCTGCCCAGGGCACTGCTGGCTCACATTCAACTTTCCACCAACCAGGAGCCCCGGTCCCTTTCTGCAGTGCTGCTCTCCAGCATCTCATTCTCCAGTCTGGGTGTGCATCCAGGGTTGCCTTCTCCCAGGTGCACAATCTGTCACTTGTCTTTGTTAAATTTCATATAGTTGCTGATAATCTACTAATTTAGATACATATAAATAATGTTACTCTTATCTTGTTCTCATTTCTTGGTCAGATGACTAAAAACAGACTCCAGTTCCACAAGGACTGCCTTTGAGTTTTTCCTTCAGTGTTTACAGCACAGAAAATTCACTAAAACTTACAATAAAAGTCTCATTTAAATAATCTTCCATACTTCTGAGACACTTCAAGGGGGGAATAATAAAAGTATTGAAATTCAACATCAGACAAATGACATGTTTTCTTGTTCATATGGAAAGGTTCACTAGCTCTCTAAAAAAAAGTTCATCTGTCATAGGTCCTAAGCAGCAGCAGAACCACCACAAAACACACCAAAGTTCTGCCAAAGTCCTTGAAGAAGACATGAAAGCAAGAAGCTCCCTGTTCTGCTTTTCATAGTCAAACTTCCTCCTCGCTTTTCTGGATACCCAGAATTGTTCTTTTCTGCATTACAGCTGGTGAGACAGAGCAGATCTCCCTGAGCTGCCCTGCTCACTGCAGCTGGGGAGCAGCCCTGTGACTCCATGGTGGGCTGGTGGAGGGCTCACCCAGGGACCAAGGTCTCCAGGGCTGCTGGCCCCTGCCAGTTCAGACGGGCTGCTAAGGCCAGCAGGGCAGACCACACAGGCTGCTGCAAGCACTGCCACAGAAAAAGTTGCCACTCTTACAACACACAAGATTCCCATGCCTGGGGAGTTGCTGGTGTAAACAAGCAGTTGCTTTTCATCCCTGGACCCTACCTCAGCACAATATTTATTATACATAAAGAAGGGCACACTTAAAGACACTGCTATGCTGCAAATCAACACATTAAAGATTTGCTCAATCAAAGATTTACTTAGAAGTAGTTAAAGTTTCAAGCTGTTTGATTTTTTTTTTTTTCTGGAAAGATTAAAACTCAGCAAACAGTGAAAACACCACAGGGAAAAAAAATCCATAAAAGTACAACCAGAATCTTGCAGTAATTATTTCAATACTGATCAAAATACTTCACTGGATACTGGGAACTGAGGTGACTATGCAGTTGTATGCAGTTGGTCCCATAAGCTTGTCTATCTAAATTAAGCTTTAATTTGTGAAAAATTTGGCCTTTAGGATGAATATCCTAAAAAGCTCTGGCTATTTTGCAGTCTCAGAATTAATTAGCTCTTCAACTGCCCCAAGTACTCCTTGAACAGCTTGGGTGAGCTGAAGGCATGCCTCTTATTTGTTTTATATTCTGAGCAATTATAAAAGGAGACAAAAAAATCTAAGTACTGATGTTACTTAGCACTTTATCATTTTAGTTATCAGAGACTTGAAAGTATCTTATATTTGCTATGTGAACTCTTTCATTCTTATATATTTGTCTTATCATACACCACACATCATTTCATGCCTACAACTGCGTATGGAATCCACAAATATCATAAACCATCACTCTTTGTCTGCAAACTGCTGTGTGCCAACTACAGTGTATAAGATAATGAAACACTTCACATATTATTGGCAAGGTATATGAGCTGTTAAATATGGGACCTCACAGTCTTACAGCCAAACACCTGGCAAAGTTGAAATGAATTCCATAGGTTTGGTAAAAGCTCAGGTTTTTTTGTCACTTATTCCGTGTCTACTCACAGGAATTTTGGTTGTATAAAACTCAAGTATTTATAGTTCAGTGCCTGGGGAGGAGCATCTTTCCCATAAGCCTCCCCAAATAAAAAGCAGTCCAAGAAGCATCGCTTAACATTCTGCCAAAATAAGCCTTCCTTGAAGGCTGAAAAGGTTTGGCAAGAATGGCATCCCACAACGAGCATCTTCTCTACTGTTTTTGTCCAGTCACTGAACTCAACTTGGATCAGCAGAATATGAAAAAGGTCTTTCTAAACTCCTTCTGTTCAAGGCAAGACAGAAAGCTCTGTCATACTTTAACCTGCTCATTGCTTCCTTTTTTCAATCTGAGAAGTTCAGACAGTCTGGATGAGTCACAGAAGTTAACAATGCCTTCTAGGGTATTCAGCCAAATAAATCCCAAATTTCATGTCCTGAAGCCTAACCATCTGTATCAGGATCTCTTCAATGAAGCTGTTTCTCTAACTTCAGAATGAACATTCCTAGGCTCCTTCATATACATGGACAGTCTGATTTGCAGGATCAAGTGTTTTGAAATTCTCATTTAACTTCAGTAGGCCTGGTGCGTGCTAAATGCATACTTACATTTACGAAAAGCACTCTTTTTCCAAACCAAACACTTCCAGGTCTATAGCACATTTCATTGCACAGGTATTCTCAGTCACACCCTACTATCACCTTGAAAGCAACACACACGTTCATGATGATAGAGTAACATTCTCAGAGATCTCAGCTCATTTGCCACTATAGTTGCTTGTACTGCCATCTTGAAAATTCCCTTTTTGTAGTTTTATGGGTTTCAAACATTACCTTGAACACATAATGCATCCTGTCAAAACTGGTATCACAAAGTCTCTAAGAGATGGGACTCTACGGGTGAGGAGATGCATAGAAGAGCTGAGTGAATCCATAGTGATCCAATGAACTCAATGCTCCTGTCTAATCTACTTGAGCTCTGTAGGAGAATTACATCCAGCATATTCTTGGGGATTATTTAGAGGCCTACTAAGGGACTGAAAACATATAGCTCAGAAGGATCTAGTCAAAAAACAGGTAAGTCAGGCAAGGATAAAGGCATTTAGAACCTCTTGAATCTAGAACATTGGTTAAGACATGGCATAACCCAAGTCATTCCCATCTGACAGCTGTTCAGTAGCCCACACAAAATGAACACAGTGGCTTCAGTCAGTTGGCAGACAGATGTTTACAGTGTAGCTGGAACTACGTGGCAAGCTCAGCAGAGTAGCCAAGCACTTTTGCTAGGTTTAACACACCAGCAATAACGGAAGAAAGCATCCAAGTCCAACACTGCTCACCCTGACTTGCTGTTCATGGGGTCAGTCTAGGTCGCAGCCAAGAAGCTGTGCAGGAAGTGCTTGTGCTTGCTATCTGCTCTGATTGCAAATACAGCAGTCCAGACAATACTGCATTCCATGTAGATGCTAAATTAGCAATTGTAAGTAATTTTTAAGTAATACAAACCTCTCTCATAAAAAAATCCCCAACAACTACATGTGACAATTGTTTACATTCCTTTAGCCTCGAAACAATTTTGTATTTCAAACTAGCTTTGAAATATGAATAATCCCAAAATCTCCATGGCCTTGGCCTCCTTGAGAGCCAGTCTGGAAGTGTGGTCTAACTGCTCTCGACTTTTTCCCCAATGAATGCACACAGTTAGCGGCTGTTAAAGCACAGGGCTGTGTTCTTCAGACAGTTTTGCTCCCAAAAACCATGCAGTCAATGTACTAGTTCTTTTAAGGAGAATGCTCAATGAGGGAAAACCAAAACACACAAGGTTCAAAAGGGCAGCACAGTCAATTACTACTGAAATTCAACATCCAAGTTACTTGCTGTTTGGTTTTTGATTTGTCTTGAAGAAAAATCATTTGAGATTATCACCTGTAATGAACAGAGTGCATTGGGTTTCAGTGCTGGCACCTATCCCTCTGTCTCTATAAGATAACCCCAGTGCTGGTGGCTCTGCTCTCCCTGAAGAAGTTTGCTGAATCCTGGCCAGTGCCAGAGTCCTATGTGCTTGAATTTAGTGGCTTCACCCAGCCTCACTAGCAACCACCCCCAACCTGCCTGTAGCCCAGTAGAACCATTTCACCAAGACCGTGAGGGGTCTGGCGCATCTCTGTTATGAGGAGAGCTGTGGGACCTGGTCTGTTCAGTCCAGAGAAGACTGAGAGGGGATCTCAATAATGCATATAAGCATCTCAAAGGCAGATGCAAAGAAGATGGGGCCAGATTCTTTTTGGTGGTGCGCAGTGACAGAATGAGGAACAATGACCATAAACTGCAACAGGGTGTTTGGGCATTGGAATAGCCTCCTCAGGGAAACGGTCGCAGTACCAGCCTGACAGAGTTCAAGGAGCAACTGGACAACACTTTTAGGCACGTGGTGTAGCTCTTGGGGATGGTGCTGTGCGGGGACAGGGATTGGACTCGATGGTCCTTATGGGTCCCTTCCAACCTAGCATATTCTGTGGTTTTGTGAACTTCTTTACATTTAGGGCAGCAGAGCACTGGAACAGACTGACCAGGGAGGTCACTGAATCTCCTTCTCTGAAGGCATTCAAAACCCACCTGGACGCCTTCCTGTGTCACCTGATGTAGGGGACGCTGCCTTGGCGGGGGGGTTTCGACTGGATGCCCTCTAGAAGGCCCCTTCCAACCCGAACAATTCCGAAGTTCTGTGAGTGGAGCTGGCAAGGTGCCTCCTGCGCAAAACGGCGGGGAGCGGCGCGGCGCAGCACACTGCGCCCCGGGAAGGCGGCACGGCGGCGGCCGGGCCCGGCCCAGGCGGCGGGGAGGGCGCTCCGCGGGCGGCCGCGCAGGGCCCGGGGCGGCAGCCGCGGCCGCCAAGGCGTTGGGCAGGGCGGCATCTTGCGGCCGCTGCCGGCGCTGCCGCTGCCGCCTCCGCCGGAGGGGCCCGCCCGGCGCCGCCGCGGGCGGCCGGCGGCAGCTCCGGGCCCGGCGGGGGCCGCGGCCCAGGCGCCGGGAGGCGGCGGGCGGGCGTCTGCCGGGAGCGGGGGGCGGGAGCAGGTGGCGCCTTTCCGCCCCGTCGGCGCGTTTCGCTCGGGGGTCGCCCGCCAGCCCCGGCTGCCTTCAGGCTCCTCTGGGCTGTAATACGGTACAAAGCGTAACCCCGTTCTGTCAATTAACAGCGGCGAGTTAAGAGGTGCGAGCACGGCGCGTTCCAGCTGAGGTGCCTGTTCCCAGCTGTGATCTGACCGGCGGCCTCAGCCTTGCCGCTTCCTGCCCGCCTAGACACAGAATCACAGAGTCACAGAATGGATCAACTCGGAAGAGACCAGATCAGGTCCAAACTGCCTGCTCACGCAGGGTCTTCCTAGAACACATGGTACAGAATTACATCCAGATGGTTCTGGAATATCTCCAGTGAGGCAGACTCCACAGCATCTCTGGGAGATCTGTTCCAATGCTTGGTCACCGCACAGTAAAGAAGTTCTTCCTCACATTCAGGTGGAACTTCCTGTACCTCAGTTTCTGTCCACTGGCTCTTGTCCTATTGCCTGGCACCACCAAGAACAGCGTGGCTCCATCTTCTTGGTCTCCCTCTTTAGATACTTAGAGATAATGACAAAGGAATTCACCCCGCATACCTTTCTAATAAGTGCCCCTGTAACCACCGTATACTGCTACTGGCCCCCTAACAGATAGCTCTTCTGCTTCTGGTAAGCCAGTTGAGTGTTACAGAGTAATGTGTATTTCTCAGGAAAATGCAGCTATTTAGCAGCTGTGCAAGACACCTCTGAGGCACCAGCCATATACAGTGACTTTGACAAGAAGCAAGGTGAGTGCATAACTCACCTGGGCTCACAGCACCAGGACAGAGAGCCAAGCCAGGCAGGAGGTATGGAATATCTGCCACTGCAGAGAGGGACAGCTACAGAGCACAGGCAGCCACCCATGCTACAGATCAGAGCAGATGGGGGAGCTGAAATCCATGCTCTTAAGGAGAAAATGCACGTAATACTTGACAACATCAAATGGTCATGACCCAAGTTTGAAATCTCTCCTGAAGGAACAGCATCTATACTAATCCAATTCCCACTCTGAGCACACCAGGGCAATGGTTCAAGGATGACTCGGAGGGAAGGCTGCCATTTCCTGACTCACCATCCCCATTTCCTGTAGCCTGGCCTTTCAAGTCTCCATCCCATTACCAGCTCCTGAAGTGAACCCTCTTATCGTGTGAAGTGCAATGAAGTCACATCCCCCTCCCAGACTGTGTCTATACATACTCTCCCTCCTCCATGTTTTTGTCTGGAAATTTGTTGCTCATACTGTTAATAAGAACATTTTTTCACTAAGATCCAAGTAAAATTATTCATAAAATGAATCAGGTTTGCCAGTAACTGCATGGACTATGAGACTTGATTAAATTGTTTTGTACTTACTGATGCACTGATGCTGTAAAAAGCCTTCCTACTGGGCTTTATTCATAAAAAGTTGAAAAGTCACCTGGTAGTGCTCCTGTCAAAAAGAGAAGTAGAATGAAGACAGGTATTCAGTAAAGAAACCTGCCACTAACAACAGCGGATTTGAGATAGGGATGATACTCCCCAAAGTATTCCTCACTATCTCAATGATACGGGGCAGTCTTTATCTGCCTCCTCCAAAAAAAAAAAAAAAAAACACAGAAGGACAGACCTAAACAAGAACATACATTGAGAGATTTCACTGTGAGAGGTCACAATCTTATAGCTATAATCTCAACCTATTAGTTGTGTCTGTTTTGGCCTGTTCCGGCAAATCTAATTAACAACATCAAACAGCATTTTGCAAAATGCCAGGCCTAATCTTAAAATATATAAATCACGTGGGAAAACTGCACTTAGCCCCTGATCTGCTGTGTTTATTTCTGCAGAGACCTTTTCTGCGGCTCTATTCAGCTTCACTCAAGTTTACAAAACTGTAATAAAAAAGGTGACATTCGCTGGGATATGTCTCACCCTCAGCAAACTGTGAGCTTGCCTTGAGTAGCGCTAATGAGATGTATTCTGAGCCCAGTGAATGAGCACGAAATGCAACCCCTCTGACCATGCCTGCAGTACCAGGCAATGGCAATTCAGAGCCCTCTGTTTTAAAAAGAAAAACAGGAGCGCTCAAAGCTTTGCATCAGTCTGGAAAAGCTACCTTGGAACAAGGGAAAACAAGGGGAGGTAAAAAGTGATTAATTTTTGATGCCAATATCTTGGCTGTGAAGTAAAGAAAGCAGAATTTCCTAAATTTCTGCAGATAAAGGTATTTTTATGCAAAGCAGTCAGTAGCAAGAGTGAAGAAATAATGCCTTACGGGAAGGGAAGGGAAGGGAAGGGAAGGGAAGGGAAGGGAAGGGAAGGGAGCAGGAATATGGAGAGAAAATAGTGAAATTCATTGTGGAAAAATGCTGTTAACACAACTGCATTGCAACTAATACACGACTAATAGAAAATAAAAAGGTGCTCTATGAGAGAGAAAGCGCAAATGTTCAGAATACTGAAGAGAGAACCACAAATGAGCTATGAACCAATGGGACATTAAAGACATCTGGCCTGCAGTACACAAGAATAGTTTTAGTAGGCTGGTCCATGCACCTATCTTAGCAATATCCCAAATTCATGCCATGGGAAACTTTAGTGACCACCAATCCTGCACAATAATTTGGACTCATAGGAAGGAAATGCAGACACAGGGGCCAAAAGGGCACTGCAGACTGCCTTGATCTGGCCTGCCCCTAGCCAGTAGGTTGCTTTTCAGAGAAAGGGCCTTACCAAATGCAGATGGAGCCAGAGGTCTGCTTCCTCTTGAGGTGTTTTGTAAACTCTTCTGACTTGTAATGCTGCGGTCACCAAACTGGAGATCTCCCTAGTGGTGCTTGCAGCCTCATTTTCCATGCCACACACTGGATGGATCCCATTTTCAACATTTACTGTGGATCTTTATTTTCTTTGGTCTTCCATCTCTGTTGCCACCAACATGTAAACAATTTAAGAAGAATTCTGTCTGGCTGAGAGAAGCAACATAAAAAAGCAGGGAATAATAGATACAAAATGAGTTTCTGTGCTGAGAAGGGTTCCATGTTGGGCAGACATAATAAGAGCAGCAAGCAAATACAAAATCAATTAACCCATACCAAAAAAATTTCCAGGGACTACATGGGAAACAAGTTGCAGAGGTACAAAGCTCAGTCTGTCCTAAGAAAGCCAGAAAGGCTGTTGACAAGTAAGTTTATCATTCTGTGTCCTGCCAACCTCCTGTTACAGCATCCAGCAGCCATCTGCCCACCCAGGTCCTACTGTCAAAAGAGTTGTATGTTCTTGCTGACAAATGCAAAAAGTTCTGGAAAAATATGTCCAAATCCCAAAGCCTCACACACAGCACCTTACGGGTTTTAACTGTTATAAAACTACCCTGCGTAATTTCCAAAATCATAGCCAGACCCTAATGAATAACAATGTTGTGGATGCTTCTGTTAACATGTTGAGTGTATAATTCTTAATTTCTTCATTTGAAGCTACTCTGTGCTAATAGACATTATGTTCCTTTCAGGAGACAGCAGACAACAATGTGGTTGTACTCAGGGGGCATCTTCGGGAAGGAGGAGGAAATTGTGCTTTTCCAAGAGCAGTTGAGCAATTTCATGGGGAAAAAATTTCTCAAGTGAAGAACAAATCTTGACAGTGGTGAAACACACAAGGAGTAGGAGCCTGAAGCAGAAGCAGAAAGGAGAGCTCTGAGAAACAGAGAAGACATCACAACCAAGGGCCCAAGTTGATGTAAATATTTCTCTCAGGATGCTGAGAGGGGATTGTGAAGACTTCCTATCAGTGCAGAAAGCCACTGAAAATTGTGGGTTGAGAAAAAGACCAGAACATCAGAACACATTACTTACTAGAGGGGAAGGTAGCAATGGGTTAAAAACCTTACATTTTCATTGTCCCCAAGTTTCTTCTGTTAAAAAAATGAATGTTCTGGCTTATCTTTTAATGAAATCATGCTTTGTTGGCAGAATATATGCTAAAACTTGAATGATAGAGAAGATTAGCATGATACCTGCACAAGTCAGTTTGGGGATGAAGAGAAGTCTCCACAGTACAGCAAAAACATTGATGTACTGGAGGAAATCCAGCAGCAGGCCACTAGACTGGTCAGGGGGCTGGAGCACAGGCACCTGAGAAGATGCTTAGAGAGATAATTCAATTCAACTTGGAGAAGAGGAGGCTCAGAGAAGACTTGACTGCGGAAACTACCTGTCCTTAAGCTACAGATAAGACCGAGTCAGATTCTCCTGCATGTATCCAATGATAGGCAATGGACTTAAGATGTAGCATGGGAAACTCTAATTAAGTATAAGAAAAAAAATTTATTATGAAGATGGTCAAATACTGGAGTAGGGGATATGGGTTTTCCATCTTTGAGGGTGTAAAGGGCTTGAATAGCCTGAGCTGTCTGATCTAGCTGGACCTCTTTGGAGCAGGGGGAATGGACTAGATGACCCCCAGAGGATCCTTCTAATGTAAATTCTATGATTCTGTGAGACTCAGCTTTCTAGGTTCAAAGAGCTGGTGTTTTCAGATGTTCATCACCTTAAAGACAAGATGCAAGAAAGATCCTTGTCAGAGACACAATCTGCCCAGGCTGATTAAAAAATGTCATGTCATTTTTGTGAACAATGTTTATATTCTATGCTGTGGTTGTCATATGAGAAAAGTAATACTTCTTATGTGTATATCCTGCAAGACATTGCTCTCTTGGGCCCTTGATTCTGTCTGTTATACCTCTGTGCCTTGCTCTCAGACCTTAACTTGCACCAGCAGTAATCTCTATCCTACTGCTAACTCCTGAGGGATTAAAAAGGTTTCTATAGGTAGTAGCCTGTATAACTGTAGGATAATCAAGCTCCAGATACACATAAATTGTTTACTCCTCCTTTTTTTTTTCCTCAAAGGAAATATATATCCTCATCAGCGCTTTGCCTGTCTCCTAAATTACAAATGATAGTTAAAAAAGGATTCAGTTTTTTACCTGTGTATATGCACATGCACATGTTCACATCTATACATATACACACATACCAGAGATATCAAGTCTTGTTTATTTCTTTTTTTAAATCTCTTGCTTTCACAGAAAGCCATACCTTCTGCATGTGCAATGCAGTGACTCCCAACCTTTGGTCCCAGCCTTTGCTGTGCTGGCCCAGCATGTCTTAGGAGACTTCCAGGATGCATTCACAGTGGGAGAGAGAGAAGTTACACAGGACTACAGTGCCTACTCCACAGGGGCAGTCCTTACAGTCCTCCCTGTTGCATGGGTGGCTTTGCTCTGTATACCAAGGACAGCCCCATCCCACTAGAAACACTTCTGTGTGGCAAAACTGACAAAATGTGAGAGGACATAGAAGTCACACAGCTTGCCGTGCCTTCTCTTAGGGCTAGCTTTTGGGTTCACTTTGCAAGAAAGAGATTAATACTGTGAGGTTAAGATGTTAGAAGTCTGAAGTTCTTTTAGCTCTGCCACAGACTCACTTTCCAGTCCTCAGCAGGCTACTTCATATCCCACATCTCAGCTCCAGCATAGATAAGAGGGGCAATTATAGCAACACCACAGCAAAAGCTGCGGGACTTCATATCTACAGAGGTTTTTGCAAATATAAACTCCACAAAAATATAAATTCCTTTCTGTAACCCTTCAAAATAAAATATGCAGAAGCTGGTAATACTTCCCCATTTCTCTGCTGTCAGGGAGTAAGGAGTAACCTCAGTAGCAGAATGCTGAGTCTATGATCTATGATCTCAGTTGAGCAAAATTTACCAGTTTAATGAGATACTGCAAGTTACTGAACCATTTCATTGCTTTGGCTCCTCAGAAGTGTCTAGGCATTGATTACAATCACATAGTGTAAATAATTCTGGTTTGTAACTCCTCGTGTGTTTGAACTCTAATGCTGGCATTCCCATGCAATACCGTGTTAGACATTCAGACAACTGTGCTGATCACATATTTCCTCTTACTTTAATAGGCCTTTCAGGAATGAACAAGCATTCCCTTGTATACTACTATGGTTCCCATCATTTGATGGTCACACTTAATTAAGCACTATTTTAGTAGAGAGCTGGTTACACTTCATTTCATTAAGTGATTTCATGATCACCATGGTACACTGACAGCTCTGTTAGCTGAAGCTATGTGAAAAGGGGCAGCAGAGACAACAGTAACATTTTGCAGCACTTCCTCATCAGTGATTTTTCAGGTGCTACCCTGCAGAGCACACCTACATTTCCATTAGCATTTAGATTTTTGGCTCAAGGCTCTCTGACAATATCATATTACTATTACCTTTAGCAATGCTGGTCCCTGAATCCTTAAAGTCATCATTCTTATATAAAGTAGATACAAATAATTTCTTAATCTGTCTTCTGTCCTTTAGGTTTTTGTTTTTTTTTTTTTGTTCATAGTCAGCAAATAAATGTGATTAAAGGACAAAATCCCATTTAAAAAATGTAAGAAGGAATCAGTTGTGAAACAATGTTGAAAGGTTCTCCAGTGTGATAAACCAGGCTGTTTAAAAACACTGGGCAATTAACTCTAAAGTATGTGAGTATCACATGACAGAAAAACACAACCAATGTTATATGATGGACATTGCAGGATACCTGTAAAACCATACATTAAAGCTGCATGCTAGAAAAAGCTTCTCACAACAGTTTATGTTCACTCATAGGGATTATGTAATGCAAAGATGATGTAGTGTTTCTAATGTGCAGGCAATTTTCCTAATTGAATTGGGAATTTTGCACAACTGTACTTCAATCCTAGATCTAAAGTTCAGTCTGCCTGTGCTTTAAGATGCATTTCAGTTTAAGAGGGAAAGAATTGTTAGTAAAACATCATCATAATGGAGAGCAAGATGAAAGATATAGATATGTAGTAAAAGCCAAAAATAATGCCAAACACTTGAATTTTATTGTGAAGCCCTTTGTCACTGAAGTTTGGGTTAAAAAATTGTGAAAATTGATAAACTGTATCTTATATAAAACAGCATCTTTGCAGTATCTAGCTTTTAGTTCAAAATATATGAAGAAATTGCAGAACATTTACAATACACTAAAGCAGACAAAAAGAATCTTGTACTTGGGCACAAGTATCTTGTGCCCAAGAGTCAAATGATATGACTGCATGTTACTGTGATTCCTTAGAGACCTTTTCTATATAAAGATCATGAGAATGACTTATTAATGAAAAAAATCCTACCAATTTCATCAGTTTTCACTTTCCTTTATTAGTGTATTATCCTGTATTAGGCTATTATAATTTGTGATGAGTTTGTACTGGAGTCCAGAATATAAAGGAGTGACTCCTTTCAGTCCTGGGAGGAATTCTGTTCTGTGTGTCTTCACAAACACATATACATAACAAAAAACCAAAACTAAACCCAAAACAAACCAACCAACCGAAGAAACCCTCATCTAGCAATGAAACTAGATACTTAATGTATGGAAAAATGCAGCATGCCATGCCCCAGTTCCCATCAGAGTTATGAGAACTTCCATGTAAATTGTGTGAACTTTTGCTTAGAAATTACACTTGTACTAAAACAGAAAAGAAAAAAAAAAAAATAAAGCAACCTCGCTATGATTTTTACAACTGGGCAGCCTAAAATATACTTATAAATAGTTTATATTCCTGTAACATCTTTCTCACATATACTCTTCACAGTACCTGTGGTGGATTCACATCACTGTTCCAAATTTAAGGGCAGAGTAAATGATATGCCAAGCATTGATGTGACCAGTTCAAAGTTGTGTAACAAGTTACTGTTATCCTGGCTATCTCAAGCTCTCATACTCTGCAAACTACACCCCAGCTACAATTTGTACTGAGTCATTTAGCTACAGACATGGTAAGCAAAAAAAATTACATTACTCAAGTCTTAGAAAGGTGATACTCTGTATACTCAATAAATCAAGGAAAAGGAAATCAGCAATGGGCTTTGAACCAAAAATGCAAATTCATGGCAAGGTTACTCAGATTTCAGAATCCCAGAGTCATACAGAACAAGCTCAGCTGGAAGGTACCCACAAGGATCATCAAGTCCAATCCCCAGCCCTGCACAGCACCATCCCCAAGGGTCATACCATGTTCCCAAGAGTAGATTTGCTTATCAAGAGAAGAGATTCTCACTGCCTTAAGAGGAAATCTCCAAGGGTTTCTAGATAATTCTGCTATCACACAAACCCTAATTCCTTCAAGAAGAATTTAGCAATTTCCAGGTAGGTGAGGCATGGCTCAGTAGTGACAATGACCCTGCTAGTGTAGTAATGAGCAAAAGATTACGAACTGTAATGGGATCTAAATAAACATCCATATCTCTTAGATGGATGATTTGCAGAGCATTTCTTATCCTGCATATGACATATTTCAAATGACCATTTAAAGAGCCTGTCTCATGCAACTTTTAGCATTTCTGGGCTGCCAGTTGTATGCATTGACTGGACTCTTCAGTTTTAAAGTGCTGTGCTTTCTCTGTAGTGCTACAGAAACAACATTATTAATATTAAAGAAAAATTCCTAAAGGGAAAACTAGAGAACATCCAACAAATCTTTGACTTATAGGAGAGTCAGAGCTGCATTATTCAAATACCAGAAATTCACTTTCAGGAATTTTGGCAAGTTTTTATAACCAATAAATTATTACTAGTTTTCCTTGGTATTCATTATAACATTAATAGTGGTGGATTCCTTCATACATGTTTGATTTTAATGTCCAAAAATATGGGAATCTCTCTGGAATTTAACAGAACAAAATGAAACATCAAAATCATTGGAGGAAATCTAAAACATTTTCCTTTTTAATAGGCAGATACTCAGAGATTGAAGATTTAGTCTTCACTAAAGGCTTTGCCAACATAGCGGCTGCTGATGGTTATGGTATTTTTCAAGAGACATAGACACAGCCTGACAAAAGCATTCTTGACATCCATCTTTCACATTTTATATGTCTTCCATAAATATATATGTTTATGTTGTCTCACAAGCATTTAAATTAGTGAATTTTGCAGTCACCAAGCAGCTGAAGGGACACAGCTCTGGGGCTACAATCTCTCATGTCAAGATACTACACCTTTTAAGCATGTCTTCTCTGGAAGGAATCAAGTGGAAAAGCTCTGATTATGTATTCCTGAAGAAGAACATGTGCTCCAAAACAAGTGACAAAGCCTAAGAAGGCATGCATAGCCCTGAATCCAGGGGCTGCTCACATCAGGGCATCAGGGCTTTGTGGTGCCAGGAGGAGCCTGAGCCTCTCCTCCAGCAGGAAAGGCATCAAGTCCTTCCTGCTGATCACTCCAAACACTTGGTTCTGCAGGTTCTACAGCATCCAGTAAGAACATGGATTCTCTCCCTGCTCCACATCCTCAATTATACCTAAAGCATCAGGAAATGTCATAGTAAAAGAACCACTTTATTTTTTGGTAAACCATAAGGTTCAATCTAAATAAATTGTGATGACTGGAATGCACTCAAATTTCACAGACTGGAAAAGCAAAGCTGAGGTCCACTTTCTAAGTCTAAGATTTTTCTGGTCTAAGATTTGTTTGAAAATAGTCAGTGACCCCATTGTTTATTAAGTTTTAAATTTTTTTATTGCTGCTATCTCATTACACAACCATTTATGACATTCTATAATATTTTGTAGTACACCCTTATAAAAATCAACTCACGTAGAAACATAGGCTGCAAGGAAGAGAAAGAATCACATAGGTGTGAGAAGTGGGCCTACCAGTACTAAACTCTGGTGACTGAAAACTATGAGCGCTTTAATGGTTTCTTGTTGGGAGCAGAGTTAAAGATCATTTTATTGTCAATCAAGCTGGTCTTTATGGAGTATGTAGTTGTTCACTAAGACTTTATTTTTCCCATAATTCTACAGTATTAATCCTGTGACCTGGCCAGCTCTGCCAAAGAAGGTGTATTGTGCTTCCCAATGCTGTGATTCCCCAGACAGAGGAAGAGTGAAACAAGGACATGATAAAACAACATAAATGCACAGCATAGAAGGGCACTTATCTTCTCCTTCTCTCATTTACAGAACAGACCAGGCATTCAAAGACATAAGGAAAAAAACAAATCAAAAGTAAAGAGGTTTCCTCTTTCTTTACCGCGTGTAATTTTGCCGTGGAAATCACTGCCGCAGGAAATCATTGCACCCAGGAAATTCACTATGGATATTTACATGGATATCAGAAACAGAGCTTTCCTGAGTGATGATAACAAGTTGTTGAAAGGGATCACATCAATATGAAATGTAATTGAATTCCATAGGTTTCCCATAATAAAAAAGTTGTGTGGCCCACAGGCGCAAGCACTGGACTGGGCCTCAGTTTGAGCTGGCTTCTACTTCCATATATGACCTCTTCTTGAACTCTGGAAAGCTGTGTGTCTTCTCTCCACCTCAGTTTCCCCATCTATTAAAGGAAAATTCTCAAACTAAACTAGATAGTGCATATTAGGAGCATTGCGGGTTTTGTAAATTTTCTCTCCTTCTAGCTATTCTCAAAGCAAGGGATTTAGACCAGATGGATCTAAAATGAAGTCTCATCATCTTTACATATTAATTAACAGGAGCAGATTTTATATCTTTTTAAAGAAAACCCAACTGAATTAGGCCTCTAACCTGGATTTCTCAGTGTCACCCCTCTCAGCTTCAATGACTGGAAATTCACTGAGGCAGAAACTGCATTTATTTTGTTTATAATATATTTATTTTAGGCCTTACTCTGTATACCAAACTTATTATTGCTTTTGGACCGAGTATTTTAGTACAGTATTTAGGAAATAAATGTGGCAATGTCATAGGAGGCATTAAAAACAAAAGGAAAGGGAAAAGAAATATAGTTTTATTTATAAGTTGATGTATAGGCACTGTATGGTAATGGAGTTTAAATCTCAAAAGTGTTGCTTTATATTTGCTTTATAGGACTATAAGAGCCAAATAATGACATTTAAATGATCTATTCCATTAACATTGTATCATTTTGTCAATCTGGAATGTATTTTAATCAAAAATCCCCTTGAAATGGTCTCCTTTGTTGTATTTTCTTTTTGGCTCATTTTATCAACATCTGTTATGTTTATACAATATGAATTAAAACTTCGGAATGCTGTTTGTACTCAGCTACTTTTGTTGAGAATGTAATGTCCCAGGATTGGCAGTGTTTATGTAAATCAGTGCGGCTGACACAGCCATCATAAACAAATGAGAAAATATAACAAACATATTGTTCATGGAGGAAATGTTTGTTTTTAGAGTTGGCTTCAGCCTTACCAGATTGATGAAGAGTTGCTGATACCAGGGATCTGTAGTGTAGCGATTCAGCAGCATGGTTGGGCGCGACAAACTGGGCAGCTTCTCCACTGTTATCTGGAAAAGGCAAGAATGCATTTCTCTTTCCTTCTGTGCAGCATATTAGAGGTTCAAAAGACTCCCAGTTTGACTCCTAACAAAATGACTTCTAGCGGAGCTACACCAGCAGAACTTGTCCAAACTTTATAAATTCTTCTGCCAGTAAGACTTAAATTAGCAATTGAAATTAGAGCACTCTTCAGTTACAAATTTTTGTTTTCCTTCACTGTAACTGTATCTCTGTTAAGACAATGTCAATTGTATTGGCTTAGGGGTGAGGTTTTTCATGCTGTTAAAATTCACGCACTAAGTGGTAATTACGTGATAGAATAGTGCAGAAATGTGCAGCAAAACTGGTATCAGCCATCAGCTGAGCTTCAGCCGTTTTCCATAGGAATATCTATTTGTGTACACGCACCTCATCATACATAACTACCCTGCTTCTTCTTAACATCATTTTGCCAGCCACATTCCCATGGGCAGACCAAGTTTCAGTAACACCTGATGACTTTCCAGCTGGGCCTGTATAAATTTCTAAAACTACAATACTAGTCTTGCCTTAGAAACTCAACATTTTCTTCCACTACACTTAACGTTTACTATTTCTAAAAATCCTTTGGTCATCTGTCAAGGGGAAGAATGCTACATGCTTTTCAAGTTTGAAAGCTTTTATAAACACTCATCATTCAGAGAGGTGCCATCCCATAGTGAATTAAATATTATTACAATTCTGCTATCCATAGAGAAGTTGAGAAAAAGAAGACTGCTATGGCCTATCTGAGCAAAGGAATTCTTTACCAGCAGTCTTGCACAACTTTCAGACTCTTGAGTGACATTATAGTTTATGAGATATGTCCCTGTAAGGTCTCTAGTCATCCTTAAATTTAAGTTGAACCTGATCACTTCTTTATCTCAACCACATATGTTACATAATCTCTTCTTTCATGGACTACTCATCCTAAATCACCCAAATACACTTATTAAACAGGGAAAGAACTGAAAGAAAAGAGGTTACCTTTTCATAGGAGAGAGGATGAGGTGGGGAGAAAGACTCCTAATTTGTCTCCAGTTCAGAGATGTGCTTTCTCCAGCAGTATGCACAGCTTTAACCTGAAGTTAGAGCAGATGACTACATTCATTATAATGGGCAAATTTTAAACAGCAAGTACACAATGCTTTAGCGTCAGAGATATGATGACACCACAAGTCCTGTGTGTAGGTTTGGGTTCTTGAGATAAGAAGAACATCTCAAACTATTAGAGTGTGTCCAGGGGAGGGCAACCAGTATGGTAAAAGGCCTCAAGGACAAGACACAGGGCAGTGCTTGAGGCTGCTTGTTTTGTTCAGCTTGGGGAAAAAAAGGCTGAGGAGTGGACCCATCATAGTCTACAACTTCCCCAAGGACAGCAGTGAAGTGGGAGGTGCTAATCTGCTCTCTGGTGACCAGCAGTGGGACGCAAGGAAATGGAATGAAGCTGCATCAGGAGTGTTACTTATGGGTCCCTTCCAACTTGAGATATTCTTTGATCCTAAAGCATTAGCGGGCTGACCACACATTTGGCTTTCCTAAACATCCATTAGCAATAGCAGCATCACACAGATGTTTGCTCATTTAGGTTTGGCATATTAGATTAAAAGACATCACCTATCCTACATGTTCTTCTAGACCTCTCCTTGACCTTGTCCTTGGCAGGACCAGCTCATGAACTGTATAGTTTGCACCCAACAAGACAATGCCTGTAATAAGCAAATACAATTATCTAGATGCAAGTAGATAGACTGTTGTTGCTTCCCTCATCCTTCTTAAGTAACATCTACATTAAAACAAGATCTGCCAAAATATTATGTCCTATTTTAAATCGTCAGTGAAACCTTCACTCACAGTACTGCACTCTAGAGTTCATTAAGACATTCAATATTATTGCTGACTTAGTAATGTTAAAATAAATATTTTTATAAATTAATTTATAATTTCAAACCTTTCTTCAGAGTTCTACCTTTCTGCATTACACAGATAAGGCCTTGACAAGCAAGATACTTAAAATTGTTATTTTTATCTTAGTATTTGTTTGCTACACTCACACATACACAAGCACTCCATTCATACTATCCACTTCTCAACTTTTAACTTACATTTTGATAACAGATACCTTGGAGACCACCACAGATCATTTTGGTTTGTAGCATACTTAACATCGTGCTAGCCCTATTCTGTGATTACAGCTAGGAGTTAATACAGGAGTACAAAGTTGTGCAACACACTGCTAAATTATGTGCTTGATGAACTCAGAGGAGAGCAGACACCTAATCTTCATTAGGGCATCAGAAAAAATATAAACAACATACCAAGTGGCTTTTGTGACTGGAACACCAAGTATAAGCTGGGAATTTTTTAACTGGGAATTTTTCTGTGTCCAAAAATACTGTTTTATTCAAACCAAAACATGTTATAGGGATTTACTAGTTTTAATATAAATGTCTCCTACGAAAGATTAGTTTGCTTCAAGGTGTTATTAGCACTCCACAGCAGAGAGCTTACGCTGAGGTCTTTAGCCATTTTAATGATTCCATGACTATGATTGTAAGAAAACATGCCTGCATGATCCAAAAGATCCTAGGGACTGGATATGGAAGAACTAGGTTCAAGCCCTTTATTATAAAATACCATTTTAAGGAAGATATTCTGTGAGAATCTACCTCTGCATTTTTGTACAGATCTGGAACACACATTTGAAGAAAACTATTCTTTCACTTTCACCCCCCACAAGTTAACATTGGAGAGAAGACCCCTTTCTCCTGCAATGGTCAATAGTTTCACTATGTAGTCTTGAAATCTGCATTTTTTTCAATGGCTTTGGTCTCTCATCTAAGGTTATCAAAGGGATTTTTACAAATAAGTATGCCTGTGTGAATATAACTTGTGGAAAAGCATCTGTTCTGAAGGAAATTGGTGGCACAGCCAGAAATACTAGGAGTCTGTCACCTGCTCTCACCTTTAAAGCACATCCCATTCACAGGACAAAGAAGGAATTGGGTATTCTTCGTAACTATTGAAACTTTATTTGTCTCAATTTAATATCTGACTGGCTTTGGTTTTAATAAAATCTTTTAGATTACTAAGGTAAGTGCAACACTGCAGCAGAGCTAATGGCTGAGCAAACACTTTGCTCTGGGCTCACATATCCCCTCCTGGGAAAGTCACTGATCTTCCCTAGGCCTCCTACCACATGCATGCCATCATCTGGACATGTAGCATAGACAATTAATGGACTTGGTTTTGAGGACAATGATGAGAAGACACTAATAAGGCATGCTACAACAGGCAAGACCTATTCCACTCAGACTACATTTGGTGGGGGAAATGGAGAAAAACACAATATATTCAGAGTATATTCACTGCAGCAGAGGGTATAGAGAAGAAGCTAATTCAGTCATTTCCTATGAATTATCTTTTGTGCATTACACACTTCATTCTGCAAGACTCTCTAATGGTTCACATTCTACAATCTTTCACCAAAAAAAAGGTCTGTAATCATTCTAAGAGACATAAATATACAGATCTAAATTCTGCTCCGAGATCATCATGCACAGCTCCAAGAAGTCTACTTCAAGAAAGATCACTGGGCCAGGAATACTCCCAAGACTTTAATCCTAACATATATAGACAGCAAGTGTGAAAGTTATGATCCACCCTGATCCTCAGCCAGACTCTGTTTGCTCAGGTCCAAAACAGTGTTCAGGTCTGTAGTCCAGACTGCACCATTTTCCACTTGAACATGATGCTGGAATTAAGAAAACAGTAACATTCACCATGAGTTGAAAGAGCAGAAACATTTGCTCATCACCAGTGGTTTGTTGGCTGGTTTTGGCAGCTTGCAATTTGCTCAGCACCGCTCTTAACTAAACCCAGCAGGGAGTCACTTTACAAAACTTCGAAAAGTGTGAGAGAAATTTGGATAGTCAAGAAAAAAGCACACACAAACACAATGAAGGAAATAGTTGGAACATTTCTGATAAGAATCCAAGCCTATTAAAAACTGCCATATTCTGGAGAAAAATGAGCATACATTATTTCACTTGGACTTCCAGAAGTCAGGCTTCAGAGGTATAACAACATTATTCTTTGATGTTACATACAACATCCTTCCTATCACATCATCAAGCCTTAGAAAGCAGACCAAACATGTTTCTTGCACTATTTTGTGAGGTTTAACAGGAAGTGCTAAGATTCAGAGTTGGACTCTGCAATTGTTCGTTTGCTCTTTATTTATTTAAGAGGGAAGAAAACTCTTAAGTAGGGAATCTCATTTCAAAGATACCCTGGCAAGGCATTGCAGTAGTTTCATATGCTCTATCTGTTATAAAGCATGTATCATGAAGATACACCTAATTAAGATAACACATTATTATTCCAATATCCACATGTCAGTTTTGGCATGGAAGTCAGGAATGAAAAGTATCTGACAGCTGATTGTGTCACTCTTCTTGTCAAGATGGCCAATTATCTGAGGAAACTACAAATTCTAAATATTGGGTGAGTGACATAAAAGGAACTACAGCTCCAAAATAGCTGCAATTGAACAGAAGGAACATTAAAAGGTGATGCAACTGGCAAAAGCATTCAAGGCAGGAGTCTCCTAAATGGAATGGATAAAATAGCTACACAAAGGGACAAGGGGAGGAGGGAGGATTAAAGAACATGAAGCATCATTTTTTCATTTACTTGAGAAAGTTTTAGGCTTTCTCCTGCATTAATCGACCAAAAGTACCTGGGTTTTGGGTGGTTTTTTACCTGATTTTATCTGTTGTTTTGGCCAATATCCAATGCAATCATTTGCCTGACTTGAAATAGTGTTGTGCTTTTTTAAACTTGTAAAAAAGAGTATTCTGCATATGGTGAGCTAGACAGCAGATAAGGACTAGATCATCGCGTATCAGGAACTGTTTTAAATCAACCAAATCTTCATCTTACACAATAAAATTTCAGGGCTACAGGGTTGTTTCAGGTTAGGCAGGCTAAATCATTACTGTTTACTTAATATTTCGTTCTTCAAATGAAGAGGGAGCGTTGCATGAATTTTTGGCATCTTACCTAAAAGATTATAAAAAGGTCACTATCAAGTACTAGGCTGAGGTTTTCCAGAGCAAAGATCAAATTCTGTCTATGCTACAGCTTTTCAAAGGACACTGAGCAAATATTTAATCTCTGTACCTCAGTTTTCAAATCTACAGTACAGAGATTTCTTCTACATCAAGGCTATGTTTTGAATACTCGTTACTTAAGTTGGCAGTTGTCAGGTTTTACAGGCAACATCATCAGGGTGAATGAGCAGACAGCAAGTCCACAGCCTCAACATGAAAATGCAAAGGCAGCTGTTAATAAATTGTAAATGCAAACTTTATTTTTCAGACCTGCAGAAAGGCTAGATTTTAGAAATGTATGAAGACTTAAAATCAGATTTTTATTTCTCTACAAGCTGGCTTCCTGCTAGGCAGACTTTGAATTTCAGAGGAGCCTACCACACATTTAAACGGCAGGACAAGCATGTGATCAGTCTTTCCATTCACACACCAGTTTTCCCCATGCCTATATTTGATTTCGACATTTAACAACACTCTGCACTTGCTTAAAAGCCACCCACATGCTGCAGTGTGGCTGCATACGTTTTTAATTTGGCTTTTTGGGTTAGCACACAGTCTCTGCAACACTCCAGTTTTCCCTGCAAAGGGCTCCATCACAAAGTCCTACAGCACCTGCATAATTATTTGCAAGGCCAAACAGGCCTACCTATTTTAAAAGTATCATATAATGTTGTTCTTTGGAAGAAGCTTTTCGCACTTTGGATATGAAATAAAACCACTGCCACAGACTCTATAAACCTTCCTCCATCTGTGTTATTCATGAGCTACAGTGCCCCAGGATGCTGACAATGCATGGGAGGATCATAACATCCAGGGCTTTTTTTGAAAGTACTGAAGTCCATTTATTTAAATAGGCAAGATTACTGTATAGTGTATCATTGAAATTAACTAGAGCAGCTCTTCAAAAGCAGGAGGCTGGACAGTAAAAACAGTCAATGTGCTGACAGACTCTACCCTCTAACATGAAAACCAAGTAATCACAAAGGCACTTTGATATTGCCATCAGATATTGCTGTCAGCTCCCTAGTCTGCACACCTAAAATAGTTTTCAAGTCCTTAATGTGCTTCCCCTCCCCTTTTTTCTTCTTTGCTGGCTGAGTTCATATGAAGCCTTCGAACCACTGCCAAAGGTGTTTCTAGCTTTGATCAGACCTGGTAGAATCACCGTTGGCCAGAACGTACAGCAAAGGCACAGTGGAAAGGAAGAGGGGAAGTTGACCATGATCCTCTGGTAAGAAACAAAACCCCATTTTTATCTCCATTTATTGCATGAACTTAGCAGACTTCTGCATTTGATTGAGTAACTTTGCATTCTTGTGATCTAAACTTAGCAATCTCTCCACAACAGTGCCAGAAGGAAAAGGCTCTCCAACAATCTTTCAAACCCGTATCAGTTATTTTGAAAGTGCCAGCAGCAAGGCTGTCACAATATTAAGGTAGTTATCACTAGCTCAGTAATTAATTTATGAATTAAATGTTTCAGGTCTCCATTCATCTTTAACTTTCCTTTCTCTAACCTGTTGCACTGCATCACTACTGAAGGCAAGTACCTCTTTTCTTGCTAACAAAAATAAAAGTATTACCTTATTAAAACAGTGTGTGAGGACTCTCTGAACACATGTGCATGCACAAGTCTTGAGAGCAGTGTTTCATTAGTCCCAGCTGGGAGTGCAGATTAAAGAAAAATGCCAAAAACCATACCTACAGTCTGACATATCTATGATATGTTGCAATGCCTGATATGTTCTGTGGGAAAGGAGATCTATATGCTATACTCAGTTTCACTGAAGTGCTTGGCAGAAAGCATTCCTGACTCGCAACAGTGTCTGTTCACTGGACTGGCCAGAGGGGAGTCATACCTAATAAACTACCATAAAATACACATACACACACCACTTTGGATCATTGATTTCACTGCTAAAGGATGTTACTGTGTATTACAGCTTTAAGTTTTCAACTTTGTCATATTTTCTAAACTCTGATCTCTTCAATTTACTTTCAGTTATGTGACATTCCCCTTTAGCAGAGCAAAAGCATGCATTAGCTAAACAATGTGGTTTGGATTTAGCGTTCCCATGCATCATTGTGAAAATGTTTGTCTCAGCAATAGTGTCATTATTGTTACTGGGAACAGCTGCTCTACTATGTCTTCTGATTGAGGAGAGCAGAGTGTCTCCCTTCCCATACCACCTCCCAAGCAGGGAATCTAAAGCAGGACCATTGAGTAGAAGTAGTTCGTGAGCACACACTGTTCTGTACCTGGCTTCCTCCTACCACAAAGGAAGCAGAAAGTGCAGGAGCACAGCAAAGAACAGCAGCAAAATAAATATTGCCAACAGAAATGAAGTTTGGCTCCCTCCTCTGGCAGTTCTTCTGGATCTGGACCGGGGACTAACCTGAGGCAGAAATCCTCCTCACTCAGGTGCAGCTTTCTGGCAGCTCAGCTCCATTAGACATGACATCCTTCGAGCGAGATTTGGAGCAGGGAGTTTGCTGCTGATCAAGCGGATGTTTAATATCTCCCTTGAGTTTCTGAAGTGGAAAGATGTAACTCTCAGCATTCTTGCCAGCGCTCCCAGCCCCACTGAAGTCAGCTTCCACATCCAGATCTACAAGAGCGCTGGAGTCCCGCTGGGTTCGCTGGGAGCATCCCAGCGGCAATGCCGTGCTCTGCAGGCCTGTGCAGCTTGGCCCAGGCCAGCTGGACATTTTTAAGGAAAGCTTACAAAACACATTTGTGTGATTACACAGAGCAGCAGGCTTTAACTCACCTTTCAGAACAAGACCTTCAGAGGTAATTAAGTTTTATTTTAAGATGGATTGAATCTAGTTTCCAGGGTATTAAAAAAGACCTTTTGAAATGTCTTTGGATGGGAAGCCATGTTTTCAGTCAGTAGGGGTTTTTGCAAGTCCAACATCTAGTAACATTTTAGCTACATGAAGACCACAGCTTTTGGATATATTTTATCTTTTGAAAGGATCTTAGATTCCCAACTTTGTCCTGAAAATTAAGTACTGTCAACACTTCATTTATATCAAACAAACTTAAGTAGGGCAATCACATAGTCAATACACTCTTGCCTAGCATATCTATAATGTACAATCATAAAACCATAGAATGGTTTGGATTGCAAGGGATCTTAAAGATAATCTAGTTCCAACCCCGCACAGGCATGAACATCTCCCATAGACCAAGCTGGTCAAAGACCCATCCAGCCTGGCCTTAAATGCTTCCAGGGGTGGGGCATCCAACTGTGATGAAACAGTTTGAACAAACATGGTAAAGTACAAGGATTTTTGACAACGTTACCGTCAATATTTTATTTAAATTTCTTTTTGGCTTCAAAGTACCTATTTCAATCAAACACAAATGCTGAAGTTCTAGTAAACTTGATGGGTGAGAAGAAATGGGGTTTCCTAGGTGAAAAAATACACACAAAATGCAGACACAATGCCAAAAATGTCACGTCCCCTACAGAAGTAGCATAAAACCAAGTTTTACCCATTTCTGCTTAGACAGTTATATTCTGTACAGTCTGCTTACCATCAGAGATACCGTGGTTTCTGCATAATTACTTTATTCCAGTCAAATTAAATCAAGCAAAAAAAAAAAATTCCTTCAGCTAAAAGATAGACAAACAGAATGCAGAGTAATGGCTAACAGCTGTGTAGGTAAGAGTATAGAGGCAAGCACAGGGAATCCAGCCCTCAGCCTGACAGGAGGAGAGGTACGTATGGTACAGATCTGAGAGCCTCAGGCATGAACAAAATGGCTTATTTGTTATGGTAAAATTCCCAAACAGGCTACTCAGTGGTATTTGTCAACCTCGTATTTTCTCCAGGAAAATTGTCTCGCAGCTGTGTTCAAAGCAGAAATTAAGATTGCTGGGCAGCATTCCAGCTTTTGACTCTCTTCACCATTTTTTCTCAAAGGACACAGAGGGGACAGCTCCTGGTCTAACAAGACACCAGCATGCACCTGCTTTATTTCAACGGACACCAGGAGGATTTAACCACAGTGCAGAAAAGCTGCTCCCTAATTTTCCTTGGCAAAAGTGAAGGCAAAGGCAAAAAAGGCCACCAACATCAGAACAGTCCCTGGGAGGAACATGGTATTCATCAGTCACAAATATGAAGGAAGCCTACATAAAACAAGGAATAAACAGCATCCCAGAAAAAAAGCACCTAGGTAGAGAGCACATTGTCATCCATTACACATGCTTGTAGAGGGAAGCAGTCAGAGGATGCAAAGCATGGCAGCAAAGGTGTTGCTGCTGACCATGGAATATCATCACTGTCCATGTTATATCCCAGAAATGTCTACAGACAGGGAAAAGAAATTAATTACCTACAGCTTTTCTCCTCAAATCCTCCATGTCTTCTGGTTTTACTGTACTTTACATTAAGAAGTAACCTCTGGCAAAGAAGATGGAGCAGCAAAACACAAGTGATGATATGTCTAATCCCTTCATCATGTCAAAGAACCACTTCATTGCCCCACAATGGCCCTGCACCAGTACATTGTAACATATGTGGAAATGAAAAAATAGCTCTTTTTTCAGATTTGGTCTCACAGAAATTAGGCAGAAGCATAACTCTGTATTTTCCCACTGGAGGAGGATCTGGAGCCACAATCTAGAGCAGCCAAGACAAAAGAGAGCCAAGGGACCTCCCAATAACTCCTCAGTATGCATTTACAGCCTCATGCTGTTTCTTTGGCAGAAACGGCCTGGGAAGGAAGGCATTGGTCCTATCCTCAGGTCACTCTGAAGAATGAATTCCACCTAGCCAGGAGGGCATGTCATTGAGGGCACGACATTTATAGCTCTCAGCGGACTCAGGGCTAACACATTCATAACAGCTCAGCTCAGCTGCAGTCACTGGGGGGCAACAGGGGAGGCATTTCAGCTGCAGTGCAAAAGAATAGCCTCTTTTGTTCTGATGTGCAAGTATCATCACCACTGTGGGAGAAATGAAGGGGGCCAGGCAGTTCCTCAACCCTCTGTGCTGAGCACAGTAAATCGATCAACCCCATCAATGCATCAAGTTCACCATCAAGTTCTGTGCATGCCTGAGAAACCCTTGCAGAGTAGAGTCTGAGGAACATGTAGCCACACGTTCCTCAAACTGAACTCTGCAAGGGTTTCCCAGGCATGCACAGAGCTCTGACTGTGGCAAAGTGTCAAATGTATTACTCTGAGGAGATCTTTGTTTTGGAAACTTGCTTCTCAGCTACAGCTTGCTTCCTCTTTAACAATTTTAAAGCCAAGAAATTTTCTTTAGTAGTTGCTTTTGTTTTTATTTTCTACTGCTTGCTCAGCTGGGGAAGATAACAGTTTCAGATTTAGGTCACCCATGGAAAAACGTGTTCAGTGATCTCATCTTGATCCCCAGTGGGTAACCATCCAGATCACAAAGAGTAGGAGAAAAATCTAGCCCTGCTACGCAGATCTGGAAGATTTGGAGGAGAGGAGGAGGCATGTTTGTGTTTTTCTTTAATAAAATTGGAATATCTACGTGTTTGCTATAGGCCAACACTAAGGTGCATTTGTAGGCCCATGCAAATTCCAGCCAACATCGCTTGGCCACCATCCTTGCTTTTGTAGGAGCTGGCACTGACCTTTTTTTTTCAAAGGGTCAGAATCACTCATATGTGTTATGAAACATAACAACACTTCATCTTTATACAGCAACTCTCATTGCTACAGTTTCCAAGTGTGGCCAGGTACTGAGTAACTTTTACATTTGGACCAAATTTACAGTGTTTTGTCCATGCTTATTTCATGAGAAAAAAATGGTACAAAAAAACATATAAATGAGAAACATGATTAAAAAATTATGAGCTGCCACTGCCTTCATGCAAGCTTAGCAGATTGTTTGTTTCTTTCCCTTCATAAGCTTGTTATTCCATTCTTTTTAACCTAATAACAACATTTTTGTTCAAGAGAGGAGAAAACCTAACAACCATATTTGAGAATCAATAATTACATCCAAGGCAACCCTCAACAAAAACATCATGGCAATTATTTTTTATATTTTCCCCAAGCCACCTTTTTAAGATATGTCAGGCAAGTCACACATCCTCCACTTTAACATTATTGATGTATGAGATGTGTAAATAACTTACGATTTTTCTGCTGTGGTCATGTCATGTCCATATGGGATTTCCTTGGGTCTCAAAGGGTAGGAGGTTAGACAGTACCCTTCTCCTTTAAGAAGTTCACAGCATTTGTCATCTTGGTCTTAAGAGTTACCTGCTGCAAGAGCTGTAATTTTATGAGCAAAATGGAAAACCTAAATTCTAAATCCTTCTGGCCATGAATACACAAATTCCATGACACATCACATTACTGGAGACTTGTTTTAGAGGATGACTGCAGAGCATTCCTTTCCCAGTGTTGGTGAGAAGAGCAGAACAGCGAAGTCACCTGTGGTCCCTTATGGGGACAAGGCATTCCAAATTCATCATGAAAGTCCTCAAGCCACTGGGCAAACACTGGAGCAAGAAGGGGTGTTGTCAGAGCACCCCAGAACACAATTCTTGCTCCCAGACAATCTCTCTGTATGTGTTTCACTGGAGTGAGGTACCAACTAGCCAGAAAAGCTATTTGATTCTTCTTTGTCAACCATTTATAATATTATCTTGGTTTTATTCAAAACAGTCTAACAGCAGTCCATTTATGCTGAAAGTGACAGGGAAATAAACTTCTTCCTTCATCCCTTTGAAAAGGCTCCACAAGAATGTATCACCAAAGAGCTCTGAGGACTGAGAAAAGCACAACCCTACCAGAATTTTCAGGGAGCATCAGATTTTCTATACAGGCACCTCTCTTTGGAGAGTCCTGGTATTAGCCTTCCTTTCCACCTTTTTCCTTCCTCCAACACCAATTTGCTCTGCATTATAAAATGCAGAGTATTTACAGTACAGAGTACGTACAGTACAACAGCAATTACATGAACTCTGCATATGCCTCAGCAGCCTGGGCCTGTAAAGTGAATTTTAAAGGAACTTCGGCTGTAGCTGTTGCTAGTGTGCTTTCTAGTTTTATTGCTGTGAACAGCTGAGAACTAAAAAAGCAGAACAGTTTATGCTCTATAATATCTTCAGACTGGTACACACTGCAGACTACCACTCAGAAATTTAGGTTTTAGGGCCTTAGCACATTTTGTATTAATTATGTTTATGATAACATCACTGTGAGGAAACAAGTATATGTATCATACACAAGTATACAATACTGCACTTATTGATGTCATTACTCCTCCAGGCCACTGAAACCCAAATAATTCCCACTGTACAATTCTCATTGCAAAAAGATATTTGTTTTCCTAAAAGGTTTATACAAACTGTTTCACTTGTCACTGAAGCAAGTTCAAAATTTTTATTAAATATTCACTCAGTTGCTGGTAGTTCTACTTGAAAATTTGTTATAAAATAGGCAAATGGGCAAATCCTAATCAAATCTCCACCAATGATGCACAGATAGTTTTTTCCACAATCCACCCTGACAGAAAAAAATATGTTTATCCTTCTTTGCTCACAGGTAGCTCCAAGTGCCATGCAGTTAAAGTGATAAAACAGAAGTGGATAAAAAAGGAACTCTGTACAAGAAAAGATGTAGAATAGTGCAGCCATTCAGGACAAAACAAACCATGAAAATTATGAAAAATTCTAATACTACAAAACAGAACTGGCCATCTGTTTTTATTACATGTGTCCAGTTTTATTGTTGTTGGAAGCAGAATTCATAGGGCTTTGCTGTGTAAACTCCAATGCAGTAGAAGGTGCATATGCATCTTCTCCTTTTCTCTAGGATACTCAAAGTGGAAATTAAGTCACTGCCTCTCCCACTCATGACCCACCACTCAAAGGACAGTCTTAATATCCCTTCCTAAAAGGATGAATTCACTCTTGCTGTCATATGAAATACAGTACCACAAATACTTCATTTATCAGGAGATTTTTATATGCCTTTTGAGAGTGCCCCATATGGCAAGGATTCCTTTAGTCTGATTCTTGTTTACCCTAGCATGTTACTTCCAGTGACTTTGTTGCTTATCTTGTCTGTAATATGATTTATGTTAACTCATTTCCTGTAAAAGCATACACTAATAAAATGAAAAAAAAAAAGTGAAGAAAGAGTGGGCCAGCTTTGAATTGGCATGGGAAATGTCATGAGCAACTGGATTCAAATCCTTTTAAATTACTGTTTCAGTGAACCTTTAAGGCTCCGAAGGGCATTTTTCCCTTTTTCTGCTGTTCCCATAAGATCATTTCATTGTTGCTGTTTCCATAAATTCCTGATGCTATAGATGACCTTGTGGCAGAAATGACCTGGGTCCTTTCTTTAAAGGACACCTGCTTTTCATGTTAAAGAAAGTAAGAACAATTTTCATATGCATATCAAATAATCTTCACAAACAGATGCTTAAAGAAAAAAAAATCATCTGATAAACAGCCAGAAACATCGCATGACATCAATTTGATAGCATTTTTACCTTTTAATAGTTCCCTGGAACACCTCTGCACGTTCTGGCTTGGGCCTGCAAACCACTGGGAATTGGCTGTGGCTTGTATTTGCAAGAAGTCAAGCCAAGGAGGCAATGTTTTCCTTCAGGTGGAGGGCTCTGACGCCAGGCTCCATGACAGTCCCTGGCAGAGAGCAATTCCAGGTTCAACCTGAAAGACACAAAGCAGATGGCCAAAGGATTACTTAGTAAACAGGAAATGGCATACTGCACCACGTTAGCATTTGACGAGTTTATAATGTGTTAGTAAATTACTTCAAGATGGAAATCAATCTGCTTTATTTGCAAATGTAAAAAAAAATGTAATTACCCAATAAAAGTGCTTATCAAGCATTGCCTTGCTTTGTGTGAGATACGTGATAAACTCTACTATATGCATGACTTGGTCATCCTAGGCAGGATGTCTTAAGACCCACTTATCAATTTGCATGACTTTTCATGGTAAAAAAAGGTTTTTAATCTGAGCTGAAATCCTCTGGAATTCTGGATGATATCAAATAGATTAAAGTTAAGCACTTTGGAGAAACTCATGCTTATGCTTATCATTGCAATAGGGTTGTTTTCTTTGCAGCGGTAGCAGCTAGAAAAATTGCCCTTTCAAAGATAGTTCACAAATCATATAGAGATTCTTACAGTATTTTCTAATAATTTTCAGGTTCCAGGCAAAGCTTCAGGAAATATGAACATACAAAATTGAAAGACATGTGTACCCCTTATTTCTGACAGTTGGGTGACATGGAAAATAAAGATACTTTCTGCAAAATTTAAGAGTCATTTCTATGGAATTATAGTAGGCCAGAATCTTACAACTGAAATCAATGAACTGCTCTAGTTATAAGTTTGTTTCATAGTTTCTATTAAAAAAAAAAAAAAATAATTATTCTGACTATCATCTGGACACACCATAAGCCAGAAGCTCCTGGTCAGAAACAGGCTGACACAAACCACAGACAGAGACAACTGGAGCATACATTTGCCCACATCCTGTTTTACCATGGTACCTTTCATCCCTGTGGTAAAAGTAACTCTTTCCATATGTTACTAATTCTTGTCCTCCCTCCTGACAGACACAAGGTTGTTTTTTCAAGCCAGTTATTCTGATGGTTTGTTATATGACCACCTGTCTAAGAGTAAATGAGCTGAGAAGACAATGCACTTCATACATGGTACCTACAAAGCTGAAGGAAGTTTCTTCTTCTAAACTGGGATGGATTTAAATTAATCCCCCCCCAAAAAATAGTCTTATGTGCATCAAAACACATCATACCCATCCCCAGTTATATGAAACAGACTGCAGGCAATATAAATTTGGAACATCATCTTATTACAGAGCCACATTTCAAGGGACCAAAACCACCAATTTATGGAAAAAAATTAACCTCTCTGAACCGCATTTTGTTTCTGAGTTAAAATGAGAAGTAATTTACCTTGCAAATCAAAGTGACTGGGTGCAGAATAAACAAAATTTTTAAATCCCCAAGAGATGTGTTTTCTTCATTCTTAACCTCATTGACTTCTACCAATTAATAAGTGGTGAAACTCAAAGGGAACCATAGATGCTGACAAGCTACTGTCAGAATTGTGCCACTGTGACTGCTTATTGTGTAAAACACTCCACCAAAGGAATTTCATTGTTCCTAAATGAGTAGATTCCTGCTTATCCTCTGCCTCTTTTTCACAGGCCAGATAAAAAACTCTATTTGCCGGCCCTAAGCTTTGTCTAGGAATATGATAGATCTAGCACAATGTGAAAACGCGATTAAGGATAACAGCTACTTCCTGAATCACATGAACTACGTACAAACCCCAAATGGTTTTTAAATAAGAGTAATGCAAATACTGTTTCATTCGAGCAATGTGGCCGCATGGCCAATGTTGTCGAGACAGCCACCTTCCCAAGAGCATCACCCCCAGGGAAGGTGGATAGCCCAGACAAGCACCAGACGCTCGCACTGCCAGTTGCAGATTGTAGGCTGATGGAGAAAAGCAGGAGAGCCCCTCTGTATGAAGTTCCAGTGACCGTTTAACAACAAGCACGCTGACGGGGTTCAGGGACAGGAGAGCCACGAACAGGGGAGGGTCCAGGGTTTTTAAACAATCTGGTGTAGGTGGGGTATTACAATCTGAGGGCCAGTAGGTGAAGCGATCAGAGGAGGCACAAAGGCGGGACCAGGGGGGAACAACCAATGGGGATATGGTGGGGGAGTGTCCATAACGGTGATCCAATGGGGAGAACAGGAACCATGAACATTCTAGAACCAGGGAGGAGAACGGTAATGATGTCACTAAGGCTATTAACATAAAGAACCAGAGGACTGTGGGAAAAGGTCTCAGTGTGTCACTCTAACTTAAACAATGGTGTCTTCCCAAGGCATCCCAGCTTCCCTTTCATCCACATGGGATACTACAGAGCAATTTCTAGAGTGTATTTCTTAGCAGAGTGTAGACTTTCAGTCTTCATAACTTAACAGTTTTTCTCTGTTGCACAGAAAGCAAATATTCCACATTATCGCAGAAACCTATGAAATATCTTTCTGTTTTGTCAAATCAGCCACTTATAAAAATGTGAGGGATATCTCATTTTATGCTTCTGTGATCTTGGTTTTGTCTGGGATTATGAAGTGTGTGCATTGCCTACATCCACTCTATACCTTGCATTATCTTCAGTGAGCTTTTGCAGAGGTAAGAACACACTGAGGACTGTGCTGATTCACTGCTCATCATCAGTGACATTTCTTTCATAAAGTCTTCTGTCTGTTGGTGTAAAGAATAACTTTGCTTTGGGGGTGTAGGAAACAAGCAGGCAAAAGAGTTGTTTTATGACAGACTATTACAAGGCCAAGGCATCTTTAAAAAGAATTGGCTAAAGAAAGCCTTTACCAATATATTGCTTCTCAGGTAAACACCAAGACAAACTATAGTTGCACCTGTAGGATCATAAGAATCAGGAATTGTTCAAGTCAGAAGGGATCTCAGCAGTTCTCTGGACCAGCCTCCTGCTGAAGGTGGACTCCACTATGACCTCAAACGATGTGCATTTCTCCTGTCAGGTCTTAAAGACTTCCAAAGGATGAAGGCTGTGCAACCACCTTGAGCAGCCTGTGCCACTACCCCACTGTCCTCATGGTGGGAAGGTATTTCCTCATATCCAGTATGAACATCTCATTTCAACTTGTGCCATTTTTCCTTGTCCATCATGCCCTGTTGTGGAGACCATGGCTCCATGTCCCCAATGGCCCCCCATAACTGTGGGGGTGAGGAGGAGGGGATACACTGTTAGGGGCCTCCAAAGCCACCTCATTTCCAGCATTAGCAAGCCCCAGTTGTGCAGCCTCACAGCATGAGTGGTCCAGCCCTGACCATTCCAGTTTGTCACATCTGCAGTTCTGTTGAAAGCACACTCCACTGTTTCCTCCAAGTCATTTATGGAAATGTTAAACAGGCCAGTTCTAGTGAACAGTTCAGTTCTAGACCCTGCAGTACTTCCCTTGTTCGGCCTCCAGGCAGTGCATTAATCAGCACCCTCTAAGGCAAACCACCCCACCAGGTATTTTACCATCTGGTTGTTCAGCCTCTAGACTGAACAGAGTGGATCAAGAATATGGTGCAAAACAGTGTCAAAAACCTTGCTAACCTTCACAACCACAAGCTTGCCCAAATGCCTCCCAAAGGACACTTTGCCCAGCTGGTGAGTGCCACTGCTGCTGCATGCTTGTGTTGATGCAACAAAGACCTTGGTTTTGAAATGCCTTTTTATGGAATAATGCAGCGTACTTATATTTGGATTTTATCAACTAGGCCTGTCTTACTTTAATAGATTTACCTCAAAGAGAGACACAGAGCTGCAGCCACACTACAAAAATGGATCCAGTGTAAATTTTTCTTTTATAGGATATGTGAGAACATTTTCTCCCAAAACATAATTCACTATAGTAGCATAATGTGTTAAAGTACTGAGGCTATTTCACCAAAGTTATGATATCCAAGTTTCAGGTTCCTTTCAATACCACATCCATGGGACTGGATATAACATGGAATGAAGACAATCTGCCTTATGATCTAACAAAAAAAGCCATTTGGTAAGAAGCCAATATTCCTGAATGGCAAACTGTCTTGAAATGATTCATGAAAAAGTAGTTCAGACCCTGTTGCTATTAAATTCAATGGAAGTTTTCCCACTGAAATAAATTGTTAAGGATCTAACCATAACAGATCTAATCATAACATGGAGGTTTCCTTAGACAACCTGCAGTACAAGAGAACTTTTCTTCAAATAGATTTATTCCATATTTTATGTAAGTTTCAAATGATTAAAAGGACTTAAAGGTGGGTTGGAGAGAAGCATAATCCTAATTCAAACACATGACAAGGATTAAGGTGCATGAGAACGCAGGCAATGCTGCTTGCTTGGATTTATTCACAGACTTTCCTTCATCTGTTTTAGGCTGTTTCTCCCCTTTTTTTCTTTCTGCACGGAGAATGTTTATCCATTGACCCGCCACAGGCCATGCTGCTCGGGACAGCCCTAGGTTTTATTTGGGTTTCTTGTAAACCACTGTTTTACTGCCCTGACTGACCACTGCATCTTGTATAAATAGTTCTCAGGAGGATGTTTTGGGGATTGCTTAATTAATACTTGTGGTGGTTTTTTTGTCTGAGTATGGTCAGAAGTTTGAGCAATGAAGAGGACAGGCTCATTAGCTCAGGGGAACTTCTCAGGTTGGAGGATGTTAAAATGACTTACATGTGCTATGAACATTGGCAAATATTAGAGTTATTCTCCACTATTCATGCATTTTCTGAGACTAGAAAGTTCTTTTTTTTAAAATACATTTCATTTTGCTGGAAAAACAGAATATTCATCCTAGTATTGAACAAGCCACACTCCTATGATGACCTGTAGTTGTTACTACATTATAAATACAGTTTGTTTGTTTATATTAGCTTTCTTACTACCACCTTTAAGGTTACCCCATTGTGACCAAACTCACAACATCACAGGAAATTGCTCACATTTAAATACAAATTCTTTTTTTCCTTGCCTTAAAAGTCATAAAAAAGATTTCTACATACTTGTCACAGGCCCACCAATTTTCTTTTCAACAAGACATTTAGTGAAAACAAACTATGAAAAAGCTTATCCAAAAATTACATGCCAATATGGATCTCACTATGTAACAGAATAGTACATATGTACTGCAAAAATGTTAATCATGTGCAAATAACTGAATTCAGTAATTTTGCAAGTAAGCTGTGTTAAAAATAAAGGTTTTTTTAGCATGTTCATAGAATACCATTGAGATCAATAAAGGGAAACAGAAAAGCCTATAAGACCTCCTTACACTGGAAAAGAACACCTCTTTAATAAATTTAAAATTGATTTGCTCCACTCAGTCCTAGCCCATGAAACAGACACATTTAAGCTGATTTAAAGTTAAATTAAACCTATGAAATCTCTGTGTGCTTTGATGTAAGTGCATGCATGCTGCTGATGTGCTTTTGTTTAATTAGCTCTATTGAAAATCACTCTTCAGTGGAACTTTGCACGGCAGACCAGGCCTATGACTCCTCGCTGTCTCTATTTTAGTTGAACACTAAACTAAGTGAGAAACCCTTATGGTTAATTTAGGAGCCAGAAGGCTTGCAGGGTTCAGACTCCCTTCAGAATATCTACAAATATTTACATTGACTGTAAGACAACAAGGTTCCCAGCATCCCCTGATCCTGGCTCCCTCAATATCCTGAAATGAGGGGACATTTAGCTATTCAGTCTAAAGGCCTTTTGGTAGAACAGCACTTACTGTGAAATGTGTTGTTTGGGTTAGCTGAATGTCTCTCTGTCACTTATTTCCCAGAGAGGATTTGAAAGTTATATATGTTTAACAACTACTGTACACTAAAGGAAAATGGATTTCCACAAGGTCTCATAATCTGATGGTAAATTGTCTCTCTCTAATGCTTGAAAAATTGCAGAACAAAAAAGAAAGAAAGGTCAGAGATAGAAAGGTTTTTGTGTTTTGGAAAAAAGGGATTGGGGCAAGGAGGACAAGGGGTGGGGAAGATAGGGAAAATGTTGAATGTTTGGAAATTTTCTTCCAAGAGTTTGCTTTTCTGTTCCTTTACCTTTTTTTCCCTTCATTCTTATGAAGTTTTTCCCACCAGCACCATCAGTATAAAATACTACTAAGTTAGAAGAACAGCAGCTTCTACCCACTTTGTATAGATGCAGCTGTTTATGCAAGGGCACTTAGCTACAAATAAATGAATTAGGATGTGCATGTGACCTCGGGATAATGAGGCAAAGGATCATGGAAGTGGATCCACATGCTTGAACTATACAAACAGCAACTTAACCACTACAGACTCAACTCACCACATGCAAAACCATAGGTAAAAATATAAAATTCATAGTTCTTGACTAAATTTTCACACTACAAGTCCAAAAACAAATTACAAATTGTAATTAGAATCCTTCATTCGCCATGTCAGTATTTAGGGGAGTACAGGCATCTAAATATTCAGAGCTATTGACAGTGCCTGCTCACTGCTTCTACCCAAACCCGAAGGCATCTAAGCTCAGTTGGTGTTTCTGTCCAGAACTGGGCATTTCTCCATGTGATTAGTAGCAGGTGAGGAAATGTCTCATTTCCAACAAGCAGCTGTCTGGCAAACATCTGGTCTCATCAGCTCTGCAAGTCCAACAGAAGGTGCTGCACGGTGGCCATTGAAGAGTGGCATCCAGCAGACATGACCTGTAAAAGCCTACTTTTGGTAGAAACATCAGAGAATCCAAAATGATTTCTCATCTCAGCTGTGGGGATTATGAGCCTTCACCTGGGATCTCCCAGATACAGGGCATGATGCAGCACCCAGGCTCTCAGAAGACCAGTAGCAAACACCCTCCTGCCAAGCTGCTCAGCTGAATGGTCAGGAGAGAAGGACCCCTGCAAGTAATGCAGAGCCAGCTCAAGAAAGAACATATATGAATGTGTGTAAGTGTAAACAGACAGAAGGATCCAATGTCAGATTAGCTATCTTGATGTCTAATGGGCTAACCCTAGAACACAGTGCTGATTATTACTGTATTAAGAATGCCAATTATTCAGCTATCCTTGTATTTTCCAAATTATCTAAGCCTGTACTAATCTTTTCCAAAAACAAAAGGGTTAAGCTTGTGTTAAATCCATCTGCCCTGGCATTATAACCAACGAGAGGTGAAGAAAGTAATTTCTCAAAAAGACACCAGTACAAGCTATCTAAATTCAAAGAAATATTTCAAACAAACTTCCATAGGAATGGAGAAGAGAGAAGTGAGAGAAGCGAGTAAATTGAGCACTAAAATAAATGCCTCGTGAGCTTGCTTACAATCAAACAAACAGGAAAATGCATCTTCTCTGGATGGAGCATTGCAGAGCAATTTCCAAGGGAAATTCACAAAGTACTAAGCTGGCTTTTGTAGTTTGAATGCAAAGACATGATGAGTTTCTTAAAAACATATGCCAAAAACCCTAATCCAAACTGGAAAGAAGAGAGGAAATCTCCTATGAGACAGTTTTTATAAAAGCTTCATTCAGGGCCTCCACCCTGATGTACTGCACCAGCCACCTTAGTTTTTCCACTCTCCCTGGTCCAAGAAAGCACCAACTACTATATTAAAAATTCTAGCTTTAAAATATTTGGGAATGGACAGTGACAGCTGTATCTGTTTTAATAATCAGGCACAGATTATCAGCTGATGTTTTAGTCAAAATGGGTATCAAGATTTAGGTCTAATAGATTACTAAACAAGTAAACTAAAGTAACACAGATGGAAAAAAAATATAACAAATATTTCAAATTTCCCAATCCCTCTGAGAATCAGACACTTTGTAGTGGAAAAGTGTAGTCAGGTTATTAAAACACAACATTAGTTACCTAGAGATACAGATTACACCCTGTCCCTAGTCTAGTAAATATAAGGTTTTGACATTTTCAACCAGAATTTCAAGCAAAAGCACTTCTCTTTCCAGCTGTACAATCAGTTTCCTTGGGAAAGGCATTTAACCCCTCAAACTTCAGCACTCCCTTTTCTAAAGGAATTACATCCCTCCTATAGCTCTTTCACATTACGAACCATAAATAATTTTTCATAAAAATACTTTGAGATACAAACATCTACAAACTTTCATAATTAAAAAAAAATCCTTTAACTAATCCCCCTGCTTCTTACATACCGTTCACGTGCAGCACATGTTTTTTCTTAGTTATGACTTACAGCAAGGACCCTCCACTACAAGTGCAGAATCTGTTAAAAATAATACCCTGGATGCTGGTATCACTTTCTGCTCTTCCAGGAAATAAGTGGCTGTCTCTGCACCTGACATTGTATTTACAGTGAAATGTGGTCAATATATGCACCTACAATTCTGGGAACAGAATTTTTTTGTGTATGACTTGCTTTCTCTTTCTCCTTTCTTCTTTCTCCCCAACACCAGGATTCAGCTTCCTCGGGCTTTTTCTGTCTAACGTGGCTTTCGTGTCCCATTCACCTACTGTCAGAACTCCATGTATTCAATGGCAGCAACTAATAAAACTAAAAAGAGATCAGCATCTCTTTATGGCTTTTCATAAAAGTACTCCATTCTGTGCCCTTTTTTTTTTTTGCCTTACCTCTGCTGTCGCTCTGTGCACACACAGTGTGTACTGTGTGTATAAAATAAAAACCTCCCTCGCAATTGTGTGAAATAGCATTTAACACCTTCACAAAACTGATATTTCTAAAAGGGGTATTTCATTTCTGAAACATGCTGAAATTCATTGAAGCATTTTGTGCCATCTGTTTCTTCTTTTTTAATAAATAAGTCTTTTCATCATGGCAACCATTATGACAACCTACCAATATTTATGAGGACATAGCAACGCTCATAGGAACAGAAAAAGTGACATACATGTGAACAGCAAAGAGACTCCATTTCAGCTTAAGGTGAACTTGGAAGGAGTCCCCAGTGCCGGAATGAAGATAATAGCCTTACATGCAACTCAGGAACACTGAGGTGTAACTATTACGTCAGTGGATGTCTGTATTCCCACATCCAGCAAAGACCCCCAGGGGATTCCAGCCTGCCTCGAATCAGACCCACCATTTCTTGAAGGAGTTCAAACAGTTGTTCAATGACATCTTCATGAGATCAGCCGCACAGCTGGCTTTCTGGTGAGGTTGGCTGGCTTTAAGTGGAAACTGTCAGTATCTGCCAAATGGTGGCCAGACACCAGAACAGACTTTCCAATTAGTGGAATACCCCATTTGATGGCTGGATGTGATTTCCCTGCGTGTGTATGTGCATGCTCCACCTGCGTGCTACCACATCTGAAGGCTGCGGTGATGCCCTTGCAGGGAGCCTGTCGTCCCAGGTGAACCAAAAGGGAGTCAGGTAGTCTCCTCCTCACTGGGCCAGCAGAAGCCGTTTCAAATTTCCCACAGCTGAAAATCACTGTGTGCAGGTTTTACGTAAGGGCCTGTTGGAGCCAGAGCGGCTCCCTTGCTGCCCACCAGTGAGCTGTGAAACACAGGTTATTAGTTCCAGATGCTGCTTCAGCGCCTTTCCTTCTGCAGAAAGTGTGCAGAAGTCACTTCTTTTGGTTTCTCAGGACTCCCCAGAAATAGAAAACACCACCAAAAGTCACTGTGGATTTGTTATCCCTCTCTCAACATCAGGCAGAAAGTCTTGTCCATGAGCCAAAAGGGATCTGTGTTACACTCACTACGGACCTTACAGCCGATTCACAATGGACCTCACAGCAAGAGCCAGAGCCTTATATTAAGTACCAATCCATTGTCACTGCATGTCTAATACATGCAGCAGGTGTGCCAGCTCCATGACAGTCCCATTCACACTCTAACAGGAACTTTGTTTTGGACAGAAAAGAGAAGCGCCTTGTGACAGAAACCAGAGGAACACTCAGCTGCTTCAAAATTCCCTATATTTGATCTATGTCTTCATGCCTCCAAACTTTCACCCTGAGGTTTTAAAGAACTGCTTCAAACCTTTCAAACTTCTTATAGGTTTCTTTCTCTCAAAAATCTCTCTACAGAAAAGTCATTTTTCTCATCACTTCTTAATTATAATAGAGGCTAATACTGTAGATGCATCTTTTTGCCAATTTATGTTACAACATTCTCGTGTAAATTCAAACCATTTTCTTCTTACCACACTGTGATCATAATCAATACATAACTTTGGTAGAACTCACCATTTACATTCTGCATATTTGGTGGTAAAAAGGAATCCAGCTTTAATTTTTCATGAGAAAAAAATGGGCCAATAGAGAAGCTGAGCCTGCAGTTTTCAGATGTATCAGAAAATATAACTTCTTAAAGCCTGAAAACATTCCAGTGTTAAAACATTTTGGGCTCATGGAAAGGTAATTGTGAAAATATACAGGCCCTGTGTAAACATTAAAGTATTTACGAGGTCCTTCAAGGATTTCAATCCGACAGATTGTTGGCTCATCTTCACTATCCCTGTATTCGTAACTTCTATTGTATATCCTTGGTTGTGAGGACTGCTGTAAGTACCAGTGCACTTCCAAGGGCAGTAGGTCAGCAGTATGCTGTAACTCAGTCTCCAGCCCTTCCAATCAAATCCCTCCAGCCCTTCCAATCCCTGACCTCAGCCAGCTCCACACTTGCTCCTCACCCACCGCTCTGTGGAAGCCTGCAGCTCCAAACCTGGAGGGCACAGTGCCAGCTCTCATCCTGGACATTTTAGGAAAGGGAATGGCTGAGATTGGGAAAAGTTTCTTTTAGCTTAAGAGTTGTATCTGTTGGTATTTACTCTAGGATGGGAAAGGCAATTTGTTTCATTTGTTCAGAGTCTGCTCTAAAAATAAACAGTAATGCAGCTGGAATCTTGGGCTTCTTTATATGATTTCACCAATCTAAATAGATAAAATCATTTTGATTCATGTAGTACCTTTAGGTAGTAGCTTAATTAAATAGTCAAAATGAGAGCAGGTAAAAAATCATTTTCTAGAGTTTACATGAAATTTTGTCTTTACATAAGGCCTTTTGTTTCAGAAATTGACAATACTTGGCAAAGACATCAGACACTGAAAGCCACATGAGACATAGAGGCATTGTTTTCCCCTCTGTAACTGAGAAGATTGAAAAATGAATTGGTTTGGCCAAAGCAACGTGAGAAAATGGGGCAGGCCTGAAAACAGAACTCCCAGAACAGCACCTGCTTCCCTCCATATAGCCTTCCTCTCCCTGTCTCTTTTGAATATTCACATAATATTACAAAGCTGCTTGCATGTGACTTTTTTTTCCTAATGGACTTGGACATTGAAATAACTTCATGAAAAATTTGGAAATTGGGGAGAAATTTAACAGTAGAAAACAGTCTCTGTCTTCTCTGAAGATTAAAGCTGAATAAGCCCATTAGTTCATCTTTGCAGCTCTGTCAGTGTCACTGAGTTTTGGGGTTTTTTCCAAAACTCCTGTGAAGAGAGAAAATCAGGTCTCCTGAAAACTACAGAGCTAAGTAGCCTTGTTTACCACCACCTGTCAAAAAAGCATGCCTCCATAACATAAATATTTGGATTAATATAAACCAGCAACTCTGCCCAGCTTCAAGTTTACCTTCCCTTCACGTTCAGATTAACCTTCTTCACACAGATTCATGTGCATCAACTCTTTGCTTTGTTTTGTTGCTTTTAGGAGAAGTTCTGGATAACCTGGTTGCAAGCACAGTCTGAAAGCTGGTGTACAGTGAAGCAAGTTGGCATCAGCCCCTGGCCAGGTTAAGAGGATCATGAAGGGAGACACACTGCACTATCCCACAGTGAGCTGCTCTAGGTACAGGAGGGAGCAATGAATCCTTTCACCCATCCTACATGGGCACCACCAACTGCACCACACTGAAACCAGGGCAAGGCTGCACTGCTGCTCTTCCATGCACACAAAGCAGCACCTGGTTCTGCCACAGTATTTTTGTCAGGGGTTCAATTCCACTGGTTATGGCTCATACAGCTGCTTCTCGGGTAATGGGATCACACCAAACTCAAAACCCAGCACAGGAGAATAGGCAAAAAAAAAAAAAAAGAATAAAAATGGTTTTCTTAAACCTGACATAGGCTTAAAGCCCAAACATAATTTTAACAAATCTCACCCACATCTCAACACCTTCTCTCCATCTTTTCTATGGTAGCCAGGATTCTCCCGAGACAAAGCATGGCCTTGTTACAGCAGCTCCCTGTTTCCTTTGTGCAACCAGAAAAGGATCCAGCTTCCCCCACAAACACTCTAGAAAAGATGGGCTGGATGCCCTCTAATGCAAAAACTTTGCCAAGTCCACCACCTAATGATGTCTGTCAGTAAGAAAGCACCAAGCAACCATAAAACACACATCTTCTCAGAGGCCAGACAGGATGCACCACATGTTGCACCATGCTAGCAAGCTGTCTTTGAGCGAATACTTATGTCAGCAAGACGAGAAAGGAATCTTTTCATGTAGTAGTTGCTAGTGCAAGCCCAAACCAAAAGCACCCTCCCAAAAGTCTGGTGATTTTCAAAATCCAAGGTATCATCTAAAAAAAAAAAAAATCACTAATTACCCAAATTTTATTACAGGCCAAACCGAGACCTTGGATCCCAAATAATCCTCAAACTTGGGTTGGCTCAAATTCTGGATCCAATGTCTGCAGTGTGGGCTAAGGCAAAACCAGAAGGGAGAAAGAAAAGAAATCAGCCTTGCTCCAAGGATCTTTAATATAGGGCCACCTCTGATACACTTTAGAAAAATATAATGAGACCACTGTAATATATATTCCAGCCAAAATTCTTGGCTCCCAAAACCAACTTTATATGGTATGCAATACAGAAACACCCAGGAGACACTATAAGAATTTTGACAAGGCCAATATTAAGCTAGAACAAAACAGAACTACTGGCACCAACTCCACTCAGCTCTTAAGTAAACTTGTCCCATTAAAAAGTAGCCTCTAAGATATTTTCTCTCTGAAGTGTATAGTAGCTTATAAAAAGCAGGAAGGGTTGCCAAGTCATAGATGTGTTCAAGTACTCCTTACCCTCATTAAGGAACATTCCCTGGCAGCCAGCAGCTTTGAGTGTTCCAGTGAACCAGATTTTATAAGGGGGGTGTTTACAGTGGTGTGCAATGTAGCTGGAAATCATAGTGCACTGTAGCAGCCCTGCACTAGATACAGCTGTGTTTGGAGCCTTATCACCCAGAGCACAGAATAAAACAGGCAGGGTGATCAATGAGGTTCCAAAAATATAATGAGTATTAAGAAAACAAATCTTAAGCCTCCCTGCTCCATAGGAAGCAGAGCATCCAGAGATGACAGTGCCTAAATACAAATTAAGCAGTGAAATACCACTGAAGATGCAGGTCTCACTTCCACCAGTTTTGTACGTAACAGTATTTACAGAGATGTCTTCACAGTCAGCGTGTAGATAATGTACCTTCTCAATGTACCCACTGACTTCTGCAGCAGGTAGGAGTCACATTCCTTTGTGGAGCTGGACCTTAATGCTGCCCCGCACCTTGCTCATCTAAGGGATGTTTTTGCTTCTCCATTCAATGTGTAACATATTTTCTGCCTAGGGATATTATTCAGACCTGTAAGAGGAATCAACAAGATGATCAAACACAGAAGGTCTTATCATCCTTAACACCGATGAAGAACTAAGTAAGAGAAGATCCACACTTTGACAGTACCAGTGCTGAGGACCTAAAATCAAAAGTTCTCTTGAGCCTGTCACTTTTCCTCTCTGCTACCAACCAGGTGCTGTTTACCAAAGGTTTTTCAGTTTCCATTGAAGAAGGATCCAAATTTATGTGGCATTTAAGCAAGCTGTTAGTTATCCAAATCTTTCACTCTGCATACACAAATATAATTTATCACCTGTTTATAAATACATGCTAGCTACCAGTTCCTACATAGCTAACCCCTGTCCCTTTTTTGATTTGAGGAATCCAGCAATACACAGTTTATGCATCTTGTGATCTTTCAGAATAATACTGAACAAAGATGCAGGACCTGGCACAAATGTAACTGTGTCACCCACGCTTTCCCAGAGCAGCAAACCCTCAGCCAAGCTGACACAACCAGAGGAAGAGGACAGTCTCTGCAAAATGACATCTGGGTGTAGGCATTTGAAGATAAAAATACTACTAAAGTGTAGTAAATAAGTGGAACTTAAAAACAGCAGAGCCTTACATAAACTGTGTGGTCAGTGAGATAAAAGACTAAAGAAGCAAATAGGCAGGCTCCTGCAGCATCTTGTTAGCTGCAGGATCAGTCAGAGAGAAAAAAGAAAGAGAAACCTTGGTCTACAGGGAAAACACACGGAAAGAAAAGTTCATTGTCAGACACCTTTCTGTAGAATTTCTGCTCAAGAACTTCTGCTAAAGTTTCAAGGATGCTCAGAAGCAACGAGGAGAGATAAGGTAACATGTAAAGGCACTAATTTTTTTTACTGTCTTGTCTTAATCTGCGTATTTCCCATGCTAGGTGAAGTAACAAGATCTAAGGCTCGGAATTCCTACAAAGGCTTCATGTTAGGCCTCATAATTTGTTTCAATAATTATATTTTTTACTTTAAGAGGCAGACCAGAAATCCCTTGAGTCACTATTCAGGGTTTGGGATGCCCAAGCTATAAGAGAGCTGGGAATCAGTCCAAATCCCAGAGGTCTAAGGTGGCTGAATGGTGAAGCTTCATTTGTTTGAGAGGATAACAAGGTAAGAGAGCATCCAAGAAGTATGCTGGAGAGACCATGGACATAGAATCATATACTTATAGAGTAGTCTGGGCTAGAAGGGACCTAAAGATCACCTAGTTCCAACCCCCTGACAGGGGCAGGGACACTTTCCACTAGACCAGGTTGCTCCATCCAACCTGTGCTTGGACACTGCCAGGGATGAGGCACTCTAATCGTAATAAATGTCTTCCTTATGTCCAATCTAAACCTATTCTCTTTCAGTTTAAAACTGTTGACCCTTCTCATATCACTACAGGCCCTGACAAAAACTCTTTCTCCATTTTTCCTATAAGCCTCTTTAAGTATTAAAAAGCTGCAACAAGGTGTCCCCAGAGCTTTCTTTTTTCCAGGCTGAACAACCTCAACTCTTTCAGCCTTTCTTAACAGGAGAGGTGTACCAGCCATCTGATCATTTTTGTGGACCTTCTCTGGACCTGCTCCAAGAGAGCCATGTCCTGAGTGTTCCAGAGCTGGATGCAATGTGCCAGGTGAGGTCTCACAAGAGCAGAGTAAACCTGCTGGGCACATTTCTTTTTACGCAGTCCAGGATACAACTGGCTTTCTGGGCTGCAATTACACATTGCCAGCTCACATCAGATTTTTTTGTGTAACCAATATCCTCAAGTCTGCAGGGCTGCTCCCAGTCCATTCATTACCTTGTCTGTACTGGTGCCAGAGATTACCCCAGCACAGGTGCAGGACTTCATTGAACTTCATGAGGTCCACAGTGGCCCACTCCTCAAGCCTGCCCAGGGCCCTATGGATGACATCCTTTCCCTCAAGCACTACTCAGCTTTTCGTCATCCACAAACTCGCTGAGGTTACAAACCCACTGTCCATGATAGTTGCCGGGGTCTGCCTTTGTATCCGTCTTAAAAATGGGTATGAAGTTTCCCTTTTTCCATTCACTGAAGACTTCACCTGGCTGTCATGACTTTTTAAATATGATGGAGAGCAGCTTAGCAACTACATCTGCTATTTGAGATATATATCAGCCTATTAAGACTATGTCTAAGAGGATTTAGGCTAAAACTTGGCAGTCTGTAAAGTGTCTAGCTATAAAATCCTTACCAAGTTGTGATGCTATGTATTTTGCTTTAGAGTATTGGTATAGTCTGTGATCAGGTTATCCAGAAACTTTCTTTAATGTGCTTGGAGAGAAAAAAAGGAGTGGGAGTAAAATGAAATTTTATATATATATAAATGTGTATATATATGTCCTTCAAGTGAATAGAACCTCATTCTGAACCAGGAAAGCAGTTATAATTCTTTCCATGGGCTTGTCATCTAATTGGAATACCATGGGAAACTTTATGGCTTCTTCCTTTCTGTTTTATCTGCTGTGGTACATATAGAAGTCATCCATAATGTCACAGATTGTTTTTATTTCCTCCTACTGCATTGCTGGCAATTTTTCCTCTCATGATAAACACAGTTAGATTATACCCAGCATTCAATGTGCTTGTTAAAAGCTTTCAGACATGGCTACATTTGGAAGAAAATGTGGACAGAGTGAGTCACCAACATTTTATTTTTCTAAAGAGTCATTTGAAGCTAAAAGATTGTCCAGTAGACCTCAGTACTGGGAGAAAAGTGAAGTGTCCTGCAAATAGCTTTGTCTGTGAATATATACCTAATTCATTCCTAGAGAACATCTCAAAGAATCAGCATTTCTGCTAATTATTTTATAGAAGACAGTAGTACAGCATTGTCACTAGCTAGGATAAATACAAACCCAGCACCGTTTCCCAGGAGAGGAAACAGTACTTATTACCTGACACAAACGCCATGAAAAAATGAAGATTTGGATACTGGTTCATTCACTGAAAGACACACAGGACATGTTGGATTAATGTAGATTTTAAAAATAAAGGATGCAACTTTTTTCCAAACTATTCATTTAGACTTTAGTTTAGTAAAGACTGTTTAGTGCAGTCATTAGCAAGCCCTTCCAGAAAACAATTCTTCTTACCTCCCTTTAATTGCTGTCCTTGGGTGGCAGGAATCGCCACCTGAAAAGGTACATCTTATGGTACTCAACATACAGGAAGCCCAGACCAGTCATCTAGAAGTCAAACCACACTCCACCATACTCTGTTGTTGTTTCTCTGTTCTACAGCTTTTGCTCACAAGAAATTGTGACAATGGTCCGTGAAAACCTCTGCTGGATTCTCAATTGGACCGCTAATAAACACCATCCAACTGAGCACTATGGAGCACTTACTGCTCTCAGGACTCCAGTGGCAGGGTTATTCTGGTCCTACCATAAGCTTGAAGAGAGTTTTTCATTCTCTTTGTACAGCACATCACACCATGGGGACCTTGTTCAGGGTCAGGGTCTCCATTTTCCCCTTTTTCTCTCTAAACTCCAGGTCTCAGAGAAGCCACACAGCCTCTGCAAAAGACATGACACAGAAAAATTACAGATCAGCAACATGAAAGACCTCACCATTTTCTCCTGTAATGAACACAAGGTTCCATATCCAAGTAGGGAATGTTTTTCAGCTTCATGAGGGAACCCTACAGGTCCCTACAGGGATACATTGAACAAGTCACTAACCATCTTGGCCAGCATGACAGACAGCACTACCAGTGGGGAGGACTGGATCATTTGTGAACTCTACCTAAGGAAAAAATGGAACAAAGGACTTTGCATTTTTTCATATACCTGGAGATGAAGGCAATGGTTACACAGGACTACCTACTTCTTTCACAAGGGAATGGAAAGCAACTCATTCCATTGAAAGGAGAAGGGTGCTCCCCTCCTTTCCCAGGTATAGGTTATCAATCAACACTTCCACCAGAGAATCTTGGCTGATGCAGTGACAACTCCCCCTCCCAGCCCTGTCAGCTTGAAGCATGACTTTTACATTAAAATTCACATCTGATTCCCATATTTCAGGTGGCTTGTGATAATTCAGATGTAGAAGAGGATAGTAAGTAGAGATGAAGTAGCCAGATTGCTTTAAATAGCTTGGCGTTGTGACAAATATTTAAAAATGCAAACAAATCCAAATTTTTTTCTTTCTTGCTGAGCTCAGGAGATATATACTTGTTTTCCCTTACTCCTGTTTCCTGACAGAACAAGATCCTTGGACAAACGTTATCTTGAAGGATGCCAGAAAAGGGATGAAGCAGCTTCCAACAGGAGTCCAGCTGAGGAGATCAAGCAGCAGGAACACCAGTTACCCTGCAGAACAATGTTGGGCAGTACAAGGCATGGTGCAGGCGTCCCTGTCACCACAATCACAAACCTATGAATTGGCATGAAGTTCTGGTTGTAGAAAATCATGTGCACAAATTATGATATCTCACCCACAACACCTATTCTATGTGTAGTTGTCCTTTCTCCCTATGTAGTGACTGTATGTTCAGATGAGTGGTGAGGTATGTAGTATGTTTTAATATTTTATTACCCTTGATATCATTATTATTACCTGATTGGTTTTACCTCCATGGTTGCATACGACCACTATAACTAAGCACAAAGGTAGACCAAGTTCACCTGACCTGCTACTGCAAATGTCTAACAGCTGTGGGGGAAGCGACTTAAAGCACACAAGTACAACTGCCTTTGAATAAAGGATTCAGAGTGAATCCTCCTACACAAAACAGAGAGTAATAGGAATATAATTAATGTTGTTTAGACCCGCAGTGAAGTGGGTCTCGCACTCAAAATTAAGTCAAATATTTTTCATGGTGAAAACCACTGCACAGAAATTCTCCTTACGATACCTTACTAAGGCTTTTTAGTAAAAATTGCCATCTCCTTTCACATCCCACTATTTCCTCTATCATTGCATCCCGTTAAACAGGTATATTCATCAGCAATTACCCTGGGACTAAATATGTGACCTTTCCTCATAAGACTAAGAGGCTTTTGCCCAGGAACTTTTCTCCAATTCAGACAAAGTGAATTACAGCAGATGGCCATTTAATAGACCTCATCAGTTAGAGATTGTTAAGCACTTCAAATATCTGCATTCAAAGAATGCCAATAAACACATTTCTGCATGATAAGCTGTAGGAAATTTATCCAAGCTTAAATTTTCACCCTCCTCCTCTCTCTGTTCTGGATTTGAAAAGATAACATTCAGGACGATTTACAGCTTATCCCAACAAAGGACTCATATGGCATGGTCAGCCATGTACAACAGAGTCATGCAACTGTCCTTTCTGCTTGGACATAGCCAGAGATTTCCAATAACACCACAGCATTCTTTGAATTTCTCTTTAAACCTAGCATTCAACTGTTTTATTTAAAAACAGGAACATGTCAGTTAAAAGGAAAACAGCAACTGTGGGATTTTAAGAATTGCTTCATCATATCTGCTGCAACTCATTCACACAAATGGAGTATCCTTATTGTGAATTCCTTTTAAGGTTTTTTTAAGTATTGTGCTACAGGAAACTCTTCTGGAATAAAACCAACAGTAAAAATTACTATAAAAAGCTATAAAAGCACTCTGAAACTCTAAATATAAAAACTTTTGAAACTTAAACTCTAAAAAAATACTTTCAAGTGATTGTTTTAGCCTATACACAATATCTTCAGAACAGCAAGAACCAGAGCCTGGCTCATCAGCCACCTCTTCTTGTTTTTCATCCCACTTTATGCCTTCCTCCTACCCTTCTATCCTCTAGAAGGAACAGTCAAGCTGACCTGGCCCAGACCCTCCTCTTTTATTGCTGGAAACATTCAGCAGCATTTTACATCTGTGACTGAGAAACCCTGAGGCTTGTGCTGATTTTCCCCAGCCCTGCAGCCTTCCTGAGTGCTGGGATCTGAAGGGTGGATGGCTCCTCTCTACAACAGCACTCTGAATGCTCGGAGCAAGTGCCTCTGCATTCAGCGTTGGACTTCACTTCCTCCAAGGGTTAATGCCTGTCGAGTAGAAATGCTGTTTATCTTTGGCAGGCTAGGATGGCTGAGGTCATTTTTAAAAAGACATGTTAAAAGCATTTTGAGCAATATCTTTTGTACGTAAGTAAATTTAAACTTTGGCCACAATAGCACCAGTGGAGTTGTTCAGAACTCTCACTATAGATAGAAGTGGGAGAGGCAATTTCTGTGATACAAAATTCTCTTGGATATAGGCAATACTGGAGCAAAACCATAAAGAAAACGTGCAGATGACTTAGAAATCAATGATATTGGAAGTATAAGCATAAAAAACAGAAAAATAATTTAGAAAATTTCAAGAAAACTTTGCACAAAAACTTAACCCATTATGTGATCTTAAGATAAAATGAAGTAGCACAGTAATTGTAGATCAACTTATTTATGAATCCCAGCCTAAAGCAAAGTCTTATCTAAAAACTGACTTGATTTCACATCCTAGTACTCAGAGACCTAGAGAAAACCATTAATTAAGAGTTCAAATAAATTCTGGGAAAGGGAATTGCAACAAAGAAAGATTCACACATGAAAGATGCAGTCATTCACATAATAAAAAGTATTCTGTCTCGGTGCTGATGAAGAAGGAAGAAATCAAAACTTGCAGCTAAAACCCTAATCTACTAATGACAAAGATTATGTCAATTCAGCAGCAAAGTTGTCCTCTTCGGGTATCTTAACAAAAATCACAGACACAGAAGTTAACCCAAGAACTGTGATAGATTCAAGTCATCTCATATAAGCACATGGACAAGCACGATTCTTCATGCACACAATATCTGTGCTCTTCATAAGGCTTTATTGGTATTCCCTGTTTAGAGAAGGGCCATCTGCTCCCTGCTGAGAGAGACAAAGTGCAGAGCCTCAGGATTCGGCTGCATGAGGAAGTTCATGCTCAGTGAGCTTGGGTGTGAATTTACTGCATATTAGCTACTCTGCACTAACTGCCCATTTGGGTACCCTTGGTGCTTGGGAAGTGAGAAACAGTGAGAAAAATTTCACCTTCAAATAGGAGCCTGTCTAACTCACACAAAAGCACTCTTGAAGCTAACCTGCACAAAAGCACTCTTAGTAGGTACTAGAATCATCCACCCAAGGGAACTAGTGCCAAGTAACTAGCCGGCTGTAAATACTGGAGCTCCCTGCATGCTAATTCCCCCAGCAGACAGGTCCTTGTCTGCTGCCCAGAGCAGCAGCCAAGCAAGCCCAGCCACAGCCCAGCACCAGCAGGAGCCCATGTGGTCCAGGGCTGGAAGCTTATACACCCTCTCCTTTAAAAGTACTATGTGTACAAAACAGTTCCTAAAGATTCTCTGGAGGGAACAAGTTATACAGATTATTACAGAGGGAGAGCGAAAATGTAGGTGACAAAAGCAGAGAAAGGAGGGAGGGAAGTTGGGGGCAGTCACAAAACGCCTACAACTCTTCAGCCATAAAGCGGAATGTTTCATTTATCAATATTCATTCCAAGACTGCATTCTAGGGGCTGCTCTTTAGGATGCAATTTACTCTCTGTGCATATTGCCAGATTTTTTTTTTTTTTTGGTTCCTTTTGATCCTACGGGTGAGACAGGCTGTGCCAAAAATGTCTTTGCCTAGGGCACCCATCTGTGCAAAGCCAGCAGCTCTAATAGGCACTGGAAGCACTCGGCGCTGACACTTCATACATCAGCAGCCTAGCAAATTGTACTTTTTTTTTTTTTCAATAATCTTTCTATATACAAAATCCTGAAAAATGTCATTTACACACAAAGAGACCACAATTAATTTATCAGCACAGTTATTCAAACCTCTTTAGACATCATCTTTGTCACCAGAGGAACTTTTCAACAACCCCCAGTAGTCTTTAGGTTCTCAGGCCTCCACATCATTATAATCTATTAGGCACCTTCATGTTAGCTCCGTTTTATTATGTAACACATAATTATGCATTTCATTAACAGCATCACCAGGCACAGTACATCAAAGAGAGAAAAGCAGCTGCCCAGGAAATTCAAAAAGATGCAGTTTACTTAAAGCTCACTGTTAAAAACCTCCCCCACTTTCAGTTAAATTGTGACTAACATGTTTCAAAGATTTTACTCTGGCTCAGAGAGCAGAGTCCAAACAACCTCATTAGACACAAGGCTGCTGACACAGTGAATATTCCCTGAACCCTTGATATTTCCAATAATATAAAAGGAAAAAATCATCAGCTAGCTACATAGTGCAAATCCATTTTCTTCTACTGAAAACCCACTTAGCCAGAGATCTCTCTTGCAACTTGCAGCTTACAAAGACAAATGCAGAAGTGAGGGCCCATCAAAAAGAGAAAAAAATATATATTTATTTTGTATTTTAATTAGTTTTTCAAAATTTGTTCAAATAGAAGAGTTGTCTGGCCAACTGAACAAAGAAAAGACAAAATCTTCTTCCTTCAAATAATATAAAAATCATCATCCTTGGAAGAAGCAAACAACCCAGAAGAAATAATTTTGTCATTTTTCATAAGGTTACACTAAACTAAAAGGCTTGGAATCAAGAAAGCATTTAGGGAAAAAAACAAGTAGCTGCAGGACAAAGGTACAAGACAGTACATATGGGAGCAAGTTTAAAAAGGGGGTGGATGGGAAGGGACTTGAAGTCTCGGTACTACGAGCCAAACCAAATAGTTTTGGAGTTGAGGCTGCAGCTGGCACAATACACTACCTCTGGGCACAGTTTCCCAGTCTTCTCCCAGATTTTGTGGAAGAGTACACACTCGCCCTGGAAAGCACCTTTCAGTTCTCGCGCATACAACCAGAACTTCCCTCCTTGGAAATTTTTGCTCCTATTTATAAAAGACACCAAGAAAAAATTGTTCATGGTCAAGAGAACATTTCCAAAGGGTGGAGGGCTTGTGGCCAGCTGAAAACTTTTGATCATTCTTCTCTTGGAGCAAATACGAACAAGAATGCAAGCTAATCATTTGATGTAAAGAATGGAAGGAGACTACAATTCCCTAGTCACAGAAGTAAAAGAGCTGTGCATGAAGCTTTCTTGAGAATAGGAGTTTATGGAAGTAACATCAAAGAGGATTAAGTTACTTGTATTGTCACAGCCATTTCATAGACAACGTAGATCTGCATGTCAATTTCTTTAATCTTGGTCTTATCATCTGCTGGCCCTCAGCAACTTGTGTGTTGGAACACTTGAGTCACTTTAATTGCCACTTAATAATGTCCTGACAAACCATGAAGTAAAATGCTGTTATCATGATCCACTATTTCCATCTGGGATTATGCCAAAAGAGGCACCTTCTTCACATATCGATACAACTGAATACTCCCTTCCTGAACTTGCATTAATCTCTCTCTTTAAAACAAAGTAAAAAATATTCCTTTCCTGTGCACTTCACCTTTAAAGAAATCCTTTATAGTCTTAGGACTACATTCATTAACTCAATTTGCTTTATTGTCTCCTTATCACTCACCACCATCACTGCTAAAAATTTTTGGAGAAATGGGATGCTGCATTACAGTAAACATAAATCTCCTGAAAAGTCACGATTGTCATGCTAGCCCTGAAAAGTTATGCACTAAAGTTCCCTCACCCTGCTGAAAATTATTATTTCTTGCAGCCTGAGGCACACGAAGCTGTGCTTCACACTCTACAAAGGGCGGCACACCCAGCGTAGGTTCACTGTGAGGACGTCCTGCCAAACTCTAGTGCCAGGAGGATTGCACAATTAGTGGGATTCTTCCTCTTCCAGAACTCAACACCATTAACTATTCCAAGCCATTACAAGGAGTAGGCAGCCTCCAGTACCCTAGAGCTTAACTGCTGCCAAGAAAGAGCACAAAAAAATATCTCAGTGCAAGGCACATACTTTTTTAGCAAAGTAGTTCTAATTAATCACACTGGCGCACTACTTCTTAATTTAACTTAATTCATAGTGTTAAGTAAGCTCTTATGCCAGTTCTGATGTGAATTTAAATATTTTTCTGAGTTTTTCTGAAGCCAACCAACGTTTTGTTGGTAGAAGAGAGAATATTCTTTTCTAAGACCTAAGTACAGAAACGGTCGATTGACTGCTAAAGAGAACATAGAAATACTCAGCACAGCTAAGTAATCTGTAGAAATATATCAAAATCCTTTGAGTCTCAGTCCTTGGGAACTTGATGGAAAATGCTATACAAACGTTTGATTTCTTGTTTCAGTCCCTCAAGGCCTATAAATACACCTGTTTTGACAGGTTGCGGTGATGGATGCAAGTGATACCAGAAACAGTATTGGTGATAGCAGTGACTCTTGCCAAGATCCCCTGGAAAGACATCTATCAGTGATTTCTTCTGTAAGCTGGCTCTTCACCTTATGTACACAGCCAACATGAAACCCTGAAAGGAGGTTTCAAAGCCACCTAAATCTGTGTCGGAAAGGTAACACTGGTGTGTTGTTGTGTCAAGTGAACTTTCTATTAATAAAAGAGCAGCATTGTGTACGTGTGTTGCTGAATATGCCCAAACATTCAGCAGGCTCACATATTAAATCTTTTCAAAACAAGCTCTGTACTGTATAATAACCCAGCTAAGCAACCTGGTACTTTTTAAACTCACAGTATTGCAGAATGCTTTTAATTATGATTCATGAGCACTTTTTAAAATAAAGTAGACAACTGCAGTGAATCTCTGTAGTATTTAAGTGAAGCTAAAACCAACATCTTCAGAATGCCAGAATTCTTAATGTCCCCAGCTCCTGAGGTCTAGAAAAGGCTGGAGAAGAAAGAGACACTTGACTACAGACAACTGCAGACTACACAAGGTTTTTACTGAGGCTTTTTGATAAACACTGTACACCCCAAGCTGAGAAACACATTTCAACTTTAACTTCAGTGGGAGATTAGACCTTAAATAACAGAAAACTTACAAAATCTTGCTGTTGTCTAAATGAGCATAGGTATTCATTCACTGCCAGTTTCTTAAAGAATTGCATTACAAAATCTGAAGTCCTGAAACCATTCCCCATCCCCTTCTCTGTGAGAATAGTTTCACTTATTTCATTTTCCAGAAAAGCTACTGCCAAAAAACACACAGAGCTCTTCCCCTAGTTGGAGTAAATTCAACAGAAAATAGTAGGACCTAGTGTATTGAACAGTTTGCTGATTATGCATTGTTACTCCAATAATTTTGTGATTAATTTGAATAAGACTAGAATCTGTGCCACACTATTCTGCATCTCTTCTTCTTTGCAAAAAGGCTGCAATCTGAAAAAGTGTTAAACATACCATTTGAACACACTGGGCTCCTCACAACAGACAGTGGAAGGAGGGCAAACACTTACCCTGTTAGGAATATCTGCAGGCTTGAAGATTTTGAAAAATTGTTTTGCTAAGGTTTAATCTCTTCATTAGAAAAAATATGAGGCAGCTCAGTAACAGAAACCTAGGCCCTGTCAAAACAACTTCTGTGAACCTTCTCAGGTGTAATCAAAAAACAGTAAGTGATCCCTAAACTGTTTAAGTGTGACAGGCTGATGCATTAAACAGCCTAGCACTGGGAAGAATCTGCCAAATTATTTTCCAAATAATTATGTACTTCCTTTGCCTTCTTTAAGGAAACACGATGTGAAAAATCTTGAATACTACTCATTTGTCCCAGCTTCTGCAAAAGCTTTTCCTTTCCCCACCAAAATCAGATGGAAAAGCAGCCTTGTGGCATTCTTTCATGAGGAGTTAAAATGAAGACTGTGGCCATGGAGCGAATCCAAAGCTAAATTCACTATTGAGTAATCCTGCTGGAGTAACAGCATTTAAGACATCTATTTTTGAACTATTTTTAAGCAACTAAGGAGACAATTTGAACTTGCCTGTTGGATGGGCACATATGCCTTCCTGCCCTCTCGCTAAGGACTCTGTAGCACATGCCTTGTTAGCCAGCAGTGCAAAAAAATGCTCCCTGATCCAGAGCATGCACATGTGTACTCATTCTAAAACAAGAGTCAAAATCTTCTGTCATCTACCCATATGTAGCACAGCATGACCTGTCATGAGCCTCTACTGCATTCTCACACAGCAATGCCTCTCCTAACAGAGAGTGTGCTCCCTATCATTTTCTCTTCATGTCTGCTCCAGGAACACAATGTCCCTTTCACGCCCTTCCATCTTGAGCAAGTCACAGGAAGGCACAATCAGAAATCTCCCAAGGTCTGTGCTGCCAAAGTGTGCCGTGAGGATGCAGTCATTTGTTACAGCCAGTTCTCCCTTGTCTTCCTCTGTTGCCTCCCGAGTATTGCATACACTCTGCTAAACAAGTGGGAGAAAGGGAAAAGTATGACTCAAGCCTTCCAAATAAATTATCTTTTCTTTAAACAAGGGTCAGATTGAGGAACAGGGTGAAATGGGAGCAGTATAACTAGAGTGACCTGATGTCAACCATTTGCTACATGATCTGAAGCACCAGACAACACAACTCCAATTATCTCCACAGTTTGTGCAGCTTCGTCCTTTCTGAAATCAGGCACTGCTGTTTCACATGCTGCACCAGCAACTGCAGAAATCACCTGCTGCTGCACAACTCACCAATGAATAACAACACGGTTGGCCACTGCCAGTTTGGGGTCTTAGCGGGGTTTTGTTTTAGAGATACAAGAAAAGAGCTCAGGTCTGGCCCTGCAAGCTCTTCCCTGTCACATCCATCAGGCACTCAAGAGTTTTTCCATCATCACTCTTTGGTATTCCACAATAAGAGAAGAGCTGTCATTAGGGCAGGTCCCACTGGATACCATTTATGCTCCTCTTTTCCTCAATGCTTCTACTTTTCCACATGCTTTCACAGCTTCCCCTTGATGCCCATCTCCATTCAGTCTTGTTCATGATAGAAGTATATCTTTTACCCACCTTCACTGCCATCACCATGTGTGTCCTGAACCCAGTCTTATTCCTCTTCCAAAAACATAGAGGACATGTAGAAACTGTAGCAACAAAACATGTTGCTCTCTGCCCAAGGGAGGACCACGGTCCTTCCTTAGGGATTTACCTCTCTCAGGACCTACAGTAGGAGCCTTCCACCAACGCACTGTGTCCAGCCCAGCAGCTGCTGTGTTCTGTATCCACTTGCTTCTGTTTCAGCAGGGTACAATAATCAAATGAGGATCTCTGGCCCCAAGCCCCCATTCATCAGAGCACCCAGTTACACAGGAAGTTTCATTCAAAATTATTATGAACCCCTCAGGCCAGGGGGAAAAAAAAGAAAAAAAAAAAAAAAAAAAAAAAAAAGAAAGATAGGTTTATTGTGGTAGCTTTTGTCCCAGAGAAAAATAATTGTCTCAAAATTTGTAAAAAAACACTCTTGGCAGCATTATGAATGTTTTAAAGTTAAAAATATAACAAAATTTAATGGTTTCAGATGCTTTTCATGTCAATGTAACTGGAAAATACCTTTACTATGGAAACAAATTAAATTTGGCAAAGAATTAGTACTTAAGACATCCCAATTGCATTTTGTAATTCAAAAGAACTGAAAACAGATAAGATACTGTGAATTAAAAATAACTTCTGCCTGTTAAATTCTCGTGAACTTTCATTAAGGTTTGTGTTACATGTCCCAAGTGTACCATTGCATGTTATAATACGTTACATCCCTTTATTTATAAAATACTTTTAAAGCTACTGATAGCTAGAGCCAGAAAAATTACTATATAAAAATGCTGTCTTCTCAAATTACGACTTCATTTCCAATCTGTGTATTTAAAAGAGAGATGCAATCTCAATTTCAATATTTCAGATGCACAACTGAACTTTCATTGCCAACTGAATCCATGTACAATTCAGTCATGTCTGTTTATTTTACTGATAAAACCTGGTACCAAAGCTGACACAGCTATATTAGAGATAGAGCTGGATTCTCTTCTAGTTTGGGAATTACCTGCAGGCTAACCAACTGTCCCATAGGTGCAGTTCTTCTACACAGATGATGAATGAAGGATTCAGAGGGGACTTGTTCTGACCTTCTTGGGCTGGGTTCACAAGGCTACCATCCAGAAAGAAAAAAGGAGTTCATTTCATTTTCCTTACAAGCATACGTCTTTTATCAAATGTTCCAGTGACCTGACAAATTGTTTATCATCCCTACAGAGCAGTATTTTTCAGGTTAGAGCCCAAGAAGCTTTCATTTGGAATGCTATATTGTCATCTCTCGAGAATTTTAAAATTGGATTTGGCTTGGCCTCTCAGATTAAACTACATCTCCCAGGATGCACCATGTATTGGGCCTTCTTCTTGAATATACCAAGAGTTTCTTTGGTGTTTCAAGGCAAATATTTCAGTCCTTAAAGAAAAATGTTAACATGGAACAACAAAGTTTGTAGCAAGACAAGTAATTTTTTTTTTTTTTTTAACTTTGGGTTTTTCAGATGTTCAGCTTTCTGATGAAATGTCCAAGGTTTTTTGTAAAAAAAAATCTGAAATCCTCATTTTTGATCAAAAATAGAGGAGAACCAAACTTTTTGAAATCATTCTAAACTGGGTGGTGGGGAAAAAACAAGCTCTTGCAGACCAGTGTTTACCATCACTCCAACCACAGAGCTGTTTTACTATATTTGACCATAAGATCATATTAATCTTACTTCAAGTCAGCCTGTTCTCCTGCTTCCTGGTATGCCAAAAGCATATTCAGCTCTCAGAGAATTTTTCTCCTCAAACATCAGCAAACTATAATCCTTATCAAGGAAAGAATCACACTTTGGATGGCATTATGAGTTTGGAAGGTAAGTCCCTCCTCTTCAACTAGCCAGATGTAACACCATGTTTTATGTGCTGAAAACAAGACTGGTTTCTTTTAAGACCAAAAGGACCGATTAAAACATTTAAGTTGACATCTTGCAAAATATCCTGCTTCCTGTAATTACTCATGCCATAAGACCTGCCCTGGAAACCTGTCATGGACCAAGATCGAATGCTCTCCATTTTCTGGATCTCACAGCACGGCTGCGCCACAGCTCCTGAGCCCTGTCACTGCAGGGTCAGCTGCTGCTCCATTTGCAACAACAAAAGGGCACTGGTACAGAAGCCCAGCTTTTTGCCAGCACTCACTTTGAATAATTCACTCATTGAATAATTTGCGAAAAAAAAAAGCCAAGCTTAAGACAAAGTAGGTGGAAACTATGTATTACAGAAAGGCACCTGCACTCTAGTTGACTCTAAAGTCAGCTATTTGAAGAGTATTTTTATTGTTTTCTTCATGGAATCATAGAATGATTTGGGTTGGAAGGGGTCTCAAAGATCATCCAGTTCCAAACCCTTTGCCATGGATAAGGACACCTTCAATTAGACTAGGTTGCTCAAAGCCCCATCCAACCTGACCTTGGCCTTTCTCTTACCATAGCAAGTTCTAAGGCAGCAAGTGCATGAACAAGTCTCACATAAGACATAATTTGCACTGAAAAGCTTTTGCACCTCCAAGTCTGGCCAGCTGTGCCAGAGCACCCCCTGGAGTAACACCCAGCTCCCTTTGCAGGCTCTCCTCATTGCCTATACAACACAGCAAGTACCAGCAGGCACTTATAAACCAGGGAGGGACAGACCATTTCACACTGTGAGCTGCTTTCCAGCTCAAGGAGCTTTCCAGCTCAAGGAGCAGACAGGAAGAGGGAAAAAATAGGAGGTTCACGGTGGCAGAAACAGCCCTCACCCAAATGGAAGTAGGGGCTGCTCAAGGCTAACAGGCACTACTGTTTCATGTAATGAGGAAACACAGAATATCCTGAGCTGGACAAGACCCGCAACGAGGTTCAAAGGCACAGCTATAGAGACTTCTTCTAGCATCCCATTTGTCAAGAAGAAACCAGAGAATTTACACCCAATTAATATTCACATTTAATCCAAGCCTGATACATATCACTATTTTCTTGCCCAGTTAATGTACAATTTATCCATCTTTGCCTGTAGAATAGAGCTCTCATCCATTAGATCTGGACTCCCTCAAGAGAAACTTGATTTAAGTTAATGAGGATTCTTGGCCTCCTGATGGTCTCTTTAGCAGCCAGAGATTGTTTTCCCTGTTTGGTCTTCAAACATCAGCTATGCACTATTACCTTACTCAACTAAAGAAGGAAAGACTCGGAATTTATATTTGTGCTAGCATTTTCAAAAACATCCCTTCTGCTTGCATCATCATCACTGCAAAGGATTTCAAATGCAGCATCTTGCATCCTACAACCAGTGAGCAGCTCTCTGGTGAAAAACCTGCACTGGTACCAGGCAGATTTGACATGTATTTTAGAAGTTTTGTTTTTATTTTTCTAACATCTTATATCACCATTCTGATTTTGTTATAACTTCCCTCTAGTTACCTGGATTGGGTGGTTGTCTGTGCTGTGTCCTCACGTCACATCCATAAAACAATGCCCCACTTAAATTTCTTGTGATAGGAGGACTTCTTGAGAGTTTCTCTCAGAGGAACTGAGAAGGGTAACCCCAGAATCTGCAACAATGCATCCTGCCTATAATTTCAGGTAAGTACATTTTGCCTAAATTAGAAGTACTGGAGGAATACACAGAGAGAGGAGAGGTAAGTATTTAGTTGTTACTACATGCTGTCAGAGCTATTTTATCACACTCCAGATGACCTGTAGCAAAACTCTGGTACATGTCAGAAGTACACATTACAATTCAAATTACAAAAAAGAAAAGTTCATTTTCATTACTAATGGAATGTGTATAACAAAGACATATCAAATTTCCTAACTATAGGACAGTGGTCACTTAGAGCAACATAGTTTATTATAAACAGTGCTCTGCATGTTTTAATGTAGATGTCAAACAGAAAGCATGAACAAACCTCATTTCCAAGCCTTCATTACTGTCTTAAGAACCAGATGATTTTACATAAAGCCTTTTATTTCTGCCATATTGCAGACTCAGACAGACATTAACAAGCAACTTGTCATAATGGTCTGAACCCCCATCAGATGGTCATATTTCAGTACCAACATCATACCCATTAGCACAGCCTGATCATTCACAGCAGCCACAGCAGCCACACCCACCATTCCCAGAGAAGACTCTGGGACAGAGTCTCTCTTGGGAGACTTAATCCCCTGAGGAGATTTCCCTTTGATTTATATAATGACATTGCATTTCCACTTCCAAATTCTAAGAAATAGTCTCTTTTTTCCTTTAGTCTACATCTGTCAAAAGCCAGATATTCCAGTGTTTCACACTCAGAGAAGGGTTTAGAGTCTTAACCTTTTCAGAATTAATTGCATTTCCCATGTCCATCAGAAGAGATTTATTGGAGAAATAAATTTGGCCAATAAAGTGATATGCTGTTTTAATTCTGTTTAAACAGAATAGGCAAGAAAGGGGTGAGAGTCAGGGTTGCTTTCTATCATGTGTAATAGAAGGAAAAACAACTCATAGGACAAAGGATTCAAATTGGTGCAAATGAAACTTCTCTCAGCTTGCACATTGGCACATCAACAGTACTGGACACAGACACTAACACTAGGCTAGCCCAGAGCCACCTTTCCTCTTTAACACCTGTGAGACATTTTTATTGAGAAGTAGAAATAAAAGGAATGGTAAAAATACAGAATTAGCCAGAGAGCAAATACACTGTAGAAAGATGCTATTCCTCTTCCACATCTAGAGCACCCTGGGGCCTGCAAGCCCAGGACACATGACACTTTAAAAGACATGGGAAACAGAAGGCTGTGGGAAGGCAAGTCATAAGGCTGTTCCTTGTACTTGCCAAAAAAAATGTCACTACATCTACCCTTTACCACAAAAAGCTGAGGATGAGGGTCAAGTGTCAGCATGGGGGGTAGAAACAGGCAGCCAAGAAAGAAGAGGTGGGCAGATGCCTGTGGGGTCTGCCATGAAGGAAAAAAAAAAAGAAAAAGGCATCTTACAAACCTGTTCACTACAAGTCCCACATTCATAACTGTTTCCAAATGGAAGGCTGTGAAAAGCCAAAACAAACATTCCCAATTCTTTTTGAACCCATCAGACAATATAGGAAAAATATGTGCATTTTATGGTTTAAGGGCACAACCTTTTAATTATGTGTTTGCATTGTCATGTCCAAGACCTTTTTTCTCCTCAAAAATTAATATTTCCTCAAGCAATGCAGCTATTTATCTTGGATGAACATAAATTGAAACAGAATCTGCCTGTGCAGAGAGAGGCTCAGAAGGGTTAGAACATGACACCTAGGGGAATTCAGAACGCACTGCAATGCAATCCTCGTCATTTTTCTAGGGCCTTTTCAACTCGGTTCCCTACAGTTCTTAAGAGTTTCCAGATATTGTTTTGCATATGCTGTATGTGCACGTGCAGATGCATTTAGAAAACAGAGAACAAGTACAGGTAGTGGGGAGGGTAGGGAGAAACTGAAGAAAAGAAAATGTAGGAAGCTCCTCTGTACCAGAGCTGAATGAACAGCAGTTCCAGGCATCTAAGAGCAGCAAGTGTTCTGGCATATAATCACCTCTCGTTTCTCTGGGACAGAGCACAGCCTCATGAGCTGAGGAAAATGTCAATCAACTGCTTTTGCCCCTAAAGATTTATACCTGCAGAAAGACTGTAAAGTAATGGTTTACAAATGATACTTAAATTAAAATATATTGAGGCATTACGAGAAAATCCAGGCCTACTTTGGAAAACACATTACATTTAGTCATAATTTGGGCTCTCAGAAAACTTACACCTAGTCTTCAGGCATCAACTTTCCCCTCTTCATGTGTTACAGACTTAGTTGGCCAAAAATTCACACAGTAACTTCCAGAATATGCATAACAGCAATAATAGAAGCAGAAATAGCAGAGTTCATTTTTACTTGATTACTTAATGGATAAGTAACTGCTAAACCACCAAGAGGACACTGAAGGAGGACTTTTCCATAATCAATCTAATTATTATTTCACAAAACAGAAAGGGTTTCTTGCACATACAACACCTTTCAAGCTAGAACATAAGAAAAAGAAATGCTTCCTACAGAATTTACTCAACCTATTACTAACATGGACCCAGCTTGGTGTGAGTGCCAATGAACAGCTACTTTATCAAACACTGTGCAACAGCATACTAGGAGGGAAAATCCAGGCTTAGTCACTCCGTGCGAATTCTGACATCTGCAAAGATTTCAATGAGATACTTCTGGGCAAAACCAGGAGGGCAGCCAAGTCTGGGTTTAGTCATGGGTGAAATTTCCACACACACTAACACTCACAGGCCTTGAATGTCCTGCCTTGGAAGGGTGAAAACTTCCCCCTTGTGACCTCAATTTCATTTCTCTGTTGATTAAGCTGAATTTCAGCTGTGCCTTACAACTCACTGTCCCCAGGTGTTGCAATCAGGGAGAGCAAAGAACACCCTCTCTAAGTAAAAGAATATTATTTGCAAATACTTCAGCTTTCAGAAGTTTGCCTGGAAAGTATTGTAATGCGGACTCAAGATGTTCTGTTACGAAAGGAGGGGAAAACAGAAATGCGAAATGTATTCCAAATGAATCCCAAAATTTTGAAATCTATGAGGCACAATTTGACCAGAGAGACCTGTGAGGTTTCCCGTTGAATCACTTGCCTATACCGTAAATCCTTACTCCATCCAGGAGGCCATACTCAAGCCCAGCATTAAAAGGTGAATTGTACAAGGCCCTCATCCCCCACAGAAGTGAATTCACAAGGCAAGCAGTGTGACCTACAACTGTTTTGTAACTCAGCAGAAACATCCCTTTTCTTATTTGTAAACCAGTGGTGGCATTATCATTTCTGTAACCACAAAAAAATTAAAAATAGGAAAAGAGACAGTTAGATTTCTCAGTCAAAGTGTTACTTCCAAACTTACAATCCACAAGTAAAAGTTCCCAGATAAAACAAAACAGAACAAAAAACCCTCTTTGGGCAAACTAGGCAGGCCAATAATATATTTCTCTCTGGTTCAATGTGCAGAGGGTACCAGTGCTTTTTTTAGCTGCAGCAGCAAAAGCTCAACTCAACCTTGGCCACAAAAATACTTGAAAACTCTACATACTTACCATTATCACAGTGAGGGGGTTGGTTAGTCTTAAAACACCTCTGAAAAATTAGGTAGCTCCAATGGCAGCAGAGACCTGTATCAATCCATTCTCCATATTTACTAGTTTGAGCACCAAATAAGGAAACAAGGATCAATCCCTTCATCCTGCCATACAAAGCTCCTCTGCACCTGTATACAGGGAGAAAAAGAGCAATCCTTTTGCCAGTGGTGGTGTTTTCTGGAAATGCTTTAACGTTCTTTTCATCCCACATTAATTTTGTCAGGTTCTTTAGCAACTACTTTCCCACAAAAAGCTCTAGCAACCTTCCTTAGTATGACCATTTACTTTATGCCAATCACAAGCATGAAGCTGACAGATTTGCCGCCTTTTCCTGAAGAAAAAGGACTAACACCATGTCTGTTTCCATGTCCTTCCAAGCACAATAAAAATTAACCTTATAGCAAAAGTCAAAAGTATAGATGACACACTGAGATATTTCAGATTAAAAGGCCACACTTCTAGACCTCCAGACTTAGATAATTTCTCAAAATTAATTCTTCATTCGCTCCATAAACCTAACAAGTAAAATATTACAGTCATATAATAAATGGGCAAAAAGGAATAATAGGTATTAATAACTTGGCCAAAAGTAACCAAGAATGAAGTTGCAAAGAGAACCCAGGAGTCCTCAAACCAACCTACAATAAAGAGCTAAGCCAAAATGTAGCACAGTTGTGCTACATTTGCTGATGTGATACACAACATTCCATCCCATATGCAAGGAATTAGATATACAGACTCAAGCGTCAGACGATGAATGGGATTTCCAAATTCACTTCCCAGAAATAATTTTATTATTATTATTAATAATGATGATGATGATGATGATGATGATGATGATATTTATACAGTAGTAATATTTATGATATCTATTATATAGTTATTTCATTTCTGACTGTGCATGGAGGGAATTAGCTCAAATGGTAGAGCGCTCGCTTAGCATGCGAGAGGTAGCGGGATCGATGCCCGCATTCTCCAGCATCGCATTTTGCTGAACAAGAGGCTGGACAGCAGCTCTGCAGGAAGGGCCCCAGGGGTTGGTGGATAGTTGAACATGAGCCAGCAGTGCCCTGGCAGCCAGGAGAGCCAACCCTGTCCTGGGTGCCATCAGTCACAGCATGGCCAGCCAGGCAAGGGAGGGGATTGTCCTGCTCTGCTCTGTAGCTTCACCTCAGCCTCACCTCGAGTGCTGAGAGAAGGTTTGGGCACCAGAATATAAAAAAGGCATTAAGCTCTCACAGAGCATCCAAAGGAAGGTCACGAGGGTGGTGAAGGGTCTGAAGAGGAAGCCTCATGAGGAGTGGCTGAAGTCACTTGGTCTGCTCAGGCTTCAGAAGAGGAGACTGAGGGGACACCTCGTTGCAGTCTGCAACTTCCTTGTGAGGAGAAGGGGAGGGATGGACACTGATGTCTTCTCTGTGTAACCAGTGACAGGACTCAAGGGAATGGCCTGAAGCTGCCAGAGGAGGTTTGGGTTGGATATTAGAAAAATATTTTTCATCCAGCAGGTGGTTGGGCACAGGCTTCCCAGGGAAGTGGTCAGAGCACCAAACCTGAGAGAGTCCAAGAAGCATTAGGAAAATGCTCTCAGGTATGATTCTTTGAGTGTCCTGTCCAAGGCCAGGAGGTGGACTTTGATGATCTTAGTGGGTCCCTTCCAGCTCAGGATATTCTATGATTCAAAGAGCATCATCTTGCACCATTACACAACTTTTTCCCATTTATTCATACAACATTCTGGAATGGTTTTTAAAACTCTATGTAGTTCTAGACTGGTTATAAAAATTAGGTTATTGGTCAAAAACTTGAGTGCTGACTGATAGACTTAACTGTCTATATCTATTCAGCCAAGTACACCATGTTTCAGCAAACATTACCTATTAAAAATTGATTTAAACAAAATTTTGGGGAGGGCAGGAGGTGAATACACAGGGGTAGGGCAAAGGCAGGAGGTTGTGCACACAACTAATTCGTTTTATATTTTTTCAATATTCTTGAATGGCATTATGCACTCTCCAGCCATGACCCCTTGCTTGCTGAACATTAAGCCTCCCAGCATTACTGCAAGAACCTTGCTGTAATCCACAACAACTTTCTAAAAACTACAACAAAGACCCAGCTGCAGTTTTCTCCAAAGTTCAGGGTGTTATGTCCAAGATTAAAATTCAGGCTATTATATACATAAGAAACAGATGAAAAGTCTGGATCTGAACTCATAGTCCTACAGTTACAGAGATGGAGCCAGAAGCTGAGACTCTTTCTGGATCCCCAAAATATTCAAATGATCTACACTTGGAAAGTCCACAGTTTTGGCTATGGTCCTTCCACAGCTATTCTCAGATGATATTTCTTCATTCTTTTCCCCAGTTTTAGCATCTCTTTCCAAGCAACCCATCCTGTTCTACCTATACAGCTTCCTCCACTTAGTGCTTTGCTATTGCCAAGTTTCAACCTAGAATTCAGATTGTTGCTACTTGACATGGCCCTTTCATATAGAAAGCACAAACCAGGACTGAAGTGAAGTATAGGAATAACCAGGCTACTGGCAAGCCCAGAACCTGCTGTTCAAAAGCCAAGGATGAAACAAAATGCCAAAGCAATGCAGAGGGATGTGCATCCAGATTCTTCATGAGTCCCACGTTTAAAAAGCGATGTGATACCTTGCTTCCCACCCTCAACTGGAAGCACAGGATCTGCAACACAGAGGAAGAGACATGCAGAGATACAAAACATTAAAAGGTCCTTTTACAAAAATGCAGTTTGTCATAGTTCTCATTTGCCTTAACATTATTTTTAAAAAGCAATAAGTTTACATGACAGCTTCAGCATCTGGGGCACTTCCAGGAAAGCAATGAATATATGATCTCTCCAGTCTGGTCTGTGTGATGTTAATCCTGATCTAAATAAGGAGAAACTGCAGCAATTTAAGGCAAAGAAAGGCAACTGGACTACTTGAGCAGGACTCCTTTCCCCCTTCGTTTCAGAGGTAGCAACTCAGGATCTTCCCAGCATATTTGTCTCAATTAGTTCTGATCTGTCAGAAGGAAGCATTACATTACTTTAAAGAAAACCTGGAGTGAATTGAATTGAATCAAAAAATTGAGTGAATATGCTTCAATATACCCTCAAGTTATTTGAGTTTCTTCTCAAGTATCAATCACGTAACTCCCCTTGATTGAAGGCTTGATTAGAATATCTGACTCCATCTGGACCAATCCATACACTTGATGAACAGCTTGTTTCTGAAATTTCCCTCTTGAGCTGATTTATGTTTAAATATTAAAAGCAAAACAAAAAAAAATTATTAAATGGATGACTATAACATACCTTGCTGCCTATACAGAACATGTCAATTTACACAAAAAGCCAACTTTCCCTTAAATATGCCAATTAAGTTGTTTTGTTAACTAATAAATCTAGTTTACTAGTTCAGTTTGTTATTTATTGTGCTAATCTATCTGTTTAGTAATGCATATATTCCTCTACATAAACTTCTGGCTCCTGAAACCCCAGATTCCCAAAACCAGGAATTACTTTATGCTGTCTAAACACAGAAAATGGGGGAAAAAATATTAAAATTCATAGAGCCTGGCCTTGACCACTTTGCCCACCCAACACTAACTCTATCAAAGGGGATTAGCTGACCAAGAATTATCATTCCTGAGGAGCACTTTGGTGGATAAGCACAGCATTCAGAGCTGGGGGATGCGTTTGCAATTAGAAAGCTTTGCACTGGAGAGCACCATGGAGAGCTGGAAGGACTTAGAGGTTTCCTCTTCACAGCAGCACAGGCTATACTCAAACCACACCTCAAAGATGTCTGTCCCATGTGTTCTTAAAGCTCTCCTTTGGTAAACACTGGCAGCAGCTATGTCAACATTTTGCAGCTTAGACTGCTGGTTATCACGCTGGCCACAACCAGCCTTTCTGTTCAGCTCTGCTATTCCTGGACGCTTTCTCAATCTCTGTCATCCGGAACAACTGAACTCTCCAAGCAGGTACATCTTCCTTCTTCCAGCCTGGAAAGCAGCCAGCATGTTTTGGACATCACCACAACCTACATGGTAACAATATGAACTCTGTTCCTGGAACAAAGAGCAGGAGATCTGTGGTATTTGACCCACCTGATCTCTGCTCAGAACTACAAGGAAAAATTAAAATGCAGCCAACATCTAGTGCAAGAAAATTTCTTCCAGACCCCAGATTGGCAACCAAAGGGACACAAGATACTTCCCAGTCTTGTATTTGCTTTTTACATTATTCCAGCATCTCAAACAAGAATATATTCCAAATTCATAATGGTCAATAAAAGAAGAAAAAACTGATTACTCTGCCCTGGTTTCGAAGCCATATGATTGTGTAACTCACTTATATCAAAGCCTCAAGTTCTATACATAAGTCTTTGCTACCAGTAAAGGAATGCACACAAAAAACAGCACATCTGAGAAGCAACTTAAATCTTGCAGTAATGCCAAAATAACGAGAGATAAACAACGGAAGAACGTGGGGTTTTATAATTAAAGTACAAATGGCTGAGCAAGAAGAGCAAAGCACAGCAAGTGGAGGTGTAGGGCTTGCTTACACACAGGATTTTGTGCCACTAACTCATCCTGTTTGAAGTCAGTGCATTTAGTAAAGACAGATTTCTCCCCTGGTGGCAACAGGAGGACTGCACTGCCACACTGCAAGAATACATGTACAGTACTGAGACTTACTGGTAGAAAAAAACCCATTGCTTCTTAACCCACTTCTCTTGTCTTCCCGTGACCTCCTATTCCTCCTTCTCCAAGGAATAACAATGCCTGCCGGAAGAGCTACAAAAACTACCAAAAGCACTGTTCAGTGTAAAATGTGTGAGGAGAAGCTTTGATAGAAGGCAGTGCTGTCATGCTGGCATAGTCACATACAGCCCCACCTGGAGCTGCAATCTTTCACTATCAGTTTAAAAGCAAAACCATACACTTGACTGAGTTCAATCAGTACACAAGACAAAATTCAGCATCTTACAATTTCTTTGTTATTTGGTTTTTATTGCATCTCTTAAAGTGGCAAGGGTGCTTATCACTAATCACAAAGGGTAATTATATTTATCTGCTTCTGGAGCACTGACTCATAATCTCACATTACGCTGAGATGAGCCAAATTTAAATGGTCCTAACTAAAGTCTTACAGCTGTAATCATAATTTCCTTTTTCAATTCCTAAGAAAAAGAGAAGAGTGAACAAGCTTCTTTTCTACATTTAGTCTTATTACAAGCTCATTAGAGACATCATCACTACCTTCAGCATGTGCATGACCTTTCAAAGTCCAGAACAATTTGATGCTTAATTCCTTTCAGATCTATCCAGTTTCAACATGATGTACTCTTTATAACTTGTAGCCCCACCAAATAAAAAATTGACACTAAGCCCATCTAGCCTCTAGGTTGGATCAGCCTGACTATTTTTGATTCAGAGACAGACAAATAATTATCGTGGTTTCAGATGTTTTTCCTTAACAGCAAAAAATAGTTTTGTTTTGAAAAATAACATTTTGCGAGCATTTAGTCCTTAAAATAAAGAGGAAAAAAAAAGTATGTTAGAGTGATGGAAAAGACTTTTCCAGTAGCAACCCAAATAGCCATAGATACCAAGTCCTGGTACTAAGTGACAAAGGCTGCTTTTATAAAGAAAATGTAAATATATGTTATATATCATATTGCTTTTACAAACAATACTGAATCAAGTATTACAAGTCAAATAACAGACTAGAATTGGTGGCAAGCAGGTGAAAGCATGTGTCCTTTCTATATGCTTATATAAGCTGTTTAGAATTGTCCTGGTTCTGGCCCAGATCAGTGGGATAGGGTGTGGCGAAGACCTTGTGGAATTCAATACCATTTTATATCAGGGACATCTGAAAAGCCAGGGACAGGGCAAAGGGGCTCTTTTTCTTCCAAGAAGGAGTAAGCATGGAAGGCATAGGGTCTGTCCACCACTGTTTTTCTTTGACTTGAGCTTTATGAACATTTGCCATGTAAATCGCCCTCTCTTTGAATATTTTTGTTATTACTATAGTTGCTGTTACTGTTTGTTTCCTTAGCTCAGTGCTATTTCCAGTAAATTGTTCTTATCTCAGTCTGTGATGTCTGCTTTTTTCTCCCACCAGAGAGGGAAGTACTTTTGCTTTTTAATGGAAGTACTAAATTGGGGAATACCATTCCTAAACCATGAAAATAGTCCAGTCACTAATGGCAAGCTAGTCAGTATTTACAGTTTGTTTTATGCAACATGTATATGATGCTGCCCACGTGGAAGGATGAATAAATAGATTTTACAAATTTATGAATTTGCAAAAATCGAAGATGGCAGTGGCCATTTGCAATGGCTGTGAAATCAAGCTGTCATTTAACCTCAGTCTAAGCAAGTTGTTTTCTACTTCCTCTGGATTCCTCATATATATTTCTTAAGAAATATACTTGTACTGCAAAGCCTGTATCAGATTCAAGGATCTCTTCAGCTGTTTAACCACAAAATCCCAAGCCATTCAGCCACATATTCCCTGCCTGTTTATTAACACAATACTTGCCACTTTAAATTCCTGGATTATAGTTTTTACTGGGTTGCCTATTCATGTCCTCACAGAAAGGACTGATCAAATAATATCCCTCAGCCAGCTGGAGCTGAGAATAATAAAGATTGTTCATCAATTTCCAGTTCCAGACTTCCAGCTCAAGGACAGTCTGTCTGCTATAGACTTATATACCTATCTACAAGGTCTTTATGTTTTGTAAAGCAGAATTAGGATTCCAAATTGAAGAAGAACTTGTGTGATACATACAGCCACATTTCATGCTCTTTTACATGTTTAGCTCCCTTTTGTTTCTTTCATTCTTTCCCCCCCGCCTTATTTTGACATGTCAGCAAATGCCTCTCACTGGAAAAGTTTAAGTGTGATTAAATTTCAGTGATTAAAAGATTAAGTGTTACTTTTGTCTCTACACGAATTCATTTTAAATACTCAGGTCTGACACACCTTTGAATTTTTTCCATCTGAAATCTTTGTAACAGCTAACTGGAAGAAACACATAGATATGCTCATGGTGATCCTCCCCACTTGTGTTTCTGAGTTGTTTCTCATGTGGCAATTTCTCACACTCAAGACAAGAGTGCAAGGAAGGAAGTACAGTAAATATCCTGTAATAGCTGTCATACATACCTGCAGGCATTAAGTAAACAGTCCATTGTGAGATGTAAGGATGAATAAAACAAAGAAAGAAAAGTGTCTAAACCCACTAATGCCATCACTTACCAAAAGAACATTGCCCTTTAGTCCTGCCCACATTTGCTCATAAGCAATGAGTGAGGCTGAGATCCATCCAATCTAACTTCACGGATGCAACTGGTGCAACCAGGCAACTGGCCTCTGACTCTGTGGCCAGCAGAGAGCACTGGTACCTCCAGGAAGATTTGGAGCACATGGAATGCTCTATGCACGGCCAGCCTGCCCACCCTGCACTTGGCAGATGGTGGAGATGCAGCCAGACCAAGTTCTTTGCAGGCTGCCACTTGTGCTCAGGATCTGTGCGTCTTTCATTAAGTTTTTTTCCATTGGTACTTAAAAGCATGCTGTGTATCAGAAAGGGTCCATTATTTCAATTTCAATTCGTCCCCATTTATGCAAATCTGAAGTTCCTGGTCAGTATGAAAGGTTAAAGACTCGTTTCTAGCTTGCAAACTCATTGCTTCCCTTCTCTCATGAGGATGTTATGACAGGATTAATACTCAGTTAATCAACAGAAAAAGTTCCTAGACATCCTAGCAAGACTAGACAGCTATAAAGCCTAAAGCTAATTATATGCTACGTGGTGGAGACACAGAATTACAATCCAAATGGCTGAATATACTTTATCAGGTCCTTCTCGTTTTCCATATACCCATTTTGAAGTAAACATGAATGAAATCAAAAATGTTTGAAATAGAACACAACACAGCAGAAGTGGTTTCCACTGGCTGCTTTGCATTCACCAAAAGCAAAAGGAGTTTTCACATGAAATGACTGCACTGCATTTCAGTGCTGCATTATTTATCATAATATAGTTCAGTATGACAGTTATATTTCATTCAAAATTAATGTTCAGGGTTTTATCTTAATTGAGATTAATTTACATTTCTATACAAATTGAAGATACACCCAAAATAAAAAGATACTTGGAAAATATTTCAGTAGACATCTGGAGAAAAATTACAGGAACACACAACCAGAGTAATAATATATTTTCCAAGCACAGGGTTTCATCCCCTCTGTGGATAGCTATTAAATAGCTCAGACAGCACATTTATGGAAACCTTCAAGCTGAGATTCAGCTGTGTGCAGTTGTGACAAGTTGTCAGATGATTGTATCTCAAGCTTTTGTTCCCCTGTATCTCAAAGATTACAAACTTATGGGCAGAACACACCTACAACAGATAGATGAAACTGGGAGTAGTTCAGTCTTCACAAAGCTTAGGTCAGGTTTTGTTTTTGAAAACTTGACTCTGGGACAGTTCAAACCCAGGTCAACTTTTTGCCCAAAGTCCAAAGGGAGCTAGAAGGACAGCTAGCCTGGAGCCAGTGGCTACACATTTAATGCAGTAGCCTATCTTCACAGCTAGGTAGAAAGGAAAATAATCTTCTCAAGTATCCCTTTAAAGTTTTGACAGCTTATATATTAAGTATATATGCATATGTCCCTAAATTGTCCACCCTGCCCATGGAAACACTGAGCTTTTGGAACAGAAGCATTAGTCAACGTGATTAAAAAAAAAAAAAATAGAAAAAGAAAGATAGCTCTGCCAGATTCTTGGCAAAACATTATCTACATTGTGATTTCCTCACAGAGAGAAAGGTGATGAATTGAGGAGAAGCAAATGCAGGCCAAGGGGCAGTAGGGCATTTAGAAGACAGCTTCGTCTAATCTATGGGCTGAAGATTAGATATTCAATTCCAGTCAAAGGAATGGTACTCCGGGTTATGTTGTGGGTGTGGAAGATACCGTGATGGGTTCTTTCCAAGTTTAAATGCAAACTGGTTTATACAAGATTATTTTTGGTTAAAGTCACTGTGACATAGTTTCTTTCAGCTGCCTCATTATGTGAGTTTATTAAAAAAAAAAAAAGTTGCATGGTTCTCTCTCAGATCAAACAGTTTCTTTCCTGCCTTTTTCTGCCAAGTTATAATAAAATAAGGACTGTGACCTGAGCAGGATCTTCTAGAGCTAACAGAAAAGGAAAAACAGTCTGAATAAGAGTTCATGCTACAAAATTAAGGAAAAAAAAAAAAAAAGCAGAATTTAAAAAAGTACAGGATTAAGGCAAATATATATATATGGAAAAGCTTTATATGCACCACAGCCCTACAAAACACACGCTGTTCTCCCATTTTCAGGTATGAGCTGGCAAGGTGCTAACAACTCCATGAACTTTTGGAATCAGCAAGGCACTGCTTCTTAAACAACATAGAATAACTCTTAGGAGTTTTCTTAGTGTTTTCTTTATGTCTGGCACTACATCTTTGCTAGATGGTCTTATGTTTAATTCTGTAGTGTCTTCTAACATATTACTGGCTTGTGTTGATGCATGTTTTGGTTTTTATTCCAGAGAGTAATTAAGCAGTGTTTTTTATGAGCTTAAGCAGTTTGTGCAAGGTTTCTGTAATGTACCATGAGGAAGCCAAAGGCTTCCCAATGGTAGGGGAAATACATAGCACTCAAACATAGCACTCCAGCTCTAAATTGTTAAAACAGTAATTGTTACAAACCCAGCCTCTTGTAAACAGAAACCATGGCATTTCCACAGGACTAATGGGAGTCACACATGGGACTCTGCTCCTCGCCCTGCTGGATTGAAAAGTGGATTTTGGTTAAAATATCTCATTGTAGTGCTCAACAGCATAAAGTCACGAACCTGTAGAGAGATAGGGGAGCAAAGCTGTAGCACAATGTGAGAAGTCTGGGCAGGGGACAGGCTCTCCCTAAAGAGAAATCCTGTTTTCCTTACTGACCTTATTCACTCTTTCAAACTGTAAGCAAAAAGCTTGAAGTGAGCTTCATCAGGGGGTGTTCCCTCAGTAGATGGTGAGCAAACACAGCTGCCAACAGAAATGCCAACATCCTGCCACTAAGAGGAGCTGAAATTCAGCACTCATCAACAGCACGGGCATGCTCCAGCACAGCCCTTTCACTGGGATCCCTCCTCCTCCTCTTCCTCCTAGCCAGGTCAGATTTCACCTCTGGTGTGCCAACAGAGAACCCAACAGCAGATTGCTGCTCTGTCCAAGAGCAGGACTAGGCAGAGGAGGTGGTGGGCTGCCAGAGCACACACAGAACTTCCAAGAACTAAATGAAATGCACTCTTTCTGACCCTATGGAGAGGTAAACCATTGGGAAACATGCATCTGTACCAGTCTGTGGAGAGCTTGCAGAGACTTGGCCATGTGCCTCAACCTACAGTTACTTACACTTTTAGCTCTTAAAGTTTCCTCTCTCATATTCAAAATATTGTTTTCCTCCCAGTATCACGCAGGCTGTCAATGCAAGTCAAGGTGATTGCCTTTTTCTGAACCTTATGTATTTTTGCTGGCTCGGAATAGAAGCTGCTGAAGGGATGTCTGGGCAGATGGGAGGAGAGCATCTCTATAACCAACTTACTGGTCTTCAGTTGGGCAATCCTCTCTCCAGCAGGGAGAGAAGAGAAAGCAAGATATATAAAACAACAGATATGCCATACATAAAAATGCAGGCAAGTCTGCCTGTAAGAAGGCAGAAGAAAGGGGCTTCAGTGTGCACCAGTTTCCCTAAAGATAAGTTATCTCAACACTTAAAAAGACTGGAAAACTCCTCAGAAACAATTCCTCAAAAATAATGGAAATAAAGAAAACTTTTGACAAGTAGGTATTTACTAAAGAAACTGGCAGAGAATCTCAAATTTGCACAATTTACTAAAATTGCAATAGAAAAATTCTGAAGATTTTCTTTCTTCAAATTTAATCATAGAATGGTTTGTAATGAAAGGGATCTAAAAGATCATTTAGTTCCAATACCCCTGTCATAAGCACAGACACCTTCCACTAGACCAAACTGGCCTTGAGCGCTTCCAGGGATGGGGAGTACACAACTTCCCTGAGTAGCCTTGTCCAGTGTCTCACCAGCTTCTCAGCCAAGAATTTCTTCTAATATTGAATCTAAACCTGTCCTTTTTAAGTTTGAAGCCATTCCCCCCATTACATCACTACATGCTCTTGTAAAAAGTCCCTCTCCAGCCTTTCTGCAGCCCCCTTAAGGTATTGGAAGTTGCTCTAAGGCCTTACCAGAGCCTTCTCTGCTCCAGGCTGAACAAACCCCTCTCTCAACCTGTCTTTGTAGGATTGTTAAGGTCATAATGTTCTTCATAACAACATGCTTAAGCTATAACCAAAGCATAAAACAGAAAAGCATTAAAATATTCAAAATACGGGAACCCTTTGCCTAGACCCTTTCTTTACCAATCACATAACTCTCCCCAAAGACGTGTGATGCCAAATGGAAATTCCAAAGCCTAGATGTAAAGTGGTCCCATCATGTCTTATCAGGACATTCAAACTCTCAATAGATTGCAAATAAATGCAAAAGCACACCAACACAACTGCTATGTGTCACTAAGCTAATAAAGTGTCATCAGAGTAGAAGAGCAGCAGGAGTGACTCCACAGGAAAAATACTTCAAGCATAAAAACCAGACCAAACAAAGAAAAAGACATCTTCTCTGTTCTTATACATGTACCAACATTAAATAAATAAAATACATTAAATATATATATGCATTTTGAAAATCCATGTTTTCTTTACTGTGTTATACATTATTAAGTACCAGCAGGTCAGATTCATTTTTTCCATCCAGCAGTTTGTGACCTGCCTTCATTAGTCTCTGTAATTATTATATAATTAGGAGGACCATATTATTTATTTATAAAGATAAGCACAGTCTCCAAAAGGTTGCTTGTTTTTCTAAGGGATGAATTTTGGAATTGAATTCAAGAACTGCATATGTAATTGATTCATCTTTAATTTTAGGGAAAAAAAGAAAGCTCCTAGAAGACCTCTAAACACTTTAAGGAAGATGGTTGGAATGAAAGCCAAGATGTTCATGTCCAGCAAGTTCTTAATCTGAGTCAAAGAAAGGAGAAAACTGTTCTGAGCATCCTGCCAGTGACATGAATTACTGCATCCTTTCTTGCAAAACCTGATAACTCAAAACAATTTCCATGGAGGAAATAAATTTTTCCTTTTGATTTTGAGAACTCAGCTAATTCATTTAAAACTGATGTCTTCTTGCACACCTCACAGAGGTGGAACCAAGCAGGCAGACACTGGCACATATAGGAGAAAACTATAATGTACTGCACTTACCACTGGCACTCAACACTTCAGGTTACATCTAAATAACACAATATAATGGATTTAATGAACACTTCAAAAGACTTTGCTGAATCAGAGCTTTGCTGAATGTTCGTTTCTTAAGTGTCAATCTGCATCCATGTGCATTGAGATAATTCATAAGTAAATCTGTGGAAATTCATGCTGAGCTAGAACAACTTGCAAGACAACAAATCACAGGCACAGAACATAATCTGGCAGCTGTAATAGTAATTTAATTTTCTGCTTGACTCCTCAAGAAGCACCAAGGATGAAAGCAATAACACGTTTTAATTTTATCTTCCAGGCAACAAAATGGGGTCAAGAGGTCAGTGATAATCAATTAAAAGCTTTGAGGATATTATTTCCCTATTCCAGGTTTAGAGTTACACAGCTTTTTGTCATGATTAGGATATGAACAAGGTAAGAGATCATAAAATGTATAAAAAGCTACTGCCAGGATATGGGAAGGTCACATGTCAAAAGTTGCTGCAAAAAACCTTAAACTGGTCTAATCTTGGGGTTAGTGGATTGGACAAACTGTCAGCTGTCAGCCTGACTTAAATTGCTTGAGCATGAGGTCCTCTTATTGTTCAAATTCTTTTTTCTCCTTCCTTTTCTTCTTACCACTAATCTTATTCTTGTTCTTGCTACAAATAGCCTAGAGTTTAACAAATTCACCAGGTGGCTGCACTAAACACATGTGGTATTCCCTGAAAAGAGAAATGCCAGGGTTGAAATCCATCCAAGCTTCAAGAGCTGGTCCATAGGGTGCTGCAGACAGAAAAGCTGGGTCTGGAAGAGGGAGAATCCCAGCAGCCATTCCCAGGCACCAGAAGCTCAAGACCTGCATGTACAGTCACAGGGAGTAAGGACAGACTCAAGGTGTATCATGCCTTAGAACCAGGATTACAACAATCACCTACATAGGTACCCTGTGTACTAAGCAAAACTTCAACAATGCTATTTTTACCAATACAATATCCATCTTTTTTCCAAAGGATTTAAAGAGATCTAATATTTAAGGTATTGGAATTCAGAGGGAATGAGCTTTATTTGAAGCAGAAAAAGGATCTGGTTTATTTACTTCAGGATCCAAATATCTTGCATTATATTCTACTTAATTCCAATCCTGAACTAAAACTAAAAATAGGCACACATGATTTTATTGCTTTTTCTCCCTACCTCCATTTTTGCTAAGGAAAAGATATACTGAAATATATGCTTTCAAGTATGTGTGTGGCAGTAAAGGTGGTCAAGAGAGTATTCCACAGCCTGTAAATGAAAGGTGGCAGAGTATACTCTTTGTTTTTGTTGTAATATAAACCACAAGCTTTGGCCAGTCATCAAGAAAAAAAAAACGGTACCTACAGAGAAAGTTTCACCTTTAGAATTAATCCTATGGTCTTTGTAAAAATAAAGTGAAGTTTCCTAAAAATCTCATGCTCTGGAGTACAATAAATTCCCCTGGTAAAATTATGCTAGGTAGAATGAAACTAAAACAAACCAAATAATTTCTTGAGAAACATAACCCACAAGCTTTCAACTCAGTTTATTCACAGTAAACTGTGTTTTGTTAATGCCACAAAATATACAAGAAACAAAATTTCCCCTGAGCCTCATGTTCAGTGAAATGAAAATGTTTCTGCTTATCTGTACCGCATTAAGAGCCAAAAACTTATTGAACCCTGCCAGAAGTTATGCTGTTAATAATTTTAGCTAACTTTTCCCTCTAGTAACACTAAGAGAAGATAGAAGGAGACAGAATCCACTGCTCTTTTCAGAAAACATCCTCAGCTGAGTGTTAAAAGAGCCAAGCTTATTGTAAAATAGCAACAGAAGTGAATCCACTTTCCCCTTTGCACGCAGCTGTCCACTACACAATACTTTGGTTTCAGCAATGAATCTGGCTTCAGAGAGCTTGACCTCCTCCCTGCCCACATAGCCTCACCTTTCTGCCACAAACTCTTATCTTCTTGGTGTGTAACTGCAGCTATTTGGGCATCTGTACTATGGGTTGGTCCACAAAAAGGATTTGGGTGGAAACCCAGTGTCATCTCCACTTCCCCTGCTAAACCTGTGGTAAAGCAAATATATCAGGGAGCATGCCTGCAAGAAACATTGCCCATTTTCCCAACCGAGGTACAGCTACATGTGGAAAATGCCATGATCTTTCATTTCTGCTTTGCTAGAGGGACACAAGCCAGAAGAAATTCAGAGATCAATGAAAGTGATTCAGCAATTGCTTTAGGAAAAATTTACCTACAGTAAAAAGTAGCAAAAAGTAGATTGGAATTCAGAATACCAGGAGTTTATTTCTAGCTCACTAATTGATCTCCAAGTCAAATACAAAGAAGGGTTATTTAGGCTGGAAGAAGTAAAGATCCTGATACTTGCACATCACTATTGTATCATCATCATCAGGAGCAATAAAAATGAATGAAAGACATGAAAACAAAAGCAACTACTTTTTACATAAGGTAAAAGCTTGTGTCGTGCTGGAAGGAATAAAGCAAAGGCAGCTGAGGCTGGAGGTCACCTCCATTTTGCAACTGAGAACAAACAGTGATTGCATCTTTTCAAATGTTTAATCTGTAAGCACCAAAGAACGGGGGCACAGTACAACAATGCCTTCAACAACAACAGAGTGCTTGAGCCAGCTACAGAAGGGGAGGAGAGTTTATTTAAGAGCTTCTCTGCTTTTTCCTTTACTTCAAAGTATCTTCTTCTATCCAGCACCAACACAGAAAATTATCTCATGAATAGCTAATAAGCAAACAGTAGATGTTTTGTCTGTTCACTGTAATTTAGAACAAAACACTCTCTGTTGTATTTAAGTGATTTCCAGACATAAAGTGTGAAGGCTTCCATAACCCACTGATCTGGTAACTGACTGTATCCCAGCTTTCCCCCTTCTCAGTCCCCCTTCTCTGATACTCCCCCAGCAAAAACACTGAAAGAAACAAGCCTAAAGCCCTGCATCTATTTCCTCCCACACCCACACATTATGGTACATACCCATAACAGAACTCTTTTCTCAGCTTCAAAAATCCAAAATGACCCCTGTAAACAAACCCATAGAGAGAAGAGAAGAGAAGAGAAGAGAAGAGAAGAGAAGAGAAGAGAAGAGAAGAGAAGAGAAGAGAAGAGAAGAGAAGAGAAGAGAAGAGAAGAGAAGAGAAGAGAAGAGAAGAGGAGATGCATGGTGAAAGTGGCCACCAAGCAGCAGCAGCAGCAGGTTTGCCAGGCCAGCCTGCAGCCTGATGTCCCACTTTTACAAAGAACAAGAGTCTGCTGATGACAGCACAAAATACCGAAGGTATGCCTGCTTGTGCACCAGCTGTAATGAAACTGTGCCTGCAACAGGTAGAAGAGACAAAATGTGGGTAACAGGAGTAAAAAAAGAGAAACAAAAACCACCATAATTTCCTCTCAAAGCCTGCTGGTATATTATGGGGTTATTACAGTGCCTTGCATCTCTAGGATGTGAGCTCAGATGTGTTTGCCTTGACAAAATCCTTGGCCCCATAGCACCGTTTGGGTACCACAGGTATCATGGGACAGTGAGCTGCTGCACTAGCACCAAACAGTCCAAGAACAGGCAGATGTGCCACTTCCCATCCTGGAATAGTGCACTCACTGGAGTGAGACACTGCAGTGAAAAAATGGTGAGACAGCTTGGGATTCACTAGAGAATAAGAGTACAGTCCTAGAGCCTGAAGGCTCAACATGCTGCCTCAGTCTGTAAATGTCTGAGAAACCCACATGGAATATATATGCCTTGTCACCTCCCTGTAAAGGTGTGGAGCCCACATTTGCCCCAAGGAGCAACTCCATTGCTGTAAGCAGCACTAGGAGCTCAAGTAGCAGAAATCTGCACTGTGAGCCAGTTCCAATAAAGAAAAAGGAAAAAAAAAAAAAAAAAAAAAGGGAAGAAAAAGAGGAAGGAGAATAATTATAATATTATAAAAAAGGCATTAGTGGGCAGTCTTCCTTAAAAATTTCTATTGTATATTTTCACACACACAACATAATTTTCTTTCCAAAACACCCATTTTGCTCTATTAAAACAACATCCTGCATGAGACAAATGTTACATTTTTAAGGGAGGCCACAGTGTGCAAAACAGAGAGAAGGCTTTAGAAGGAGGAAATAAAATTATGCTTGAATTCTGTCTTAGAAAAACAGACTCAAGACCAGCCTTTGCAGGGGTTACTGGAGTGATGCTGATACATCTAATGAACTAATCAATAGTGCTCAAAAGCTTATAAAACTTGCATCCTCTGGATGTGCTCTCTGACACCTCAGGGGTAATTTGTAGACGTGCTGAGCATTCAGTACCAGCTGAAGTCAATGAGTGTAAAAAACACTTGAGTATTTTAAACAGTAACAAACAGCAAATTCTCAGAATAAAAAAAAAGAAACAAAAAAAAAAAAAACAATCAGTCGTCTCTAAGCATCTGGAGGCCCTTTTAACTTCTCTGTAGGGTTCACAAGTTTTATCAGTACAAGGACAAGTAGCAGTGAGGATAATGGAGAGAAAGTAAGGGGAAAAAATTAATGAAGTCATGTAAAAGCCCTTAACAAAGCTCACCAGTAAAGTCACACAGGTAACTTCATGACTGATTTCCCAACTCACAAATGTTAAGATACTTTTGTGCATGGATTTTTACTTACATGTGGTGTTTTCCCAGTGATGTTGTTTCCAGCAGAAGGGAACTCAAGAGGTACTGCATGCCTTAGCACTGGCTGGGAAAGCTTTCCTTGGACATCCCAACTTCTTCCTCCAGCCAGCTGTACATGCTATGTGTCCCACCAGTGGTATCAACAACGAAACTGGACCCTTCCAACACATCCAGTAGAGCTCTCCAATGGAGGAAGGCCTTAAATGCCTTCAACAGCCTAATGCTTGCTGAGTTACTGCTCTGCCTGTGACTGTACCTGGAGTAGGTCCATCTCTCGAGCCTGTTCAGCACCAGAAGGTACCAGGAGAGTGGGGTTTGTCATCCTGGTTGTTGTACAGAACTGAAGTCCCACTTAGACTGACACTTGTGTCTGCTGCTCACCAACAGCCCTCTCTGTGAAGGGGACTTCCATACAACCTGCTTCCCCCAGGATGGTTCCTGACAGCAATCTGGTGCTTCTTTCTCATTAACTGGATCCTGCACAGAAAAACAAACATTTTCTCCACTTTTCTTACCACAATTGCTGATTTCTCCTATGAGTAACATTTTGTTTAACCAGGACATCACAGATTTATTTAAATTACTGTTCTTAAATACTAAAGGACATCCCATATCTTCCCTTTGATGCTTTTTGATATACTTTTAAGCTACAGGTAGTCCACAAGTGATTGTTCATTTGAATTCTATTTTTTTTGAGGAAATTAACATAGGATTCTTTTTTTTATCCTTACTTTAAAAAAACAAACAAGGTTTTGTAAGTTAACATGACAATAAATATCATCCAGAAGTCATAACGTGGTTGCAATTTCTTTTCCTGGAAACTAATGTCATTAATTTCAGTAGAACTGTTTAAAAGAGAGAGTTTACCAGCATTATTTCACAGAGACACATGAGCAGAGAAGAGCCAGACTAAAAAAGTGTCACAAACAATTTACTTTTTCAAAACTCAAAAAATAAAACAAAGACCCCCTGTGAACATTGGGCAATCCCCATAATCTTTTTTTTTCCTGGGACAGCATCATTAATTTAAGGATGAAGCCCATGTGTAAAAATTCTGCTGTTTCTCCCTCCTTGTATAGCCCAGAAAGCAATGGAAAAATGTCTTCTGTATTAATGCATTAAAAAACTTGTGAACTTCCTTTTAATTAAACAACTTTAAAGTTGTTTCATTAAACAACTTTCTTCTAATTGGAGTGGGTGGCTTTTTCCCCATTCCAAAGTGACAAACAGCAGGAATGCTGAAAGATTGCTGGTGCAGCATCTCTGTTTCCTTTCCAGATGCAATGGGCTCACCAGTGACTCACCAGACACCCCCAGGGCATCGAGGGCAGTGGCACGGTGGCCCTCACAGAGCCTCACATCTCTGCCCATCACTTATTTATCAACTGGTGAAGATCAGGAGGTGGATGCCAACGGTGTCCAACTGCAGCTGGCTCAGGCCACAACCCCCAGGAGAGCACTGAAAGTGATGTTGCATAATTGAGAGCACTCTTTGGCAAATTATTCATAAATCAGTTAAAGGCAGAGGAGGACAGAGCCTTAGCTGGCGTGCAGCAGCACAGCCAGGTTGGTTTCAACAGATTTAAACATGGAAAATGCTGAACATGTCTTTTAAATATGCAAAGTCCCATTGACATAAAGGAGGAAGTACTAGAGACTATCAGAGACTTAAATGTCTCTTTTGCAGAGATTATGGTAGTCCATGAAATGCCTTTGAAGAATTGCATGTTAATATCTGCCCAAGTGTGGTGACACATCAGACTAGAGCCCATCATTTCAATCATCTGTTCCCAGGTTAACAACCACGGCAGCCAGAACAGCCCTACTTCTAACAGAAGATGTGTGATGATTTAAATTATTACAGTGTGTTCCCAGGCAGCACTTCAAATTACATTTAAATGGGGAAAAAAAATCCAAACCCTTAGTGGAATGAAAAATCTATTCATTGTATAATCTTGGAAGACTTTTCTACCAGACTTAAATTAGGAGCCTTAATAAATCTCTCAGAGGCTTTTAGCAACTTACGTTGTGTTTATGTTTAATAAAAATGGTGGAGGGTTCCAACTAAATTAAATTAAACTAGCTCTTAATTCCTATGTTTTGAAAAGGCATCACGTTGATACTGTGATGACTTTATTCATGGAAATATGATTCAACTCTTTGGCTCACAAATCAGTTACCAACCCTGCACGAAGGAAAAAAAGAAATCACAGCTGCAGTCTCTGAGCTCCTGGAGACAAATGTCTGAAAGCAAAGAAAACAAAAGAAACCAAAACAGAGAGCTAACCCTTGGGAAGCATTGTCTAGGTTTGCAGCCACCTCTGACTAACCATGCACTCCTATTTTTGAACATCTGAGTCATCCCCTAGGGTGCTGCACCTCTGTGCAAATAAATAAATAAGTATAAACCCACAGAGCAACAGAAAATGTGAATGGTTGGTGGGGAGAAACATGTTTGGTCAGGGTGGTGAAGAGGGGAGAACAAACCTCAAGGATGAATACTTTCCAGCCCAAAATGGATCAGAAATAAACCAGCAAAACAGCCAACAATCTATATGCTTTTAGCAGAGACCAATTTTACCATCTCTATTCAAGATATGCTTCCGGATAGATAATAAAGTGCAGCAGGATTCTCCTCTGAATGATGAATAAAGGAAATTATGTCACTTTCCAAAACAAACAAAAACCCCCAAAATCTGGCCCGCAGTTACCAAGTCCAATTGTATTGCAACATAGTAAATTTTAAGATCCTCTCTGACATACACAGGAGGACCAGGCAAGCCTCCTCTATCCCCCTCACAAGGCCAAAGACAACAGCAGGGTGATGAGGATTCTCTTCTTTTGTACATAAGAAGGCAGCATAAAAACATTATCCTTCAGAAAGACTATAAACTCTACTTTTCCCCACCTAGAAACATAGTGTAACACTACTGCATGAAAAACAAGCAGCTCCAAGCCAACTTGCAATCTGCCACTTGCAGAGCAGCACCTGGTTCCTGAGGCTGCCCTCAGCTGGCACTGGTGGCTGTTCCCAAGCTGGACACACAGATCACATCAGCCTGCAGCTTGCACGGCCACTTAGGGCACTTCTGCAGGTGGTTTTAAAATTACTGTCCCTGTTGTGTGAAGCCACTTGACACCAGCTTTATTTTTATACAGACTTTGCACAGGTAAAAGCAGTTACATGAGATGTAAAGCAGCCAGCAGTCCATAGCTGTGTGGCAGGTGGCTTTTCAGAAACAAAACTGACTGCAGTTATCCAGATAGCTGCTTGCTGAGCATCACTCAGGGAATCATACTAGGGAACCAAGCCAATATTTAAAACACACAGCAAACAAATCCTTTCCTTCACTGTAAGGCACAAATAGTTGTGCTAATGAAAAAGGGATGGGGAACAGCACAGGTGAAAAGAGCCTCTAGTATAGGGTATTTTTTAAGCCAGTGCTGCTACTAAGACAGATGTTACAAAGCCATACCCTCAGCCTGGTAGCTTTAACATTGAGAATTGCTATTTCTCACCCCAAATGGATCATGGGACCTTCTGGCTCACAGAGGACCCTGTAGGCTACAGCCAGCATGCATGAGAGAAATGTCCTTAAAAATGTCTTGATGTTAAAATGATGTTGAATAGAAGTGCCATTCTAAATATCCAATGATTTCTGTCAAGCCACACGGCAAAGCTGCTGGCAAAAGAACTGCAAAAGAAAAAAAAAAAAAAAAAGAAACAGTCAACAATCATTAGATGTTGATGAGTTAGATGTGTCTATGGACAATTTTTCAGTGTGACCCTCACCTTGAATTAGCAGCCAACGCACATGCCCATATAGCTTCTGGCAATGCACAAAAGTCCAAGCTCCTGACAGTGTTGCTATACACATACTGGAGCTAATGAGAGAGGAAAATGACTGGCAAGGGCCCCTGTCCCAAGCCCCAGCCTCCATCCTGATGCCTGAAGCCCATCAGCCTCTCATCTTTGCACAGACTGTCTGTGGGGCAAGGTGTACCTGTGAACCTTTGTGATTTGTCCAGTCAGTTCAGTCTTTAGAAAGCTTAAACCTGCTCTGTTATTGTATGCATAGTAACAGCGAACTCCCTTTTCCTACTGTTGGTAGATTTCAAGGTAAATCTAGTAAAATAATCACTTCTTCTCTCACCTATGCTGTTAATTGCCTGTCTATAATTAAATTGAACACAGCAGGACAGTAAATGACAGAAAGGCTCAATGTTTTAGCTTTGGTACCTAATAAAGTACTAACCTGGGCCACATGCAATACCCACATAGCACAACTAAATGATCAATCTAAAACCAACAGGAACTTTTATATGGACTGATGGTCTTTGGCTTAGACCCCTTCCAAACACTGAGTTTTCATGAGTTATACCAGCTGCCACTTGTATTTATTTTATAAACACCACATGCTAAGTGTAAATTGCATCGCCACCACCACTGATTTCACCCCAGACACTTCTATACGTGTTACGGGTGGTGGAATTCATGTTTAGGCTGAAGGCCAAGAAAGATCTCTCCAATGAGGTTGTATAAATGAGGCACTTCTTTTTAAATAAAATACTGAAACAACAAATATATGGAAGAGTAAGAGAATTGGTTTATCACAGTATTATTGACTTGTTGCATAGGAGACCTAACACTTGCCAGTACAGAACCTGGAGAGAGAGCCACTAGCCCAGACAGATGCACTCACAGCCAGGTCATCAGCACCCACAGACCAGGTCCTGCTTTTCAGTCATCTTTTGTACTACAAATTCCTGCAGGCAGAAGATACACAACAGGGAAAAACCAAAACAAGAAATGCAGGCTCTTCAGATGGAAGTGAGTAAATAAAGGTAAGGTGAATCATGACTTTCAGAGTCAAGTCATGGGGTTTTTTCCAGGACTTCCTTCCCATCTCTAAAAACACTATAAAGGAAACATTGTTACTCCTCAAGGCCCTTTTCAGGTCAGAAGCAGTGTTCAAGTACCTTAAGAATAAGTACAAAAAAACCCACACTCTCTGGCACCTTCAGGCATTTTACCTGAATGGAGCCTTCAAAGTCTTAGAGCAGTAATTACCTTAATGAAGTTGCAGCTGTTATTAGTAGACAGAATATAAGAGAGTTAGCTGTTTCGTGCTTTATTTTAACCAGCAGGCCACCTCTCAAACTGGGCATTCTCACATTCAAAACACAAGTTTCGGTCACCCCAGGTTTTTGGTTTGTTTATTTGCGTTTGGGCTGACCACGGCCGTGCTGTCTCCAGACCTCCTCAACTCCCTCGCTCTTTGCTGCCTTCCGCAGGGCTCAGCCGTGACACATTGTGGGTGCAGGTCAAGCACATCCCCGGCGTTTCTGAGGTCACAGAGTTACAGCCTTCCCAGCAGCACGTCCCATCAAGTGTTTTGTGAATGCATCCTGCAGCACAGCCAGACAGCAAAGCAAAGTGTACAAAAAAAGAGTTCTGCTCATCTGCAGCTGAAGGAGGTATTCAGATGGGGAGATCTTCCAGGGCAGGAATTACATGTTTTTACTGATGTCAGAGCTTACCTCCTGCCCTTCTATATTAATAATACAATGGGACAGATTTTATAACAGAACAGGACCAAGAGTGTGTGCAACAGTTGTTGTGATGACCTGGAGTCAAAGTGTGGTTTCTTTCTATGAATTATTTACTTATACTCCAGTATGTATATATACACACATGCTTGTATATACATACAAATGCATATATACACGCTTGCATGTGTATTTATCCACTGTTTATATGTTTTATAAACTTACACATAGTTTGTATATTAAAAAAAGGGAAATAATTTTCCAAGAGGATTATATATGCTTTCCTCATGGAAAACCTTAACTTGTTCATTTTTTTAATATTTCCTCTGATATATTCAGCTTCCATCTGTTCTGCAGAATAACTCTTCCTTTGCATTTCTGTGAAGTGATTGAGATCTGTCCTTCAGCAGTTGGTGGTATTATTCCATTATCTTGAGTCCACAGAATACTGGAGGACACATCCATATCTCCACTGCACTGGAGAGCCCAGAACTGGGCCCAGTACTCCCAATGTGGCCTCACCAGTGCTGAAGAGAGAGGAAGGATCACTTCCCTCAGGCTCCTGATAGCACTCTGAATGCAGCCCAGGAGGCTGTTGGCCTCAATCATGGTCTATCAAGCACTGCTTCATTTTATTTTTACTTTAGTCTGCAAGCTTGCTGAGGGTGCACCAAAACATTATCCCATCATCCAAGTCATTGGTGAAAATATCCCACAGCATTTGACCCCAGGACTGACCCCTGGGCTATACCCTTGAGGACCAGCCTCTGGCTGACTTGCTACCACTGGTTATAATGTTTTGAGCCCAGCACTTCTGCCAGGTAAATCCATCTCACTGTCCCAACATCTAATCCATCCACCATTCATTTGTCTATGGGACTGTTACGGGAGACAGTGATGAAAGCCTTGCTAATGCTGAAATAAAGAACAGACACTGTTCCAGTCATTTCATTGTAGAAAGTCGTTGTCTGTTGTGAATCCATGCTTGATTTTGGTTGATTTGTTCATTGGAATGGACAGCTCCTCACCATGGATGAAAATCAATCAGCCCTCTTGGACCCCAGTTCTCTCCAGGATGATCTCCTCTGGGATTCTTCCACACAAATCTCTGAACAGACCAAAATGCTCTCCTGAAGTCCAGTCCTTCACCCTTTCCCCCTCATCTCAGGATCCCACACACTCCAATCTCATGGTTACTGCTGCCCTCAACCCTCATATCCCTGATCAGTCTTTCCTTCCCTGCAAGTACACGGTCCAGCAGAGTATGTCCCCTCATTTGCTTCTTGGTCACCTTATCAGGAAGTTGTTACCAATGCACTCCAGAAACATCATGGATTGCTTGCGCCCTGATGTGTTGTCCTTCCAGCACATATTGGGATGATTGGCTAGACTGCAAGATCCTTGTGGGGTTGGAGCAGACCTCCAACCATTCCCACTTTTAACTATGGTGTGGCCTTCCTAAAGAGCCTCTATCCAGCCACTGCAGTGCTACAGCAGCGTTGGCTATTGCACCACATCTGTGCAGACAAGGAGCTCGTCTGCCTTGCTCCAGCCTCCATGAGAGATCCCTAGCCCCAAATCTGCAGAGCTGCACCCTCCTCAGCAGCTTGCTCTGGGCTGTGGCCTCTGCTGAGTCAGGGAGTCAGGATTAATTTCTCCGCCGAGTGCTGGGGACCAGCTCTGGCAGCTCCCTGCCCCTGCTGCTGAGCACAAAGCACTGCCAGCCCAGAGCCTGGCCTTCTCCTGCACCAAGTGCTGCTGGCTGCAGGCTGTGATTGATGATTTTACAGGCTCCTCCCAGCATCAGCTGCCAGGATGCCTGACCCTGCCTGATCAGGATTCAGCTGGAACAAAAGTTCAAAAGCCCCTTCTCAAAGAAACACTTCAATATTTATACCATCTACCATAGATATCACAAGTCAAGTGAAAATTTTACCATCTGCTTCTTTCTACAGGTGAGGAAAAGCAGTCAGGGTCAGAGATGCCTTAACACTTACATTGTTTTTATCCATTAAGTGATTTTTATCACCACCATTCCAATTATCACAGAGATAATGATAGCTGTCAAGGACAAATTAATAATTCCACAATAATCTATTACTGAAAATAAAGCTGACCCAGACATAGAGTGAAATAATATGTCTGATACCAGGTCCACACTCACTAAGTACCTTAAAGAAAGTTAATCCCTTCCCTTGGATATCACCCAGACCTAAAGCAGCACATGCCTCTGGCGTACACAGAGGAAGGCAACAGTATATTAAAGACTGCTTTCACCAATCCCTAACAAGAATAAAATCAGATATTATGCTGTACTATAGGCCAAGTTGTAGCAAAGGACACGAACATGTGTGTACACAAAGGACCACAAGGGGATCTGATCTCCACACTCACCTCCACAGGCAGCATTTCAGGCTGTTAAAACTTGACACTGTGCATATGCTAATAAACTAACACAGAAAATGTCATTCTGACTTTCTCTTGCTCACCTGCAGGTAATTTTCCACCAGGTTTCATTTCAATTTGATGAGAGACTTAATTATCTGATGAATCAAAAACCCCAGCACCCACACTGCTGTTCTGATTAGCCCCATCAGCAGCAATCGTCCTGCTCTTTTCTAGAAATAGGAAGACACAGTTACCTCTCAGAACACAAAACAGGATTATTTGCCACACTGCCTCTTACAAAGACACAAATTCCATTTTTAGAACATTTTGAATATTACCTGTGACTGCCTGAACAACAGGCTTCTCTTGCCAATATCTCTTTTAAAAGTATACACTCAACAAAGATTTACCTTGAGGTGAAAGCCATTTTCATTTGGGTAAGGAATACAGTTGGATTTTTTGGTTTTGGATTTGTTTGGGTTTTTTTAATAGAAAATTACCAATGCAATCTGATCTCTGATGTTGAATGCTTGATGTCATATTAAAATCAATTATATGACCCAGTAATTAAACATTTGGTAGAGCATTTGGAACACATTATAAAGTAATCCCTGCTTCCCTTGACTGCAATAATGCACTGAGCACCTATCACATAAATGTGCAAACTTTTACCTCCAGTTTCTCTATTTCCTAAACTTACACTTCTAATAATAGTGTGCATCAGTAATAATGACAGATTTATTTTAAATATCACCTAGGACTAGAGCAGGCCTACTGAGATTCAAACACCATGGTTCCTGCAGATTATGCTGTGAGAAAAAAAAATTAAAATTAATTACTTTGAATAGTAATTTTAAAGATTAATTGTAATTTTAAAATTAATTATAATTAAATTCAAGAAGTCTCAGTAAGAGAACATTTACCCAAAATTCTGCAAAGTCTCTTCCTTTTAAGTTGTATGCATTGAGAAGTTAATAATTTAATTATTTTTTTCATATTCAGTAAGTTGTGAAGAGCAAAGACATAAGCACTTACAAAATATGCTTTTAATCCCTTGGCCCCCTTCTACATTCAAAATATGTTCCTCTACACAGAAAAAACAAATAACTTTTTCTTAATTCCTTCTGCTGTCAGGCATATCCCTGGAGTGTCCAAATTACACATAATTTTAGAGGCAGCTTAACACTATTTGAGGTAAGTTTACTGGAATGTTTTCTCTTGTAGCCACTTCTTATAAACCTTTTTGTGTGAAGACAAATAATCCAGACTTTCATGGGCTAGCAGGTGTTCTCTGTACCAAAGATACTGTAGCTTGGATGCTTTACCCAAGGCAGTTTGCAAGTTGGCAGCTTGGAGAGAAGCAAAAGACTCGATGCATGTCAAATGGTTACTGTAAATCAAAACCAGCAGCATGCTGTGTGTTTGCCACCTCCAGGGTGTGACTTTGGTAAACCAAAGAAAGAGTACAAAAGGACTTCTGCTGTTTTCCACCAACTGGAATTTGGATCAATTTGGCAAGGCCTCATCTCAAATAATCGTAGAATCACAGAACCATAGAATGGTTTGGGTTGGAAGGGACCTTAAAGATCATCTAGTGCCAACCCCTCTGCCTTGGACAGCAACACCTTCCACTAGACCAGGTTGCTCAGAGCCCCATCCAACCTGGCCTTGAGCACTACCACAGATGGGGCATCCATAGCTTCTCTGGGCAACAGGTTCCAGTGCCTTACCACCATTACAGGAAAAAATTTCTTTCTAATATCCAATCTAAACCTACCCTCTGGCAATTTGAAGCCATTCCCCCTTGTCATGTCACTACCTGCCCCTGTAAAGAGTCTCTCTCAGTCTTTCTTGTAGGCTCCCCTCAGGTACTGGAAAGCCACAACTGGGTCATCCCAAAGCCTTCTCTTTTCCAGGCAATGAAGAAACATAAGTAGTTCCTGGATGTGAATCAGTGGGTACTAAAGGGCAAGCGAGAAGAAAAAAGCCACACGCAAATTACCCAAATTAGTCTTTTGGACCTATGGTTTTGCAGCGTTGAAAGTTTCCTCGTAACCCACCACTCACATTTTCAAGTGTAACAACACACAGTCATGAAGGAAATACTGCCCAGGGCAGGGGGTACATCCATGGCATGATATAGCAATGGCCTAAGTCCAGTTTCTTACACCATGACTGGGGTTTTTTGCCAGCTCAATCAGGCATTTCATTCTAGAGACTTCAAAAGTACTATGCAAATTGCAGACCTGGCAACACTCAATCTGACAAAAAAGAGGACGAGTTGAAGAGAATTGATCTAGGTGGAAATCAAAGACTGCAGAAAATAATTGTTGCTGGAAACTGTGTCAATAGCTATGAGCAACAGTAAATGCATTACAAGTTACCTTCCTTCAGATATGGGGAAATAAATGTATCTGACATCAATACCTCCACAGTAAAATATCTAACAATAAATATACACTGTGTAATCAATTAAATCCCTCCAGTCAAAGGTGAATTAAGTAACAGCAGGTATCTGATTATGTACACTAATAATGTAAAAAGTGGTAAGTACTTCATAAACAGAAGCTCAGACCTTAGTTTTGTGTTTAAGCACAAAAATGAGATTAGACTGCTAACTTCTGCTTGCACAAAAGCTAGGTTTAACTACTCCTATTCCAGGTTTAAAATGGAGCAAAAGAAAGCAGAAGCCAGGCAAGAAAAGCAGGCACCTCAGCAGAGCTCCTGGCTGGGATTCCATCATCGTTTCATTCCAGTATGCCAGACTGGTTACGCCAAAACCTCCATTCAGCCCATTTATTTCTGGAACATGGGAATTTGTATGATGTCATTTTCTAGTTGTGTTAGACCAAATGTGAATAGATCTAGGTATTATAAAGATTGTCTGAACAATACAGACAGGGGATGAAACACTGAAACTAAAGGTACATTTCTAGGGGAAACAGATCAGGCCAAGTCACACTGCTCACAGATGAAACAGATATTCCTCATTCCATGTCACAATGACTTGTTACATAAACAGGATGGCTGTTTTTACCCAAACAGGAGTATCATTCCCATCCTTAAAAGCACACCTGAGCATTTGTCTATGCTGTCCCCAGTTGCCAGAACACCAAAGCTGACAACTCCTCTTCCACCAGACTTGGTCTCTGCAGCTGTGGCTCAGCTGTACTGTAAATTCTCACAAACACCCTCTCGTACATTCAAATTTTAAAAAACAAAACAGAGTGAGTTTTCAAACTTTGACCCCTAGTTATTTGTTCCCCATGGGCTCCTCTGTAGTCAACTTAAACCACCAGTACACCCACTTATCTGAAATATATTTAATGAACCTCTGAGAAGCAGTGCACAAATGGCCATGGTTAAAAAGCTAGATGGTGAAAAACAAAGCAAGATTTGAGATTGCAGGGGACCACTGCTGCAACCCTGACATGCAGAAGTTGAGACAACTCTCCAGAGGACAAACAAGACCTTACAAAACACATACACACATGCAGCTTTGTTCATTTACAATGAAACCCGAAGACAGAGAGACATGAAGGCAAATGCAGACTGGGGTTGTAAAAGCTTCTGGATCAGGCATTCCTCTCCTAAGAATACATACTGCTAGCCTGTAAGAATTTGACCCAAAACATATGCATTTTGGCTGTCACTGTTACATACACTAGCACCTCCCAGTGCAGAACATGAGTCTTCATCTTTCTTTTGAGAAGTATTTCAGATCATATATTCTCAGTTCTGTGAATTTTGCGTAAGGATTGTCCTGCTTTCTGCAATGATTTTATCTCTAAACATCACACAAGGATCCTTCTACTTATTCAAGAGCTTCCAAAACTTAAGTTTTGCCATGGATAAAGAAAATCAGAGGCAATGATGAAAAAATACCTTCTCAGCACTAGAAGATAAATATTCCCACCTATGTAAGAAGACCAGAGAATCCAGGCTGCAACCTGGATTCCCAGATTTCTCACTAATTTCTGACTTCTGCAAGGTGTGCTACTTGATTTAAAAGTGTTCTTACCTCATCACAGCTTGGGAATGGCTGCTTTGGAGACAAGGAGGGAAAGAAGGAATCTGTGTTCATCACCACTAAAAGCTACCTACACACTTCTTTGCGTAAGTGCTTTGGGGAGTCAAGTTACAAACTGAATTTTACTCAGTTAGGGAAGAATTCTGAAAGGCCAGTGTGGGAAGAACCCATGCTTTTAAGCTGCCAAGACCCCATTTGGGAGCCACAGAGCTCCTTGTTCCACTCCCAAGCAGCTTCCATGCAGGCCATGGGACTCTGCAAAAGGGCAATGGCCAAATAAGGAGGGTGGGCAGACAGTGGCACAGCTCTCTCTTCCTTGGTAAACATAAGCAGGCTGGCCCAGGCTGCCTCCGGTTAGGACCTGGAAAGTAGCTCCACTGAAACTGGAAAGACCAGCAAAGGATTGTACCTCTGCTACTTGGTGATCTGCGTCACAGGCAAGGTGTGTTGCACAGCAGAAATGCAACTACCACTATCAGCAGCTGGCCATTCCAAAAAAGTTTTGGGCTAGCTCATCTAACTCCTCTCCCCAACAACTGAGAAGAAGGAACAACACAATTTTATTTGCCTAAATGCTTTGTAAGTGAAAGAGGATGTGCACGTATGCATCATGTGTGTTCTTTATCCCTTTAAAGATCAGGATGGAATAACCCCAACTCATACTATGAAAATACAAAGAGTTGCTAAATTAGAAGCCAGAGCAAATAAGAACTACCCACCAAACAGCAGTAGAGATACAGCATGAATTTAATACTAAGAGATTTTGCCACTTGTCTTTAAATAGTACAGACATAAATCTGATTCCAGCTATTACACACAAGAACACCTGCCACAGAACTCTAATTCTTGCTATGGTTGTACTAAACCCCTCCTGCCTGAGCACAAATTACTGGTCACCCCTCTATCTAAATAACTCTATAATGCAATTTTAACTCTGTAGTGGCAAACGTAAAAAAACAGGCAAATACTTAGTTGGCATCCCAGTTTTAAGCAGAGAACCACGTACTTTTTGAATGGTGTCAGGAGTTGTATATACTTAAAGGGTAAGAATTTTTCCCCTCTGCATTGCCCTTCTGTCTTCAACCACCGGCTCGTTTAGTGCAGCACATGTGATCTGTCCATCTGTCAAGTAAAGCAGTGCACTATTCTTGTTGGCTTCAGCTTTAATACTAAAATCATACAGGTATTATAGGATCATACAATCACAAAAGTACAATAAAGGATTAGAGACTGCGAGTTAACGTTGTTAACACTGCATGAGTAACACATCAATTCCAAACAAATCTGAAGGTAGAAGTCAAGAGGTTTTGAAATACCAGAAGAAATAGTTTCTATTCTAAGAAACATGAGCAGTTCAGAATATATTTTTCAACAGATTGAAAGCAGAGTGGAAGAATTAAGAGCTTCCAAAGCAGTACTCTGTTCACAGCATCCCACTCCAGAGATCAAAAACCATTACGCTACTAATTGAGGTGACACTCCAAAGACTTCAAATAATGAGTGTTTAATGTGCAGTCTGAATAATAGCTCAAGGAAGCAAATAATTATCACAGTCATTGGACAGAGATATAAAGACCTTGTTAACTAGAAACATCGTGGCTTTTAACTTTCATTTCATATTATTTCAGTATTTCAAAATTACAGCATTAAAGGAATGAAAGTATAGTACTAACTTGGCATGAGAATTTTCCTATGCATTCAACAACTCCAACATATGGTGCTGACTTAAAGGACAGAGATGCTGAAACATTTTCTGATAACGCCATAATAAATCTCACATAGTGCAACAAGTTAGTAGTAGTATCACGTGATACAGTAAATTTAATCTGCAATCTTCAGACAGAAAAAAAATGTACATATGACAGGAAATAGTTTCAGAAAATGCAACCCAAGATGACTATGACCATCTCCACAAATCCTCAAATTGTGACGTGGCAAGGAGTTATTTTAGATTTTTCAGAAGCAGACAGTCCCACAGTTCAAAGTGCAACGTACCTCCCAGAGATGGGAAATAATGCTCTCTCCCAAAACTGCAGTCATGCAAACAACAAACACAGGAGGAATCTGTTGGCCAGAAAAGGGCAGGGCTGTTGGCAATTTACCCAATACTATTACAAAAGCAGAGCTTTTAGTACCAGCTTTTCTCAGAATAGTATTGACTCTCTTAACTACACGCACACATTTAAACCCAAAACTGCTGATCACCAACCACTCACATGAATGTGGAAACTAAAGAGCCAGCTGCCACCACCACATACTTCCATGCTTTTGGTTTACACAGCTCCTCATTGTGGTAGTTTGCCAAAACGTAAGAGAAACAAAGTCATCTCAACCTGCTGTACTTCACCAACTATATGCAACAACTTTCAACAACTGTATGCAGGAATACACTATCTTAAGAAAGTAAAAGAGATGAAGAGTATTGGGTTAAGTCCTGTGAGGCTGACTTTAAGGAGTTCCAAACGTTACATCATTTCCCAAAGCCATTCTGTGCAGCTGAACCCTCACTCCCATATTAACCCAATTTTCATGATGCTGGAAGATCTGCTAGAAACATCCTCTTCCATATCTTCATGACAACTTCACAGCTCTACAGTTTGAGCTGCTCTCATAACTGAAACAGCTCTTTATTTCTGTGACAATTGGAAAAATACAGAAAATTCTTCATCTTCACTATTTTCAAGTCAAGTCAGTAAGAGAAGTGTTTACCTCTACCAGGTTTCTTCTTTTCTTGGTAATTTTTAGTAGCAATTGCAGAGGGAAATCAAATCATTCCCCCCTCCCCTTGTCATTCTCCCATGCTTAAAAATAATAATAATAATAGGATATAATAATAATAGTAAGATTGAAATAGCCAATGTGTTACATCAGCATACACATTTGTAACAATCAGCAGGGAGCAGAGTGGGAACAGGCACAAACCAGCTTAGGAAAACCTTCATAGTACGACTGCACAGCCATTTCTTCAGTACTTACGATTTAACAAATACACAGTTTGGGGTTTTCTAACCCAAACTACACAGTTTATATAGATTATAAAACCATGTTTATATTTAATCCATACTGCTTATATTAAAAGCAGAAGGTTGGGATGCTGCTGTTAAGAAGTGGTGAAAAGTCATAAATTAGTGTAGAAAACACAAATTTTATCAAGAGATCCAAAACACTGGTTATATGTGCATTATCTCAACATCTTCCATTAAGTTATCCATTTATACAGCTTGTCGCTTATAATTTTAAAAATATTTATCACTATTTTTAAATGGAAAATACTAAAAAACTTTATAGAATTGCTTGAATATGGAAATGCTACTTGACAGTTGGCTTATGTGTATTTTAAAGAACAGAACTGACTGTACATAAACTTACAGCTCTTTACAAATTGAGTTTAAAATATACATCCATTTAGTAAAAAAAAAAAAAAAAACAACAAAACAAAAAAAAAAACAAAAAAAAAAAAAAAACAACAACAAAACAAAACAAAACAAACAAAAAAAAAACTACCAAAAAAAACCCAACAAAATTATAAACCACTATGACTACTATGATAGTAACACTATGGTAATGTAAGAAGTTATTTTGTGGGGAGTTTTTTAAAGCATCAACTATCTTATTTTTATACTTCCAGCATTACATCCTTCATACTTTAGCCCATTATCAGTCGTGTCTTCAACAGAAAATATACAGCACATTGATTCAGGGAATAAGGCAATCAGCAGAACAAGAAACATTTAAAAAATCTCCAACAATTGTTTAAATAGAGAGAGTTAAAAGAGATGGATTAACAAGTTTTAAAGCGCTTCTTTTTAAAATTTATTATCATTATTATTAAATAAAGACTACAGACAGTCATGTTCCTCCAATACCTCCCCACCTCATAAATCTTTCAAGCTTCACAAAAGACTTCTGAACACATTATTTAGAAACATTGACGAGAAACATATTTTGTCCCACTGCTTCACATCCATCTGGAATTTTACTCACATAAAAGACCAACAGGAGTTTTAAATCATCTTTCTTTGGTATAGTAACGCATATTCAGATTTGCTTAGTACCAGTTTGCTCCTCCTCTATGAGTTGAAATTAGCCACACCAGGGCAATCTGGCTGAGTTTTCATAAACCAGAGGCCAGAATTAAAGCAAGTAGTAGTCAGACATCCTGCCTCTGTCACAGGACAATTATCTGGTGGCCTACAAAGTGTGCCTTCTGCATCAAAAGAGAGCATAACAGAAGTCTAACTTATATTTTTAGGCCTTGAGCTATTGTCCCAAAAGCTACTAAATAGCTAAAGCCTCACCATATAAGTGACCATGTAAAACACAAACACTTGTCTAAATTATACAGTTGTTACCATTATAGATGATCAACTGTCATAATATGCACTAGATTTTTTCTTTAGGTTTCCCCTGTACAGTAACAAACATTTAGGAGGAATGCACATTATGTATTTATTTGATAATAGTTGAGGGATGTACTGCTGACTCTGTCTTGCTTGGTGAAAAGTATTCTCAGCTTGCGCTGAGGAGGAGGAGAGCAATCAAGGCCATTGGTAGCTTCACACCTTGCAATGTTTTCTGTAATTTATTATCTATGAGTAAGGCACATCATTTATAATGTGGCTATTTCCATAGGCTTGCTCATTGTATCTTAAGGTTTATCAAAGTATGACTCATACCATCTTTGGTTTTTTTTCTTTGCTATATAGAAAATGTATCCGTGTCTCAAACAACCAAAACCCAAGAACTTTGACTATGCTTCAGAGCACTAAGCTAGTTTAAATCCTAGCCAGTGATTTCAACACTAAAAGAATTATGAATTTAGAACTTTTCCGCTTTGTCCCTCACTCAATTGGCTTCAAATGGCGCCCTGCTTTGCAAAATTTATTTGATAATAGTTAAAATATGGGTTTGAAAATAAAAAAAATACAATTTGGTAACAATGGCAGATTCACATCTTGTCAAAAGAATGTAGCACAAATTAAATACTCATGAGAGGAAAATTAAAATTCTGTCATCTAAGTAGGCTACCTAATGAGAATTTCAGAATATGAGAAAGCAAATTTGAAGTAAACACTCATCAGACATCGACACTTGCAAAACATAATTTTTATGGAGGAGAGTAAGCACAGTGCTTCAAAATCTTCTTCAGGTAGTAGAAGAGTTTTGAGGAGGCTCTGAGCTTTATGCAGTAGTTGAAGACATTTTAAAATTTCATAATTAATTACATTTCAGACTTGTCCCAGTGTGAGCAAAATAGAAAACCAACACACCTAAGATCACTGCAGGAATATTTTTGTAGTCATCCATGTATTACATACTCCAGTGTCAGAGATCAGCTCAACTCCCTCCAGAACCGATTTTTCCTTCTGTAAAATGTATCTGTTTAGAGCTGGATATGCAGATTCTCACCAATACAAATGGACAGGCTATTACAGGATCACCTTGTACCACACACAACCATGCAAACAACAGGCTCTTCTTGATGCTCTGTCAATAAGCCAGTCTTTTAAATTATGTTACCAACCAAATAATAGTCTACAAGCATTCTCTCAATAGCTTATGTTGTAATCTTCCAAAAAATTCACATCTCAGAACTGTACAGTTCCATTATTTTAATTGATTAAATATAGATTAGCAGTGTTAGTGTAAGAAAGAAGATTTAATGGCATCAAAGTCATTCCAATTAAAACAAGGAAAAAAAATGTTGCAATGCACTTCAGCCAAACCATCACAAATGATATGTTATATAAATACAGACACGAGGTAGCTGGCAGCTATAAATCCACCAATTCTGGAAGTGCCCAATTTGTCTAAAAAACATAAATTGTCAAGTATCAATCAAACCTTTTCGTAAAAAAAAAAAATACCTAGTTTATTGCTTTTCATTGTTTACATCAGAAACAGGCAAAGGCTTATCAAAGAAAGTTACCTAGCTGTTGATGGCTTTTGATCATATCCACTTTTCAAAAGAACCACTAAATAAAACTTTGAATGAAAAATGCAAACAGCTGACACACTCCCAATGTTACCTATTCTCACCAAAATGAACAAAGGTTTGCATTCTCCAAGGTGAGGGGTGGGGAAATAAGATGTGATATCCAAAAGAATAGCATTAACTACTTGCTTATGAAAAATCGATAACAGAAATAAAACCAGTGCTCCCACCAGACAGAATACACTGAAAAAACAGACTAAGGACTGCAGGAAAGGCAGAAAGCTTCTAGCTACAAACGCAGTGACATCACATCAAATGATTCATGTTAAGCAGATGGAAATATGATGATCTGTAGCACAGGCGTGATTTTTAGTAAAGCTTCCTGAAATTTCTTTTTTGTGTGTTTCAGAAAAGGCAAAAGCGGAACAGACGAGGAAAAAAAGGCAAGTAACATAGAAGAGGAAAAACTGCAAGAAAGCAAGACTAAGGACTGAGAAGTAGGACAGACATCAGCAATATGATGTGAAAACTGCTTAGATGTCAAGTAAGCAAAGTGAAAGTTATGCTCATTTCTGGAAAGAATCTGGAGGGGAACTAAAGGGCAGATGGGTAGGCAAGAGGGTTTTGTTTGTTTTTATTTTGGAGTTGGTTTGGTGTTTGGGTATTTTTTTAAAATATATTTATATACACACACAGAGTGCAAGTTTCTCTAAAGAAGTGATACTACAGATGACAGAACTTACACCCCCTGCAACATATGGAATATCCTGACCTCTCAAGTAAACTGAGCATACAAAAGTGATAAGAACAAAAGGTGCATGTAACACCAGCAGCAATATTATGTTTGGCTTTCCACTACTTCTGCCAGTTACTGTACATATATTACATGACTATTATAGAAATGGCACAGCCTCAGACACTTTCCACATTTTATTTACATTTTAAGACTAACTTTAATCTCAATCACATATCCATACATTTCCTTTGTTTCACTAAAACTTAAATGCATGGTTTATTAGAACAAAGACTGTAAACAAATATTTGCCATGTCCAATACATGTAACACAGGAGCTGCTTAACAGAAATTAATCCCCCCATTTTATAAATACAGGTATCAAAACAATCCTGAACATACTTTGTGACACTACTAGTAGTCGGCACCCACACCCTTGCAAAATTAAACAAGATGAGCAACGGTATTCACTGTACCTGCTACCTTAAACAAATTTAACTGCAGCTCTTTTACTAAGCAAGATGGATAAAGCATGCCATTTATATTTTGCCTTCTCCAGAAATTATTTTCAGTAACATATATTATTCCACAGCAATCTGACACTTTCTGTCATGCTTTCATCTTGTAAAACCTGAATTCCAATTATAGGCTATTTCAGGCTTATGCTTAAATGACAGTGCCTCAGTAAGAGAAAAAAAATAATTGTGCTGCCTTTTTCTCCCATAGTGCCTGAAAACATATTGGGCATACATATATTATATATATTCTTACAAATGTCCAGGTCATGTATACCAGCTGAAATTCTTTAATGTGTGGGTGTTTGCATTGTGAGATTTAATCAAGACATTACATGAGTAGAAGGTTTTGTTTTAAGACAGAAGTTTGAGAATCAGCTAAAATTAATTATTGTAAGTTTGTCCCTCTGGAGGTTGTGGAAGCTTCATATTTTCTTTGGACATCATTAGACGTCTTAGCTCTTGAAGTACAACTTTAATGCTATATGAATTTTGCCATTTTGCTAACACTGGTATGCTCCGTGCATCCACCTGGAAAAAGAAGAGAGAAATCTAATTTATGATTGAACACAAAATATCTACATAAATAACTGTTATCAACAGTTGCTCTAAGAAATGGTCTAAGCATTCCCTGACACCTTCTCTGTGGAATAAAGCCCCTGTGTTCCTAAAATATTTTAAGGAAAATAGTCATGTACTTACACACAGATACAGATTCTGCAATAAAATCCATGCAGGTGGACCCTTCCATCTGTGCTGCTACTTTCATTAGTGTGAAGGAAAGGAGGACAGGAGGAGGACATCAGCAAACTGTTCACTGCAAAACTGGAGCTGCTACCTTGCAAAATGTATAGTTTTTTTCAAACTACCCCCAAAGAAGAAACAAGTAATCACCTTCACTATGCTAATATATGCACCTGGGTGTTCCTCAGTTCTTTAAAAGAACCTGCCACGCAAGAGTCCATAGAATACCTTTCTAAAGGAACATTTCCCTTATTATTTCTTTGCTACAAATATTGTTAGTGATTTCTTTCATACAGATATTACACGGTGCTTCTGATACATCTAGAGGCACTACATGTACTAAGAAATGTCTTGAAATACTGAAATAACTGATTTGTAATGCTTGGACATTTCTTAGTTTTTTGCATCCTTCTCACAGTAAAGTCATCTTACGGAGCTGTGAAGATTACTGTACATCACTTACCAAGTGGAATATGAACTGAAAGGAAAGGACATGGGACTTCTCCTATGCGTTTATAAAACCTGTGGGACAATTTACACAATTATATTATAACGGGGAGGTTTCCATAGGAAAGTCAGCAATTGAAAGTCATCCTGGGAATTGTTTTGGCAGCAGGTTAAGTCCCAGCCCTTGCATGGAGGAACTTAAGAGCACAGAGAGGCCCACAGCTTTGCAACTGCAAAGCATACCCTGGGGCAGGAATAGGGCTATTGCATGCTACTAGATTCCTTTGGTAGAGTTGCAGCCCACATGGCTACAAGAGTGCTGGAAACCACTGTTTTATGATTTAGGCAGCATAAAACATCAAGAAGTTTCTTATTCCATCTTAATTGGGGCAAGCTGAAAGAAAAAAAAACCTGGAATCAGAAATAAGAATGTTAACACAGATGTTTTATTTCTAGATTATTTGAAGTGAAGCTATTTTCAGAACACCAGATGAGACTAAACCTTTGTGTAGGAGGAAACTGAGGCCAAGGTTTAACAACACACTGGCTTGGGCAGCAATACTATCTCAAGAAACTTTGGTTCCTTCTCTTGTTCCTTTAACAGTACTACTGCCTATTAGCTCAGGTAAACCATGTACAGGGAAATATTTTTTGAACTGAACTGACAGAATCCACCCAGTTTAAAACACCACTTTGGAAAGAAGTCCCTGAGCAGGATCCTTGACCTTATTTACAGCTCAGCACTTATAAGCATTTCTTTTCACACAATGTTCTGCTCAGAGTTGGGAATCCCTTAAAATCAGCAGAGTTGCCAACCACAGTGTATATCAAGCTACAGCACAAATGGCAGTCAGATGACCTAATAATTATTGGAAACATTTGAGAAAAAAGAAAAACCCGATCAAAAGAAAAACTCAGTTATGCAGTAACATCATGCCAGTTTAAAATACGTGAGTGTATGAGCCAATAGAGAAAAAGGTTGCAAAAGTTAGCACTGGTGAAATCCTCACTGTAATTCCTGTACTATTACTACTTTTCTAAAGGGGGATTTGGGTTAACATGCTAGATAGGAGGCAAAAGGCTGGAAAGGAAGTTGCTCTGGGACTACAGAAATGAACATCTATCTTCAGTCTGGAAATTCTGCTTTCACACCATCTTCCTTCTCCTTGCTTCTCCTCAATTATGCCTTTGTCGGCTCCCTCAGGTCTGGGTGTTCGCCTCAATTACAGCACACAGCAGCCAGTCACCACTGCTGTTCAAATAATGTAATTCTACAAAGACTGGAACATGAGAGCTGATCACTTAAGAGTAAACTTCTCCTGCTTTTCTTTGTTGCTGGAATTTGCAACAAAAAAACTCACAGACTGCAAACTCTGCTTTAACATTTCTATGAATACTTTCTGACTAAAGACTGCTGCAACGTGATATTTTTGTTGCTTATTTATCTCAAGTCTCTTTTCTGCAAGTCACCAACTTCTTTCATAACATCTTGCAGCAGTAAAGATGTTGGCTCAGGTTCTGTTTTCTGTCTTGCAGAATTGATTTCCAAGTTAGTGCATAATAAACTCACTTCATGAAGAACAATGATAAGACATTTAAAGACATTTAAGAGAGTGACACAAAGTGTGTTCAAATCAAACAAAAGCATTAGGTAATATTCAAATGCACACCCTGGAACACAGAGGGAGACATTTCAAGGTCACATAAAAGCTAATAAAACTGCAAACTGCAATCTGAAGACTATTTTATTTAGATTATTTTATTGGGGGAGTACATCACTGTGGAACGTTGAATAATAGCAAGAGAAGCAATATATAAAATAATTTTTTTTTCTAAATAGTCGAAAATAAAATAAATTATTTCACACAATTATGCAAAGTATTCAGTGTTTATAATGTTCCAAGTAACTTCAACAAGTAGCAAACGTCTACAGCAAACATAATCAAAGCAGTAACTGAACAGATTACAGATTTACAGCTGCGGGTCCCAAGTGATTTAAAAGGAAACAAGTATTTCTAGCTGTAAATGGTATCTTAATGAACAGAAGTGACTACAAACCCTGCAAGATAGACTGCTGAAGAGCACTATCACAGATGCAAAAATCAGACAACCTCAAAAGAAAATGGGAAAACAAACAGTACATTAAAATGCAACCTGTGTTTTATCAATATGAGTTACATAAGTCTCCATAATAATAATCTATCTCCAATAATAATACACAGTTTTACAAAAGTGATGCCATTAGCACATAAAAGCATTTTGTACAGATCTACACAAGTACTTGGACTAGTTTTTCTCACCTTAGTAACCTAATTCTGTATACAAATACAGCAGCTCCATAGGTAAATTAAAAAGAAAAAAAACCACAAACTTTTTTCTTAACTTGCAGATAAGAAAAGAAAGACAATTTTACAGGGCGTCTCAGAGCACCTAAGTCTTTTGCGATAAAATACTCCTGAACTAGTTCTCTCCTTTCCTGCACTAAATTTATCAAACTGATTCCTGAAGATATGCTGCTGGCAGGAAAGTTACTTACAAACTCCTCTCTCACAGATTAATCAAACAAAAAGTCCATAAAGTTGTACCTGTCAGTATTGATAAATTCATTACACACATGCCCTTTCCATGCAAAGTGTAAAGGGATTTTTAAGTCAAGAATGTGGAGAACCATTGCCCACAGGGCAGTGTGAGAACAGTTTTCTTAGATCCCTAGTAACTGCACTTATCTGTCTTTCCCCTCCACCACTCACACTCTAACTCAATAGAAATTATCACTCTCTAAAACTCCCAGTGTGGGTCCTACTTTTCCACAGATGTTAACTGGCACACAAGCCTACCCTAACAACATTACAAATGTTTTGAGTATAAGCGCTAAGGTAAAACAATTTCAGCTGCTGTTTGTCTTAGGTCTCTTTTCAGCAAGTCATAACTTCTTCCTGACATCTATAAGCAATGTGACCAAAAGCTGGCCACATGTCAAAAGCCAGGGTGCCTGCAGAAGCACAGACAGTAGAGGAAGTCTGCAGATGAAACCCTGCCATTAATTCAAAGAATTCAAACCACTTATGATCTATTAAATGAAAGATGACCAGAAAGTGGGAGAACAGCTTGGAAGAAACATGAAGGAACTATCAGGAAGCTGCAGTATTAACTGCTCCAGGATGCTGAACTTGCCCCAATGTTTGTTTCACAGTTCCTCTAACGACCACAAAGACAAAATAAGATAAAATGCAAGACACTGGGACAATGGGCACATTAAAAATTATATAATAAATGTGTTTTAAATTCATTACGTATGAAAATTCCTTTAATAAAAGTACTATTTATTCCTATTTAAATCCATTTTATAAGAAAGTTATGCATTTGTATAGCAAATCCTTCATAAGACACACAAGTTTTTCTTTTGGGGCAAAAAAATAATTATGGTTTTATGTAAGGTTATTAACTTATTAAAATCAATTTTTCCTGTGGCAATGACTCAATTTGAATAGTGTTTTTTAAATGACCAGGCAAATTTCCTGTCATAGTAGTCACCCTGTTCCTCAGCAAGCTGAGTGAGTGTAGACTTTTCCAGACAGAAGCTCAAACTTACTGGCTTCAGTAAACACGAGCCTTCAGGCTCTGCTAGTCTAAGGTCCTGCTTCTGAAAACCAACACTTATACCTTGAGGTATGCAGAGATTAAGCCATGAGAGCATACTTCTTCACTGAAACATAATAATACATGTACTAGGAAGAGGTATGAAAATCATCTTCCAAACATACTGTAAGCAGCTTTTGCTTCTCACAACTTCTCAGTAAACACACACGCTTAGACAACAAGCCACAGTAGTGATTAAAGGCATGAGCCAATTTGCAGATAGCAATTTTAACAGGATCTTCAGGTAGAGTAAGATTGTTAGCTACATAAAAGTATTTTCAGAGTAATTTTAGATTATTTCTGAAGCATTAGTGCACTAGCTTTGGATGACCAACAAGAATACTACTCTACAACCTACAACAGCTCAAAAGATCCCCTGAGAACCTCTTCCCCTACTAGAGTCATTGAGACACTTGAGCTTCACAGTTCAGTACTATTAATTACAGAAATGCAAGTCCATCTCTCTTTTAAATCTTATAAATTATTTAAAATCCAAAGATGTTAAGGCACCTTTAGGTATTACCTTAACCCAATTACTCTGCATTTGATAAAGACAAATGTACCCACAAATGTGGTTGTGTTTCCTGCTGATAAATGCACACACCACTGCAAATGCAAGGCAGCTCACACCTCCTCTCTGAGCAAAGGGGCACCTCACTTGCTCACAGCATTGAAGCACCTGGCGAGTAACAGAGTAACAAGCTTGCCTGAGCTGCTGCCACAGCTTGTCTGTGAACTCATCCCACCCTTTTCAGTGAAAGCAACTTACTGCAAATTGACCTTTAAAATGCAAGTGATTACCCGGTACATCAGAAGGTCTTTAAGACCGATGTTCAGAATCACCTTGGATTTGAATAAATCCAGTATAAAGGAAACAAGAGTATAAATACACTAGTTCATTATAGGTGAGTTAATACATCCAGAGTGAGTCTCATCAGGAATAACTTCCATTTTTAATAAGTGGAAACATCAGAGAGAATCTGTAATATTCCTGCTACAATACGAAACTAATCCCCTTTTGTAAGAGTATTATGAGGGAAATACCTACACACAGCTTAAACACTTATTGTTTTCCTGTTCAAAACTAAAACCTTCATCTTCATTTAAAGGAAACAACTGTCTCAATATTATAAATAACGCTCATCTCATTGGTAGGCCACAAAAAGCCACAAAGATCTTAAGCAATAGGCCACCAAATTTCAATTTAAATCTGTATTTATATTATAAAAATTAAATAGAAAGCTCTATGCAACATGCATATTCCTCACCAGATTTTCACAGAAATATATTTTTAGTGTAAATTAACAACATGGTTGATCTTACCATTTCAACTTACCATTCCATTGGAATTATTTATTCCATTCATATTAATTTTAGTTACAAATCTAACTGTAGGAGGTGCTTCTGGGTATTTAGGTCCACACTCTACTTTCAGACTGTATATTCTGTTTTCATAGTTTGTCTAGAAAGCAAAAAGACAGACTAATGCATTTTACTGAAAGCTAAATATTAAGATTTTTTTTAAAACAGAGCAAAGGCAAGAGGAATAACAATTATGAAATATGAAATAAATATAAATTTGTTAATACTGTGTACCAACTGAAGGTCTTGGATTACTGACTGATTTCCACTGTTTTGGCTATATTGATTACTTCATGATTATGCATAGATTACACTGCTTATTGACTACACCATACATAAGTTTTAATACAAATCTGGTTTTAATTCACATTTGTTCTCCTCCTTTCTATCCACTGCATCCTCAAAACAACAGTGGCACAGTACAGGACCAAGAGAAATCAATTAGCTTTAGGAAAATTACCACCTTCCCCTAAAATGAAATACCTAACACTGAAAAAAAAAATTGGAAATGGAGAAAGACAGAGATGCCAATAACCCAACAGTTAAGATACAACCAAGAACAAAATAAAAATAGAAACTGCAAAAGAAACATATTCTAGAAGTAGCTAGCACTACAGAAAATATCTGAAATTTCTGCAGCTGAGAATTACTTGGTTTAGTGGAGGATTTATGAGCTTTGACAGTAAAGTGACTGCTAGTTTGCAGATGTCATACCAAGGTGACCTTGACAGATAATTCTAAATACAAGCATACTTTGAGAAAGCCACATTAGAATTAGATATGGTTCTATTTTTTTTTATCTTGTCAAGGAGGCCATGCCAAGGATCAGTGCTTTGCTGGTCACTTGATGCACATGCCTCTGTGCTCCAAAAGGAAGATGAATTCCGTTTCTACACCTGCCCTTGCACTGGCACAACAGAAAGAGCCAACATGAACAAAAAAGCAGTAACATGCCTCTCAGCCTTCCAGAAGTAGCATCTTTAACCTGTTCTGTATCAGTCAGCTGTCACTCTCCAAGCAGAAGTATCAACCACATAGCCAAATATCAAACAACTGTCTAGTCTGTGGTTAATTACAATGCAGAGTGAAAACAAGACTACTGAAGCACCCTAACAGTGCACCATAATTTTTGAGCAGGCATAGAGACCAAACAGCAAGCGGGTCACAAAGAAACAGTGAAAAACAAAAGGTTTTCTATTATTCTTTCCCATTACTCTGAGTGTAATTAGGCAGTGGGCAAGGTTGCCCAAGGAGGCTGTGGATGCTTCAACCCTGGCAGTGTTCAAGGCCAGATTAGATGAGCTCTTGAGCAACCTGGTCTAGTGGGTGGTGTCCCTGCCCATGGCACAGGATGTTGGGACATCTTAAGGATGAAAAAATTCTTAAGGATCTTTAAGGTCCCTTCCAACCCTTAACATTCTGATTCTATGATTAAAAGCTAAAGGCCAGTTAAAAGTCATCTTATCCTACTAAAGGTAACATAGCTGCTACCACAGGAAGAAAATGCAGTAACTAAAATTCTCATTATTCATTCAGCCAGAACAAGTTACTTCCCCAGAGAGGGATGCTGTCAGTTACAGTGAAAATAGGCCAAAATGTATATAATTCTGCTCACAACTCTGGAAAATCCCAAGAACAGCACCCATTCTCATTCCCTTATCCAGATGGCTTCTCAATTTTGCTCAATTTATCAAGTCATTGTTTTACTGCAAGCCAGGCATCCCTGGCCAGCTTCCCAAAAAAACTAAAATCTCATTTTCTGGAAGTCAGAAAAATGTTTCCATTAATCCAAAACAAATCTTACCCTCCTCTCTTGCTGTTGGGTCACCTTTCAAATAAAGCAATAAAAAAAACTGATAAGCAATTTTTTTTTTTTTTTGCACAACTGTAGAGAAGCCACATATGAGAAGAACTTCATGGACAATATTAGCAACTTTCTCCATGTTTTGCCTAACTGTATCATCTACTTAACTCAGCCAATTCCAAAAAACACTCATCTTCTACAGGCCCTGAAACTAAATATGCAATTCTTCTCAAGGTGCTGTGACTGGTTTGGGAGCTGGTGGCTTCCACTTTCTACAGTCACTACATATTGCAGGTCATTCTATCTGCAAGGCTGCATGCCCCTGAAATGGCATAAGATATATTATTTGCATGCACTCTTTATCATAAAGGAAACAAACTCACAGAACTACAAATTGACCAGGACTAAAAGTGTATCTCAAGCTGGGTTGAGTACTTTTATTATTTTTTAAAAACACATGGGATCTTCCATAATAGTATTAAAAGTATAGTATTATACACGTCATAATCTCTTTTCAAAGATCTGTAGTAGTCTACCTTAGGTTGAACAAGAAAGCAGTCACAGGCAGTTCTGGAGGGTTTCTGGGGTGCCAGGGAGACCCTATGATAGCTAGGTCAAAATTCTCAAGTTTTTATCCCAATACATTAGACTACAAACTTTCTTCAAAATGGACTTAAACACTGATTCCACAGAAGCCAATATCCAACGCATAAAGAAATTATGATTATATTTTAAATCTGCCCTCTCCCAGCTGCACCCAAATCTTAGGAGCTCAGCAAGGTCATTCCAGTGTTCAAAGCAGCCTACTGCAAGTGGCAAAGGACTCCCAAAAGAAACTGGAATTACACTGAATCTATCTCTGGAACTCTGCTACTTTGGAAGACATTATTCTCACGGAGGCAAAGCTCTGATCTCTGTCTTGGACAGCTCATTCCATAAGCCCTGCTTATGGAATATGTCCCTCCCAAGAGACACACAAGATAGTTCTCACTCTAGCAGTGAAAGACGTGCTAACTTAGGGCTACTTAGATAATACTCATTTAAAGGTCTCAGTTACACACTGGTCTTTTCCATCATATTGTAACTTAGAAGAAAGTGGGCAGTAAGTCACGTAAAGTCCACTCATATCTGATTTGGCTGATACACACAAGAGGTGATTACTTCTCTTGCTAGTTCTATCAGTCTAAATGACACTCTACAGAACTTCAAAGGTCAGAAGGATTACAGGTAATTAGAAGCTGCTAGTGTTTAGGTATGATTTAACTGAAATTCTAACACTGTTATACTTAAAGACTGTTTGATAAAACTTGTGGAAGTTGAAAATACATTGCCAGTTTACTACAACATTGAAATTATCAGGCACATATGACAAAACAGGGAAAGACAGTTACCTGTTTATTGGACTATCAATGCACACATATGTTCAGTAACAGAGGAAATACAGAATGAATATACTCGTAACTCAGTAAAATATGTCTCAAATCACAACTGGCTTTTACAGGCAGCTGCAGAAACAAGGGAGGCTAGCCTGAAGCACTTACATGCCAGAAAATGAGAAATTATACACTATTTCTACAATTTCATACATTGAATTTTAACTATTCCTTTCCACTGTAGAACAGTAACTTTTTTTTTTTTTTTTTCATTTTGTATTGCCTAAAACCTAACAAAAATGTTTTATTTTGTCACACTTACCCTTGGTGGCCCAATAATCATTCCTGTCCATCTGGTGAGTGTCATATCTTCATCATCTTCAAGGCCCCAGCTTACTGTACCATCACCTACTCCCTTCTGCCCTTCTTCAAGTTCTTCCAATAAGCGAAAATTACGAGGTACTTTAACTAGAGAAAATGGAATAATGCAATTAATACCGCCCATATTAAGGAAAAGGTAACAACTTTGTTGCTTTTATATGTTACACACTGGCAACTGCTCAATGTATTTTCCAAGTCAAGCAAATATTGCCTGCACTAATTTATTTAGCACTCTAATTGCTTTGAAGCAACTTACTGCTTCACTGGAAGTTAATTACTACCAAGTAATACCGATACAAGCCATAAAACAGAAAATAGGAGGGCTCTCTTTAGTTTAAGATGGCTTAGTTCAGATTCTCTTTCCCAAGCACAATACTGTTTAGATCCAGGACATTTCAAAATCAATTGATTGTCTGTCAAGTTCTAATCAACCAGAATCCACATTAAATCAATATGGCAAATTTACTCCAAAACATAATTAAAGAATATAACATTTAACACAGATTATCCTAATAAATGTCAACTATAAGACTGAAATATTTTCACTTGATTTCACTTGTTTCTAAAAAAATCTAACAGAAGACTAATATCGAAAAGCAAATTGAAAATCAAGTCTTTTTTAATCTAGTGATTAATAGTGCCACTTGCCAGAGGAGAAAAAAAATAAGCACAGAAGCATTGATTAAATTGTTAAAGAGAGATGAAGACATATTCACAACTGAATACAAAGATTAACCACCTTTAGAAAGCACCAACTAATAGTCACCAAACTATAATTACAGGATTTTTATTATTATTCATGAAAAAAGGCAGATATTGATGGATATTAAACAACTGGATGCTCAATTGCTTTACAGCATCAAAGCTAAAATGGTACTTCAGCACTGAGGGAAGAAAGGTAATTAACACTTGTACATGCAATCATGGAATGCTTTTATTTTCAAATAAAATATGCACAATGATGTAGCAACAATATTATAATACCATAAAGCTTCCACTTAGCTATACCTGCTTGTAGCTTCTTACAGCTATAGTATTATCCATTATTTTCACTAGAGATCCTTTCCTGTAATGTAAGAATCCATGCGCTCCATAAAACTAAAAATTAAGCCTGGGTACACACGATGTTATCATTAAGTTTGAGTGATGAAGGTCAAAGAAAACCATTTTGCATATCAGTTATCCAGGTTTGCGTATCACTGTGATTTCAGGTTTTACATTAGCCTAGTCTGTGCTCCAAGCAGTCTCTATGCAAGAAAGCAAGAGTTTTAATATACTATATTATTATTTAGCCAGATAATTGATGCAGATATATGGACCAGTATAGATACACGTACCTTCTAGCAACTCTTCAAATAGCTTATCTTGCAGAACTGTAACTTCTCTTAAACAGCGTTTAAAACTTTTTTTTTTTAGTAACGCAGACTAGGGAGAGGCTTCTAAAAATTACAGAAACTATTGTCTCCAAGTTCTCCAAATTCCCAGGGAAAAGCATTATGGGTATAGTATAGAAGTCATTCATGTATGGCCTTACCTTCCGTCCTGCCTTGGTATTGCCACTCATCTGAGCCCTTACTGAGCTACTTCAGCTTGCTAACTGGGCAGAAAATTATACATTTTGTCCAGTCTTCTCACAGCTTAACAAACCAGCCCAGCCAGCACACATACCAAAAGCACCAGCAAAGTAAAGAGGCAGAACACATCTCAATTTTTTGACATAGAGCCTTTTAAAAACTTTCATTGAAACACATTTTCCCATCCTCTGGTCCCATTCTGATTTGTGATAAACATTAAGTGTGTACATTTACGTATCTAATTTCGACTAGAGATGAGAACTGACAATCACACTTCAACCACAAAGTTTTACTCCACATTCACACATGTTCTGGAGCTGGGTCTGCCAAACCAGAATGATAAACTACTGCTTTGCACCACATGACTGAACAGATTCTGATTGGTATGTGCAGCGTCAAATAAAAAAACCACAACAACCTCCACCTACAAACACCACGTACTTTAGCATTCACACATTACTTTAGGCTTCCGCAGTAGCTTAAATTCACCTTTTCTCAGAACTCCTGCTCTGACTGCAGAACTTCTGAGTCACAGTTTAGCTCTTTAAAAAGAACATAAAAGATGGTACCAAACAGGATTTAAGCTTATTTCTGTTATGTGTTATCACCTTTCAGCACAGCCTAGATGACCCAGCTGTTCACTGTCCTGATGCTCCATGCCTTCTCTCAGAATTCTATTGCTCCTGCACTAACCAGGCTCCTCTATTAGCCAAATTGTCACACTAATTTAGCAAAAAAGCTGTTTCTCCTTCAGGCAAAAATCAAATCCAACCAGTTAATCAAGTGAATTGACTCAGGAAAAAAAGAACAACAAATGCCAGAGCTGACTGCTGTGGCTTTCAGTGCCTTCCTTTGCAAAACCATGGGTGTGAGGATAAAGGAGCTTTTTGTGACAATAAGCCACTGCACTCACTCAACTGTATCATAAAATTGTACCCAACACATTAAACTGTAGGAGATGACACTTACTAGAAAATAACAACTCCTTATGATGAACTGACCTGTGTTCATCACATTTTTTCCATCATATATCTGTGTTCACTGGTTCCCATAACTGCTCAAGGGAGCAGTGAAGGACTTGGGAAACCTCCAGAACATCTCCAGAAAATAATTTAGATCTGCTCCGAAAAGAGACAAAACATCTGAGAGCAACAGCCAGGCTCCCCACACTAACATTCTTACCACTGCTAGAACTAAGTAGCAAAACACTGTTCTGAAGTTAAAAATAAGAGTAAAAATACCTTGTGTTAAAAAAAAAATACACAATAACCCCAAAAAAACCTCAAGACACATGCACAAAAACCCCTGTCAATAACAATAAAACTGTCCCCCACAAAACCCACTAAACTGCTTCTATGTCCCTGGCATGTATGATTAATGTTTTATCATCAATACTTCAAACTTTATTGAAGTAATTACTGAATGTTTTCATAGAAAACGATTATTGCTACATTTCTGACAGGTGACACAGAATAACTTAAAAATTAACACAGTGGATTTAAAAAAACAAACAACCTAACAAAAAATAACCCCTTACTATTATTTATAATTACAGACTTATAAACTTCTAGCAAAATTAAATGTAATTAAATACTGTTTTGAGCATCCACTTTTGTCCTTGTGCACACTATTGCACTCTCCATGCTTGCTTTGATCATGCTATAACCTTTACACAAAACAAGTATACCTAGCTTGAAGAATGGAACACACGTACAAGGATTGTGCTGTGTTCCTAGTAAAAAACAACAAGAACTTCTGTCTAGAAATCCCAAAAAGGATGATCTGGATTTTCCAGAAATTAAGTTTGCTCCTAGTATAAATAGAAAGTAAAAATATTCTTCTTCTCACTATTTAATGTATTCCAGAAGGCACACTCTAAACTGCATGTTAATAGTGCATATATAACTTGCAGTTTTATCTACAATCCAGACAAAGCAATTCATCAAATATTTGCTAAAAACTTTGAAATATTGCGGACTGAATCTGAGTAAGAATCATTACTTCATTTACAGAATTTGGACAATGAAACATTTTTCTCTTCTCATGTGCAGCTCATTAGCAGTATGAAATGACAGAAACCAGCACCATTCTTCAGCTGACTACCAGACCTCAGGTGTTCTCCCCAATGCCACTTGCTCATGAGATCACTAAGCAGCTTAAGACAGGTTGGTTTTACTCTCTGTAACAGGCACTCCTCAGCTAAAACCTCACACTTCCAAGTGAAGGGGATTAAAGCTGTCGATTTTAACGCTGGCAAAGCTATAGGCATGGTAAATTCCCCTCAGCGGGCTGTGATTTACAGCTCAATACAACACTGCATCCAGCACAGCTCTTTGCAACGATGGACTAAGGCTCTGCATGTGAAAACGTAGATGGTTTCATTCAGATTAAAAAAACAAAAAGCAAAAGCAACATTCCTCACCCAACCTCTCTTCACTTTATCTGCAAAGACCACCTCACTGTGGATTTTACTGACAAATAGCTTCCTGACACCCCTGCCCAAAACCTGTCACAGGAACTGCCAAACAACTTCTACCAAATTCTCACAAACAGCTGAACTAAATATATTTCACTTAAACAAACTAACAAAACATCACTCATTCTTACACATACCAATAGTTTTTAATTTAAAAATTGAATCCTTAAATTGGACTACAGAAATCTGTGAAATTACTGGTGAATTTAATACCCGGGAATTAGAAAAGAATGAAAGAAGACTTAGTAAACAAAGCCTGTAATTTAAGCATGAGGGTCCACTTTCATTTATATGGAGCTACTTCAGACATTACATTCTAAATCACCAAGTTAATAGAAATAAAAAACACACTACCACAAAGGACAAGTTAGGAAAAAACTTATAGCTATGCTTTAATCCAGAACCTGCATAACCTGGAAAAAAAAATCAGAAAAGAAAATAAAAAGGAATCTTCAGTGTCCATTAGTAGCACCAACTTTCACTAGAGTAACAAATGAGAACTGCCTGTATGGACCTGTTCTTACTAGACAGAGTTCCACAGCTGGTAATGTCAGATCACTCAGTGATACAGTGATTTAATCAGCAGCATCAAGACAGAACACACAATTGCACTTATGTGCACTTATGTCAGATTTGACAGACCTCCTCACTGGATACATTAAATCACATTTTTAAGCAATTCATATGGACACACTCCGGCAAATAAAGTTGGCAGTCCAAGCTCCTCACAAATCAAACAATTATTTGCTGTGTAACAGGCAAGAGTGGGATAACCTACACTCTGCTCTTGTCCCAGCAGGTTACAAAACCAAACCATAATCCAAATTTTTAATAGACTGGCTCAGAGCCTGAAGTGTCAAGTTTTCTGTTAGACCCAAAACTATGTTTTTTAGAATAAGTGTCCATAACAATATCCATACCAACATTCAGTTTCTCTTAAAATCTCCCCCAGTTCTTGACTTCAATCACTCCTGAAACTTACATCAGTACCAGGACCATTTTATCATAGTTAAACCAGCACACCCCATACTACCAACACTCCAGAAGACAACTCTACAAACAAATCCAAAGAAAAAGTTATACCAAAAAATCCTACATCAACACAGATACTGTCAGGGATGCTATTCTTCCTGATTGAGATAGCTATGTCAGGGAATCTGTAGTATGAACAATTTTGAATTTTTCAGTTAGCTCTTGCCCACTGACTTCCAGCAAAACAGAAACTGGAAAGTATGTTCAGCTTGGTAACAAAGAGAAAAACCTCTCAAACCCCATTTATCAGCTTCAGGCTCGCAGCAAAGTAAGCATTTCCTAAGGACAGGGAAAGGGGGGAAGGACGTCAGTCCTGCAAATTTCAAGCCATAGAACAATTTCTCCTGGGGCAGGGAGAGGAAGAAAAAAAATACAAAGACAAACAGAAAAAACAAATTGTTCCTTTCAGTCTCTGAGCAATTAATCTTGCTCTGGAGAAAATGAAGTAAAAACCTGAAATGCTATACTAACAACAACAGTCCACACACCCACAAAAAGAACATAAAACAACCAAAGCCTTAAATAGGCTCTGAAATGCCAATACATTAAAAACAAAACAAAACAAAGAAACAAAAATTAAGAAGAGAGAGAGAGGAAAGAGGTTCAGGGCATATGAAATACTAACATATTCTGTTCTGGCTGCAGAAGATATCCCTCTGAAAAAAGCTTTTTTGTTTGTTTGGTTTTTTTTTGTTTTTTGTAAACTTGATGTGTACTCTCTATTCTTGTTTGTCAGTTACCCTGCTCACATCACATACTCTTTAGCCTAGTAAATAGTCTGAAAATACACACAAGAAAAGCCCTACTATCAAGAATCTACTATCAGGAAGTACTGCCAGGTATACCCTAATGATATTGCAGTTATCTGAGGTTGATCACAGTAACCAGGGTCCAAAACCCTGAAATATTTCTAGTAACTTGCCTAGTTAGTACAACAACCAAGTTGGACATGACAGGGTTGTCTACAATACAACTCCATCGCTGGCATTAGTAGTGGAATGCAGCAATTCAATAATGGACTTTGTTACTCTTGTTGCTCTTGTTTTAAAATCAAGTATGCTACTACACACATAGTAAAATCACTGTTTCCAATAACCAAGACAACATGACTCTTATTCAAGGTAAATTGACATTTCCAGCTGCTTTCCAGGAAAGTTTCCACATATTTCAGGAAAATTCAATTCATAATTCTTTACATCAATCATATTAATAAAGCTGCATTTACTCTATGCTATTTTACTCTACTTTCCTCCAGCAAGTATGTCCCAAAGCAATGAAATTCGAGCAACAGAATATTCTGCATTAACTGTTTTGAGTTTAAATTAGGGAAGTTCTATACTATGTTAACTTAAATGGTGAAACCAAGGTATTTAGCAGCAATAGGTGGCCCGTGCACATTGATCAGGATGAGGAATAAGGTACTAATCAAGTCTGTACCTCACAGAGCTGTAAGCAACACCAGTTTAGGTCAGTCTTAACGATTTTGCAGATCCAACTATGCTTACCTGTGGAAATTTTCTAGGAATATAAATTCAAGAAGAAAATCAGATGAAAATTCATTTCCACATAGAAAGAAATTATTCATCCCAAAAGAAAGAAACAAGACAAATAACTTGAAGAATTAATAAGACACGAGTAGAAGGTAAGACTCCACAACTCAAATAAGCAAATGTGCATCAATGAACGCTATAGAGCAAATGGCCATTTATTCACTGTGTTCAATGCTCACTGTAATGCAGAGCCAGTTTTGCTACAATACTGAACAGAGATGAAGTGGTAAGAACTAAATGGGTTATTGCACTTCATTGCAGAACTAAAATATATATATATATATGGATATATTTATATAAAACACTATGAAGGAGCCCTGTAACTGGTAAACCTCTTTTCCTTTTATAATATTTGAAATTAGATATGTTGAAAGCACACAGGTTGGAAGCCTTCAAAGAAGAGGGGCAATTCTAGGAACCACACTGAAGCTAAACTATGCATTTCATCAGGTTTTGGGTTTTTTTTCATATAAGGAAATGTCAGTTGCTGAGAAACATTTCCCAGCATGAGGCAATAAAGAGCCACAGCAGTGTGAAAGCTATAACCCTTTATCTTAAAACCTAATTTTTGGTTAAAGCTAAGTAAAGTCATATTTGTTTTCAGATTTATATTGGTGAAAATTCCTATTTATTTCACCTAAGTGAAATCCTGCGTTTGCTAGTATCTTAATAGGCACAGTCCAGAACTTAAATTAGGCTGCATGAGAATAACTTTACTAAGAATTTCCTTTATATTTGAATCCAGCCACAGCCATAAACATTCTAAATATGGCTTATATTAAGAAGGCAGCTAATGAGAAACTGTTAATATAGCAGAAGTCTCAGTCATTTACTGCAACTCAGCATTCAGATTTTGGTGGAGGGGAAAAGGGCTGGACAGGTATAGAGATTATTTCTTTAGATCAGTTAAAAAACATTTTTTAGGTAGTTAAAAAAAAAAAAAAAAACCAAAACAATAAAGACAACACAGATTTATAGAAGCAGGTTTTTTTTCACCTGGCTTTCCATTTCATATGCATACTCATAACATTAAGACGCTATCAACTATCTACTAGTGATAATAATTGAAAATTATAAATTCTACACAGAATGACATTTTCAGTGACAGCTTTAGTTTCACTGGGGTGGGAAGAAATGAATTTCTAGACAGCTAGCCATTAGTAGCTGGATTAGCAGACACATACCTGATTTACAAACATGTTAAAATTGTTTAAACCATGAATCTTCATGCTGGAATAAGAGATCTCAACATATCAAAACTGCAAAAGCAACAATTTATTCAATATGTTTCAGCTGCTGATGGTTTCACACTAAGAATGACAAGACCTCAAACTTGAGTTCTCCAGCAGAGTGCACATTCCAAATACAAAACTTCTTCGGGAAAAGTTTGTTCAATTTGAGGTTTTTTAAATTATGTTTTAAAATGTGAGAAAATACTAGCAAAACAAATAGCTACCTTACCAAGGCATCACCTAAGTCTTCCCTTCTTTTATCTTGCCTCCTGAGTAACCAGAAGGAAGTGAGTTAACTCCTTCTAGTAACTTAGATTTCAACCAATTCTGTTCCATAATCCGTTGGATTATTTACTGAAGGCAGCCCTGCAATGGTCAGTATGCCCCAGGAAAACACATCATATCTGTTCAGTTTTTATTCACTTCTAATAATGCTCACAGCCACTCCTCTCTCCCCTCTTTACATGCTCCCCACTGCCACCCCTTTACCCTTATGAACCTTTTTCAGAGGAGCAGCAGATGGAGGTGCAGCTGCCATTAACTACCTGATTCATCAGAGCTACTCCAACCTCTGACCAGCAGCCCTGGAGGAGCCAATCTCTCAAAAATTCCATCAAGTTTTTCCCATTCCCCACCATCTCTCCTTACCAAGTTTCATGCCTCACAGAAAAGCTCCATTCTGCAACTCCTGCAGCCCAACTTCCAAATGGCCTCTCCAATCCCCTGATTTGTTATGGAACAACAATATCCTACATGTCCTAAAGTTGTACAAGGCACAACAGTAAATAAGAGCAAGAGACATCATATGCACCTTAGTGAGAAGAAGCACAGAGTAGTCAAGATTGGATATGTGCACACACAGAATATAGTCCAGACCTGAGAGCAACTCCAGCTGAACTGAGCTTTGGTAGCAAGGATGAAATAACATCACTCTGTCTTGACACTTTCATGCAAACACGACCATCCCGAGTACTGCTGCTGGCATAGAATGACTAATGGTGCTCATAAAAATTACACTGATGAAGAAGCTTGCTTCACTACAGGTACAAATGTTGTTAAGACTATATAACAGAGAAGGCATAAGCAAGTTCTTGGCAAAAACAGAGGGGGGGAAAAAAAGGAAAAAAAAAAAACCCTCCAACCTTCATAAATTCCAACAATTTTTTAAAGTAATTAAAATACCTCATCCAAACAAACTTTTTTTAAAAAAGTTACCACAACAACAGAAAACTATAGCACCAAACCCACTAAATTGGACTGCAGTCCCAAAAGAAAACTGGTGTAAATTGCCATAATTTTACAAATTTGCATCAATATTAGTGGCATTTCTTTATCAGTCTGTATTATATTTAAGTGCTTTTTTTTTTTTTTGTTATAAACAAGACCACTGTTAGCTCAGACAGTGCATGACCAATGATGCCTCACACTGTAAGAAAAACCATACAGGTACTAAACAGTTAAGTCACTAAATAACTCATCAGTTGACATCCAGGCAGTTTAGTGAAGGGTGGAAATGCACAAAGCTGACTACAGGTTTAACTGTATAGGCAACCACTGAATGAAACACATGAGATATTAAATAATTCAACCACCTTCCCATATGTTTTAGTGTATGAAATGACAGATAATGAAAAGTGACACGTTGTGATGCTTAGCAAATTGAGAATTACTATTTCAATTTTGTACGAAACAATGTAAGGCAGGAAGCCAGCAAACAGGAGTTTAGAAAAGGTATCAGTCACTTCAAAAACCACCAGCAATATTAACTGATTTAATAGTCTAAGGAATCAAGATTTCACCAGGCAAAGAAATCTTTCCAATTTCTACTCTCAGAAGTCAAAAACTAACCCCCAAACTTCTTTAATAAACTTGTTTAGTAATTACCCCATTATTAAAAGCACAAAGCAAAATAACCACAGAAAAAAATTAATGGAAGTTAAAATGGCTCATTTTTGAAACTTTCATTTTAAACCTGACTTTGTGTTGGCAGAGAGAAAAAATTATTTGAAACACATACTGCTTAAGTTACCTTTTAAATTACAATGATATAGAAACTTTTTTTTTCCCCAGATAAAGGGACAGGAGGAGCAGGAGACTACAGGAACCCAGCAGAGATCTCATCACGAAACAGCTTTCCCAGGGTCTGCTTTAAAAGTTAAGAATACAATGTGTGACCCAGATAACACGAGTAGCATCAAGGATTTAGTCTAGCAAAGCTGTAAAGCTGTCTTAAACGGGTTACAAGTCATTGATTAGCAAACAGTTGTTCTAACATTTGCATGAAGGTCCTTTTCAACATGACTCAGCACCTCTCCACAGTGCAAAACATGAAGATCCCTTATCTGTGTAAAACAAATAATGTTATTCTTTCAGTTTTACATGTAAGCATACACTTATGGATATAATCAGCACATGCACCAATCACCACATATTTAGTAAAAAAAACTGCCATTAAATTATTTTCCTACATTATTTTTAAGAGTCATACTTCAGCCTGCTATTTTCTACATGCTGTGGTATTCAAAGGTCAAATTATTTAATATTTACAAGATCACACATTCCATTTCAGAAAGAAAGAAAACTTGCAATTCCTTCTCTGGAAAAGTTCTAAGTTATATGAATAAAACTGCGAATATACTGAATAAAGTACATTCCTTTTATATGTATTGGGCAAAATGTTTTGATTTACTCAGGCAAATTGCAAACACACTTAATGATCCACTTTATGAATAGTCACAAATACAATGGAGGGAGGTGATTTTTTTTCTTTATGCTATTAAACATGTTTAATGCAAGAATTTTTAAAAATATCATACTGAATCTATAATTTTTCTATTTTTAAAATCTAGTTGGAAGCGTCTCATCCTTCTGAAATAAAGACTGTAGACCTCTGAAGTTCTCAGTGTTGAAGATTACACTCCTTCCAAAATGCTAACTAGAAATGGTTTAGAGTCACAGACTTAAATCATCACACATTTTTGAAAAGGCTGTAAACCAGAAGCTCATGTTATTCAGAATCAGTCTGACAGCTTCACAAGTCGTAAGTTTCTGCACTGATTCAATTCAAAATATTGTTTGAATTATATGCCATTAGTGTATTCCAAATGACAAATACAAAGAAAAACATTCTTTGGACAGGACAACATATAGGAAAACCCTTCCAAATACTTAAATCAAAGCTACTTTGAATGCTTTCCCCACAGCACTTTCTTGTCTGGTCTGTGCTGAGGTTCCCAAAGGCTAACTGAGACAACAGGGCAACAAAACCTAACGGGAGTAGCTGAAGCTGATTAGAACTTTACATTAAGTTTCAGTCAAGTTGACATATGAACTACAGTGTAGATAAAAAGAGCTAATAGGTATACTAATATAGCAGATAATACTAAAAGGTAACAGATAGGAGAGGTAACAGTAGATAAAGAGTAGAGACAGAGACAGGAAACGTCTGTCAACAAAAAGAGGCTGAATAGTTTCACAGCATGTATTTAACACTGCCTCTGGAAAAACCTTCCATAAGGCAAAACACAAATACTAACAAATACATATATAATTCAATTCCACCAACTACTCATAAGACTTGGAAATCTAATTCTTACATGAGAAGCCTTCTCATGCATGCTTAGGTTTATAGGATGGACCATCTGCCTCCAAATGCTGAAAGGCGTATCTTCCTGAAACTCTGTGTTGTACCTCTATCCAGGCTAAAATTTTCCAGGATTGTACAGAACAGTTTAGATAATGGGCTTTAATACTATGTCTGATAACATCCCTGAATGTCCAACAAGCTCTTAAACAAATAGATTACAAAGTAGGTCACTTTTTTTATTGCAGAGGTAAGTTGCTTTGCTGTGAGAAGACTCTTACACAGCTATTGTGGCAGAAAGACATAAGTAGGTTCGTATTTAAATTCAGAGTTATAAAATACCAGAAACAGAGACAGGAAAATGATACAGACAAAGCTCTGAGAAGAAACAGAGTATCTTGCCTATATATGTCCCAAAGTTGGAAAGAATTGAGGGTCTATATGTAGTTTAAAAGTAATTTGTAATCTAAATTTTTCTCAACCCAGATGAAATTATTTGTGGTTTGTCACATGTTTTTAAATAGGCAGAACAGTCACAATTGCAATTCCTTGTGCATAGGACAGGACGGAAAAATGCTCCACACAGAGTACTTGCTGCCTCATGGAACACAATATTTTACTTCTTTAGTTTTGTTTGATTATTTGCAGCTTCAAGAAGTCTGTGTTTACACAGCTAACACTGTAACCTACAGAACAAACTTTGAGGACTCTAAAAATTCTAAAAAGCTCTTAAACTGACTTCTTGGACGAGTTCTGGATAAATGAACAATGTGGTGGAGGCATAAAAGAGAAAATGGGAAGGAGTAATACATCCTTCAAGGTAAATCACAGTGGATAGAAAACATACAACTATTTGCTTGACTAGGAGAAAAAAAAGAGGAAGGAAATGAACATTCAACAGGTCAGAGGAAAAGAGACGTCTACCTGTGCAGAGTTTTCTAGAAATGAAGTTTAAATTATATTCCATCTCCTACATGGAAAAAGTGGTCTTTAAATCACTGCTTCTACATCCCACTTATGAATATATCCCCTTATAACTCCTCTGAATGGCTTTTAATATCTAGGTGTCCCACACACAGGGTATAAATCTTTACCCTACTAAGCACCGAACAGACAGACATCAGATTGATTTGGAATGAAGAAGAAAAGAGGTTCAAGGCATTTAAGAGAAAGTACTGCAAAATATCTCACATTATAGAGTATCTTGTAAATGTGGATTTTAAGAGAGGAAGAAAAAAAAACCTCAACTTTCAAAGCAAAATAAACCAAAACCACCACCACCACCACCAAAAGCCCCAACCATAAGAAATAGCACACTCAGTCCTTGCTTCACAGCTCAGGGAGTCTAGAACGCACTCAAGGCCACCTCCAACCCTTCACTTTTAATCCCATTTTCCTTACTGCTGTAGTCATGCACACTTAGAACTGCTTCCACAACCACCAAGTGTTTGTAAATAGAAGTAAAAAACAAAGTTATGGAAATAAGTCACTTGACGTGCATTGTGCCATTTCTACTCAAAGAATCAATCATCTATAAAATCAAAGGGAAGGACATTTTTGCATGGGCAAATCAGGTTACACAATGAAGCTGTTTCATCTCTATAGAGTAGAATAACTGGAAATTAAAAGTACACATTTTACAGAAAAAAATATTTCACAGGGATCTAGCCACATACCTTCACACACACTTTCATAAAAGGTTACTCAACACTACATACTAGAAGTAAATCAGGAATCTCGTATAATTTTGACTGTAGATCAGTCAATTTTTCTTCCCCAAGCACCCAGTTTCAGCAAACCAAGAGGAATTTTCATTAATTCCTCTCTATCCACCCTCCCCCAACCTACTGAAGCTCTCACTTGAAGAGGAAGGGGGCAAAAGCATTAGCAGCCCACAGTTACAGCACCTTATTTGACACTGCTGCCTTAATTCTTGTATTTTCCCACATAAATTCTAACCACTTAGTGACACTATCAGTGCCTTTAGGGAACATTCACATTATTTATATAGATATATATGTGTGTGTGTGTAACCTTATATATAAGGTAATATTAAGTGAAACCCAAATCATCAAAATGCAGAAATTAACTCCTGAATTAACTCCTTATAATGATGTTTTTTCTCTGCTGCTTCTTCTCAAGATACACAAGAGATGTTTAAATGGTATGCCTTAGTATATTATTTCTTTTAACTTGAAACTGTGTTTATTTACATCTTCTCCAACGTATTTTCAAACAGATCAACAGAATGAATCTCCAGCTAAGCAATATGAAACTGGATGATTATTATAGCTGCTCTCTTCTCTAGAAAACTGACTTGTTTAACCCCAGACCTCCACGCAAATAACCTAGATCAAGCTTCAAGCAGGAGTTGCAATATCAGATCGAACTGCTGCTTACAAATATCCATTTCTAGCACATGCAGTATTTACATGCAAAATTTACTCATTTCAGGTGATTTTAGAAAGCAGGTAATACACTTATTAAACAGCAATGTAACATTGATATATACAATTTCTTTGGCACACGTTAAAGAACAGCTATTTTCAAACTAAATTCTCTGCTGTTAAATGCACATCATTTGTTACATGATTGCTCACAGAATCAGCAAGCCCAGGAAAGGAATTTCTGGGAAAAAAATAAGACAGTTGACCTTAGTAAAAGTTTTGCTGTTAACTTCCTTGGGGTTAGGATTTCATTCCTGGACTTTATGCAATCAATTTTTTTTTTTCTGAAATAAGTAATGATGAAGTTGAACTTTATAGCAAGAGCAGATTCAAGTCATAGAGCTAGGTAGATTTAAATCTTAAGTCTATAACAAAGTTAAGTCTATAGCAAATCATTCCCTTCCGTCCTCCACAAATGATTATAACACAGCTTCCTGGCAAGAGGAGTTCTGGATGAAGTCTGAATTTCTGCATACTATGTGGAAAGTATAAAACAAAACCCCCCACCCCATGTGTGTACCAAAAAAAGTCACAGTATTTTCTCCACAAGAATATGTTGTTTTAGAAGCTCTGACTAATTTTTCCAGCAGTTTTGTTGATGATTCAGCCTGCTTGCTGCATTTACTACAACAAATTAGTTTAATTTAATTTCTTCAACAAGACGTACATGCAGTACTGGCCCTTTACATTGTTTGGAGCAGTCACACGTATTAAGAGTTTCCTACATCTCCTGCTTTTTGTGAACTTTAAATGTGGCTGTATTTCTGAGTCAAAAACAACACCCCTGAGTAACTGTATATAAGAGATTTTAAAATAACTCTTGTAAGACTGCAAAGAACACTTATGGTGGTGAAACCATCAAAGTTCAGACAAAAAATATTTATTCTTACAGGATTGAAGTAGGAAGAAAATAACTTTTTTCACTACAAAAAATTTTAATAACTGATATTCTGCACTAGCCAGCCAGGTTGAATGCCAAATGCCAGTACTTGATACATGACCTAAACCAACTTTGCTTCCTAGTGCATTACAGGAAATTTCCAGTGACAGCCTAGACATAAGCTGAAGTCTTTCAGTGTTGCTCCATAATAAAACCCTTTTAAATTTAGACAACAGGAAAAAAAGTAATAAAGAATCCTAACAAAGTAAAATGCAGTAATTCCCAGATGAGCAAATATTTGGGTTTCTCTAAATATATCCATTCTAGCTCAGTTTATCATAGGCAACAGCTATCTTTTTGGACTGCTCTTCCACATAGTTGCAAAAGCTACTTCACAACCCAGTTTGTTGCAACTTTTTCAAATTCCACTCTGAAAATTCCACATCCCCAAACTGAAGATGACTCTCCTTCCTCTGAAAAAAAAAAACCTCAAAACCGGCCCAAGCTCTTCTCACACAATCAACAGCAAGGTACCAAGACCAGTTTAAATATACAGATGCTTCTTATGTTTTGTTACAGCCCCAATTCTCCAATGATCCAGTGGATTGACAGCAGAAATAAATTAGTACCCAACATCTACCCTAGACTAGCTGCTGAAGTCAATTCATTCCCCTATCCTGAGGTCCATCTTAATCCCACTTATAAAGTCCCAGGAATGAGAGGAAACAAACCCCTGAAGACTTCAGGTTTTAGCACTGAGGGGAAAAGTCTTTTTGTATTTCAAGCCTCTTGTGAAATGCAACTGAGACAGTCTAATCTTGCTTCTACATTTAGCACTTGAAGCAATATTCTTGTCCCTTTCTTTACCACCACTTTCCACAACATTCTGCCACACATGCTGTGCTGGTTACTGAGACTGGCTTCCTGGGATGACTGGCAGCTCTTTGCCCTTAAATTTGCCTATGAGATGCCACAGGGAAGAGAGCTCCTTCTCCCTATGCTACAGTCACCACCAAAGTGAAGTACCTTTGTCCCAAAACAAAACTCAGGCCTAAGCCCTTCTCTCCCAAATAAAAAGGGGACAATCCTTTTATTTAGATACCTCTATACCACATCTTCTATGTCCACCGTGGTATACTGGGACAAATCTTCAATACAAATCTTTCTTTCCTGTAGCATTTTTACCAGGCTAACAACATCTCGTCCCCTCCTTCCTCACGTACACCAGCATCCCTCCATCCATCGCTGCCTCTTGGCAGGTCAATTCTCCCCTCCCCCGGCACTCGGAGCCCTGTCTCCCATCACGCATCCCCAGGCCGGGCTCTTACAAGGATGTCGCTGCCCCACGGACGGAAGGGATCGGGCCAGGGGCATAAATGAATTACGAGGAATTTCTTCTCGTTAGACATTGGAAAGGGCTGCCCAGGGAGGCGGTGGAGTCACCGTCCCCGGAGGTGCTTCAAGAAAGACCGGACGTGGCACTCGCTGCTGTGGTCTAACTGACAAGGCGGTGCTCGGTCACAGGCTGGACTCGATGATCTCAGAGGTCTCTTCCAACCCAAGTGAACCTCGGATTCTGTGACAACCTGTCGGGGCGCCCCTGCAGCTTCCCCTTCCCCGCTGTCAGAAGACAACTCCTCCCCACTCGGGTGTCTCCCGTCGGATAGAGCTCACCCCCCGCCCCATCCCGGAGAAAGGAGACCGGCCCCGGGCCCTTGCGGGGGCGCCTCCCCAGCACGAGCCCAGCGCGCCGCTCTCCCGGGCCCACCGAGCCCCCCCTCACAGACCTGTGGATCCGGCCATCTTGTCCGAGCCCCCCCCACACCGCTCCGGGCCCGCACGCCACGCGCGTCACTTCCCCTTGGAGCGGCTCCGTCACTTCCCGCCAGGAAGGACGAGACGCATCCCTGGAGCGCGGGAGCGCGCGGGGCAGGGCGGGGCCAGGGGCGGGCCCGGCAGCCAAGGCGCGCCCCCGGCCCGGGAGCCGGCCCGGCTCTGCTCCCCCGGGAGCCCTCGGCGGCGAGCTTCCCAGGCGTGCTCTCCGCTCTTTGTGTCCTTCTCGCCAGCCCCTGTCCATACGCGTCTCTCTCCAGGCACCCGCTACGTCTGATCCCGAGGGAGCTATTACACCTGGGAAGCAAATTTCCGTGGCTGCATCCCTACCCTGCCACCCCCGCTCAGCCTGCACCCCAACCTCCAGTAACAGGGAGGTCGGCACACAGCGGTGAAGCTTCACTTTATTTTTTTTGGTTTTTCAGATCGGCTTCAAACAAGACTCTTAGATTCAGAAGAAGAAGAAAGGGAAAAAAAAAACAAGTGCCAAAGTGCCAAAGGCAGAAAAGGAAAGAATACGGATAAAAATTTTAAAGCCACAGAATGCCAGAAGAACTATATCAAAGACGTGCTAATTAGAAGTAGCTCTCAGAATGATGTGACAGTTTCAAAGGCTGAAATATCTGACATTCAGTAGCGTAAGAAGTGTGGAAAATTAATTCCACAAATGTCTAGTCATGATGCCAGATGTTTCTTCACCTGCAGAAGTCAGTTACAAAACTGAAGTTCCAGGCCCTTTCCCGGGAGCCAGTGCCGAGCTCAGCTGAAGGCGGCTGCTGCGGTAGCACCTTGCACATCCTACCTGGGAACCACAGCCCGCAGCGTGCTGGGGACCCATTGGCAGGTGGGAGAAGGCAGCTCTCCTTGCAGAGTGCTGCTGACGGGCAGCAGGCTCAGGAACAACCCGAAAGGGCCCTGCTGGCATTCACGTAGACATGAGGGGAACGCACACCAAAGCAACCTGCAGGTGAACACACCTGGAAGGGGACACATCCCAAAATGTGTGCCAGGGTCACTGCAACGAGGGATTCCCAGGAGGACCTGCAGCCTGAGCACAGGGCTGATGCTAGCAGCAGTCTAACAAAAAAACCTGTCACACTGTCGCACCTCGCTAACAGTAACAACACCCACATGCCGTTCTTGACATCCTATTTTATAAATAATGCTCAGTTTTTTTCCTTTACAGCTTATAAAGAGAGAGTAAAACTCATTCACAGACTTCTGGTAGAGATGCAAGATGTTTTTCTTCCAGCTAACCTGAAAAGGACACAAATCACAGAATATGTTGAGTTGGAAGGGACCCACAAGGACCACGGAGCCCAGCTCCTTGCCCTGCACAGCACCATCCCCACCCTCGCACATAAAATGCGCTGCCTCCCTGCATTTATTCTTTGTTCATTTTAATCCAATACTGGTTTTGCTCTCTCTGCATACATAAAAATGATAAATCCACTATAGTTTTTAGTCCTTCCATTGATTTCTATTTTCTTTTATCTAGATACTAGTTTTGGGCAGATTTTTGTAACAACAGAAATAAGCAGGAGTTTCAATATTTACACCAAAAGAATTAGAAGTAAGCTTTTCCAGTACAGTGAAAGTGTTCCTTAAGCTGCATTTCAATGATCTGTGGAGCCTTCTGTTGTCAAAACAAGCTGGCTGTAGGAATTCTCTTGTGTAGCCTATTTCAGTATTTTCGTGGAAGTAGTAAAAATACTAAAAAAAAGAATATTTTGAAAAGTTCTCCCCTATTGCAACATCACTGTAGAAGAACAGGGAGAGGAAAAAAAAAAAAAAAAAAAAAAAAAAAGTTGTCCGTCTCCTGTTTTTTGGAATCAAGAGCAGGTGCAGGAGGGCTATGAGAGACCACTACACAAGCCTTGTCCACTGTTGTCCATCCATGATGTAACCAGGGTGTGCTCCTACTTGCATTAAGATAAAACCTGCTCAGCTCCAAGGTCAGAAAGAAGCACAATAGCCACTCAATGCCTGAGCATTTGGTTTTTTTTAAAGATTAATCCTTCTTTTTAGGTGATTCTGTGCTAACAATGAACAGCACACCTGCAAGTCTTTAGACATGACAGAAATAGAGCCATAGGCTCACCAAACCAAAGCCCACTTGTATTCCATGAGTCTCTGAAAGCACACAGCAGACTCCACAGTCCATCTGTGTTCAGATCCATCCACTAGATGTCAAGGCTTAGATTTAGCAGCAACAAATTACTGCAATACTAATTGCAACCACAGGAAGTAAAACATGGGCCAAAATGGAAAAAAGACGTTAAGGTTGCTGGCCTAGGTGAGGAAACCTCTGCTGAATTACTCTAAAACCTGTTTTATTTCACTCTTCTTATATTGGGCAAAGTTTACTGGGAAAAAATGTAATTTTTTTTCAACATTGAATTTGAGAGGAAAAATACCTTACAACTGGAAGCTGAACACATTTTAAAGGTGTAACTTCCTTTCCTTTCAAACAGGCTGAGAGAGTTGGGATTGTTCAGCCTACAGGAGAGGTGGCCCCAGCAAAAGCAGCTTCTGAGCACCAGAGGGCCTAGAAGAAAGCTGGAGAGTGACTGTTCACAAGGGTATGTATGCAGTGACAGCACGAGGGGTACAGCCTTATACTGAGACAGAGTAGGTTTAGGTTAGATATTAGTAAGAAATTCTTTACTGAGAGTGGTGAGGCAGTGGAACAGATTGCCCAGAGAAGCTGTAACAGTGTTAAAAGCTAGGTTGGATGTTGCTCAGAGCAACCTCTTTTTTGAAGAATGTGTCCCTGCCCATGGCAGAAGGGTTGGAACAAGATGATCTTTAAGGTCCTGTCCAACGCAAACCATTCTGTGGTACTAGGATTCTACGTGCTTACACATGGTAGTAAACTCACCTCTCACTCTCTTCAAAAAGAGTTCAAAATACAACTTCTGCTTACAACTTGGTCAAAATAGGGTATTGGTAGCCATTTCAGAAAAAAACTTTCATAAACTTTATTATCAAATATCACACAGTACCCATCAAGAGAAAAATCAGAACTGCAGTGCGATCAGCTCAGAAAACAAATGTTCTATGATCATGTTGTGAAATAATTTTATTTAAAAGAAGAGTTTCACAGAGTTAAGATTTCTGAGTGCAGATTCTACAGATGGCCCTCATGTTGTAGAACACTGTCTCCAGAGTTGCCATATTATAGTCCCCAAGCTCCATCTCAGCCTGAAACATTTTCTAAGTAATATATGGAACAAGGTATTGATAAAAGACAACTAAGGAATAATTATTTCCTATTTGCAGACTACAACAAAGACATAGCAATAGCTTCCAGCAAGTTTAGTACAAACAAATTATTCTTCAGAATGAATAACTACCTTGTGAACTGATTTAAGCATGACATTACAGAGGACTGTAGTGTAAAGTATGAGTGGTAAGAGTAACAATAATAAAAATCAAATAAAACTGAATTCCCTCATGGTTCTTTACACAGAATATCTTTATGCAATTTCTGACACAGAAAGCACAGACACACCCAGAATGGTTACTCCCTTGACATAGGGCTCTGGGAACTACTTACCCACTAACAAGTAGTATACTTCTACAGGTAGAAGTTCTTTAGAGAGCCAGGACCCTTGTGTCTCTCAATCCTGTAAATTCTTCACAGGATAGTTTACCTAAAAAATAAGGACATAAAACACCACATGGGATGAGCAAAAATTTCTTACTTCTACTCATATTTACACCAAAAGAATTATAAGTAAGCTTTTCCACTGTTTACAAGCCCTAATAGACAGAAGTGCCCCAATGTAGGAAGCTGGGCACAAATGTAATAAAAGTCATTAGTCCTGAGAGCTTTCAGCTTTTTCAAGTGGTTGCAAACTCCACCTGAACAGAGCCCCACCAAATTCCCTCATTCCATCAGTGCACAACTTGCATTTGATCAGCCAAGAAGAGCAATATAACTCATTTCCTTTAAAAGCACAGAAAGCATCAGGTATTATGCAGTAACAGAAACACAGAAAACACAGAAACAGTAATAATCACACAGAAGACTACTGGAGAGTCTCATTCCAAGCAAACAGACATATAAATTATTACCCAAGTCCAAAAGGGACTCATGACAAGACCACAATAATTTTCTCTCCATTAGACTTCAAGAGGCATCAAGCAGCCTTAAAGTCACAATTCCTCTTTTCTCTCCAGTACTTGGAGAATACAAGAGAAATAAGCAAATGCAATTTCTATCCCATTCCATCTAGAAGTTAATTCCTTTCTTGTCATGGTCACAGATCTCCCTTACTTTCTTCACAGGTGCTACTTGTAAATCCATGCAGCAGAGTTTCTTCTCCTCCCTTAACATGGAGCCTAATTAATTAATAACTTTTGTTTCCTGTTTCTGTTTAATATGTGCACTCCCAAGTTCCTAATTGCATGTAATTGAATGTATGTGTAAGAAGCACATTGTGCTCATTTCCTCATGCTATCTCAAACTAGAAGTATAAGCAGTTAAATATCTGAATGAGCCAGTAAGAAAATAAAATCAGAATTTAAACAAACCACTGAACAAAACAAAAAACAAACAAACAACCCCCCCCCCAAAAAAAAACCAACCAAAAAAAACCCCAACCCTCATGAAGCCATGGTACTTCAGAGATGTGAAAATTCACAAGCAAAAGGCACAATCTTGCTAGCAGCTGCAAAAGAACTATAGAATGATCTAGCCTGCTCTTTCTAATGAACAACTTATACAACCAAAATAGAGCAGAAACAATGAGTCTTACTCAAAGCATGAATACAAAATTTTGTTCACGACACACTAAACTATAATATTAGATGTAAACTAATGAATGAAATCATTAAACAAATACTTAAGGACCAGTCAAAAAATTCCTCATTTCCTTTTCTTAATAAATTTTACATGTAATTTTTTATTGCATTAAGATGTCAGTAAATTTGATTATTTCACGCAAAGATATTTTTTTACTTCCTCTATGCAAAAGAACAAACATCAAATTTCGAAATGAAAAAATGAAATATTTAATATGTTTTTCTTTCAATTTATAGTTCTTTCAGGTTTCTGTACACCATTCATTACACAAGAAAAATTAAGCATAAATAGGAAAATAATTTTAAATGTTGCCGTGTGTTTTTTAACGACATCGATACTGAAAAAACACTGGAGAATGCGGGCATCGATCCCGCTACCTCTCGCATGCTAAGCGAGCGCTCTACCATTTGAGCTAATTCCCCACCTGAAAAAAAAAATCGTGAAACTTGAAGATAAACACTCTAAACTTACATAAAAACCACAACTACGTTCGATTATAAATTCGTCGTTTCTTGCTGAGTCATTCTTTCCACTCACCAAAAACTGACTGCAGCCCACAGCTACAATCATGGGACCCGTCTTTCAGTATGGACACTACCAGAATAATCTTATTCATCCTTTTATAACACGAGTCTTTGTTATTTAGCTGGTTTCATACAAGAAACTCTCCAAAAGACCAAGCTACTTAAAAAAAACCCAAATGTGTGTTTCTAGGGGAAAAAAAAAAGCGCTACTTTTATTGAACAACTGTTCCAAATTCAACAAGGAAAACCCTTGTTCTTTCCAATTTTCAGGGCATGCACATGTAAAGACTGGTTCAGGAAACGTTTAATAAAGGAAAACAATGTTATATGTTTGAATGAAACAGAGTTTTATAGTCAAAACTTACACATATGTGTGTGAGCATACATACATATGCACACACACATCCTGTCATATAAATACGTATATATGCACACATACATCTTTTTGGAAGGTGTCTGGCTTCTCTGAGGTGAGAGAGTCAAGTGAAAATAAAGCAGATCTGTACTCTTCTGATTTATTACCTCACCAAATGCACTTCCCTATAATTAATACATTACTTTTACCAGCCTTAAAACACTGACTTTTTGAAAAATGAAAGCACCGGTGCTCACGTGACTTGACACGCAGCATAAAGCTTATATCGTAAGCAGGGAACATGATGATGTACGACCCCATCAAATCAAACCCACAGCCCCTGGCGCCTGGTCCTGACCCCCTCAAACTGCACGCACAGCCCCCCTCAGCTCGGCTCCCCCACAGAGCACCCAAACCCCGGGGCGCGGCCCCCGCCCCGCCAGGGAGCGGCGGTGGCGCGGCCGCCCCGGAGGCGCGGCAGCAGGGGCCGCTCCGCGCTCGTCCCTGGAGCTCCCGTCACGGCCCCTGCAGCTGCGCTCCCTCACGGACACACTTCTGGGCCTCGGCTCCTCGCGTGTGCTTCCCTGCTTCCTCGGCACAGCCCTCTCTCCTTCCACAGACCCTTTCCTTTGGCGTTTCAAAATCGCCTGCCACCTGCTCCGTGTTCTGCCATCCCCTCCTTCCCCCAGCCTCCTCGCTTTTGCTTCAAAGAATTACAGGATCGATTAGGTTAGAAAAGACCTCAGAGATCATCGAGCTTAACTTCTGCCTTAACACCAGCACAATGTTAACTAGGCCATGGCATTAAGTGCCACATCCAGTCTGGGACAGTGACTCCACTACCTCTTTGAGCAGCCCATTCCAATGTCTAATCACTCCTTCTGTGAAGAAACTCTTTATGATGTCCAAACTATATCTCCCCTGGTGTATCTTACACCTATGTGCTGTTGTCTGCTCCCTAGATGCATGTGAGAAGAGGCCAACCCTCATCTGGCTACAGCCTCCTTTCAGGTGAGGTGGTTGTGGAGAGTGATAAGGTCTCCCCTGAGCCTCCTTTTCTCCATGAGAAACAAAACATAAACACCTGCAGCTCCCTCAGCCGTTCCTCAATAGGAATGTGCTCCAGATTCTCCACTAGCTCTGTTGGCCTCCTCTGGACACATGTCACTATCCTTCTTGCTGTGGGGGGCCCAGAACTGAACAAGGTGAGGCCTCAGCAGTGCTGAGTACAGGGTGATAATTGCTGCCCTGGTCCTGCTGGCCACACTATTTCTGATATAAAAATAATGTGAACACACCTGTAACAACTTTCACATACACATAACTTGATCGACCCAGGTTTTTTGAAGCTGAACCAAAGTGGCTGAGCTCCACTTTACATCTTTCCCCTACTTATTTTAACCACAGAGGCCTCTCAGGTATCTCTTTGAAGTATAAAGTGATGTACCAAGCAAGAGAGCTGTGTTTGGCTCTGGTTCTGCATAGGGTGAGAAGAGTTTACAAACTCCACCTGATTTGTCATGGCAGCGTTCACTTCTGCTCTTCTCCATAAACTCTCTCTGCTCTTGCACATACAGACAAATTATGTGTCCCATAATCTACCACCCAGTGACTTTCTGACTGTTGCTTGAACGTCTTCATTTACAGAGGAGATTTTTCCTGCACTATACCAGACAATGGCTCCTTGTTAAGCCAGGCCACATTGCTCACTCCACAGATGGGAGAAGTTACTCATCCATCAAGTTTAAGCCAGGCCAAGAAGAAATTAAATCAGAGCTTGAGTGGAGGATCATCACCTGACTGGTTTCTAACCAGCCTGGCTTGTTTTTACATCATTTACTTGCTTCTGGTGATGCTGAATCATTTTATGTACCTTAGCCCTGACATGTGATGAATGGCTTGGAGATACTGTACATGCACATCCAGTTGTTCCTGGAGCTGGATTCTTTGGCAGGAGGCAAGACAGACTAGGAATAACTTAAACTAAGCCACTGTCTTTAGTAGCAGTATCCACTTCGTGCTTGACAAGCTTCAGCATTGATTTGCTACAATTTTTTGACAGTGCCAACCACAAGAAAATAGGAAGGGGAAGAAAGAATAATGTATGCAGAAAAAAATATAGCTGTCAGTCTAAGAGCACTAATGGTACAAGTGAGAGTAATAATCAGGTACAAAGTTGCTCTGGATTTATGGCCAGCTGTATGTTTAAGCTATACCTGATTTTTTTGGTTGGTTGTTGGTTTTTTTTTTTGTTTTTTTTTTTTTTTTAATACTAAAGCTAGTCCTGTCAGAGGTAAACCCAAGATTTTTGAAGGGCAGGAGAGGGTGATTGTGTATAGCTTTCCAGTACTTGAAGAATGTTAAAAAAAATTAAAAGCAGTGTGAAAATTATATAACACTTGTGAAGTAAGGAGAGATCTTTGCCATGTAAGTAATTCATTTTTCTATGGCAGCTGCTAGAACATGCACAGGCACTTCAGCAGGTTTTCTACTGAAAACACTAAGTGGAAAATTGAGATACAAAATTCAGCTAAAATAAGCCACTATTTTTTTCACATGATCTTATTTATGAAGAATGAACCACCTTGGATGCTCATCTGGGCCTAAAAGCACCTGCTTACTTGATCATCTCTAGGAATTTAGAGTGAGTTAGCTAACCAACACTCATTAGTCCATTATTTACCAGTAATGACAAGGAACATATTTAGACCAGGCATTCCTGATTAACTTCCTGGTCAAGTCTTTGGATTAAAAAAAAAAAATCACCATATTTTTGTCTTTATCTTCAGAAAAACTAAAGCTTTCTTCACAGGAAGTTGTTTAGAGATAGCTGCTAACAATTCAAATGCTGCTGTGATCCTAAAGGACTGGTAAACAACTTAAGATTCTGCATTGATCTTGTTTCAAGTTGTTGAACACCATTAACATTTTTTTTCATAGCCTTTTATTTATTTGAGAAGTGTTGAAGTAGCTGTAATTTTACCAACAACATTTAGCAAAAGAACTTAAAAGCTACATAAAAATAGCTCAGCCCTTGCTGAAAGAAATCAATGAATTTCTGGTTTTTCCTTATTTTACTTTTTTCAGGAAAAATATCTAGCAATACACAAAAATAGCAAGGTTATAAACACACAGGAGATGGGCTGTTGGCAAAACTTCAGACACTGAGAGGAACTGAGGAAGAAAGGGTGTAAGCTGGAGCACCTTAGCCTATACAGTTTCACCAAGCCTACTGGCTGGATAAACTAAAGGTGGGTTTTACCATTTACTGCTAAGACTGCCTCTTCTTGCTAACAGTTAACCTGATATTTGGTGTCAGAAGTGCCGAAGCTGAGATTGTTTGCAAGACAGGAATAGTTTTTACAGTTGCAAATAACCCTTATTTTTTTATAATCTCTTTTTAAAAAAACACATAAAGTGACAGAGAAAGATATATTGCATATCCAAATTATTCAGAAGTCGTGTTCTCAGCTGTTAGAAACTATCAGGAATGTGGTTAGAAAATGGAAATTCTGTCCTCCTTGAATGCATATTGATGTACATTTTTAAAAATTGTTTTCCAACCTCCACCCTCAAAGCAATGCCTAGGAAAATGTATGAGTATAAACCTTATCATGAATTTACATTATGAAAAAAAAATGTTTAGGTCCATTTAAAGGCATACACACTCAGCTGATATTCCTGCTACTTACAGCCATTGCATTGGGAAAACTAGGATAAAAATCTGCTCTTTGCAGCATTACCTTTTCCCCCTGATGATACAGAAGGCAGCTTCAGGGGGACAAAGGAGCTGGCCAACAGGCACGTTGATGGCTTTTCTTTAGGACACCTACCTGCCATCCCAACAGCTGCCTCATGCATCAGGAGGAAGCCCAGCTACAGCATTTCTCTTTTCACACGATGACAAACCTCCCAGCACTGCCTGCTCACCGCTCCATCTCTAAAGAAATAAAAGGAGGGCAGCAGCTGCCCTGGAGGAGAGAGTTGCCATTGGGGTGGGTGGAAGGTTCTAGCACAGGGCAGGGCACGCTTAGTGCCTGAGAAGGGTGGAGCAGAGCCCCAGTCCTGAGAGGCTGGGAGGGTGGGAACATGTGGGCAGGGGAGCTGTGTCTGTTGTGTTGTCAGCTGGCGCGAGTCTGGGCTTAGACCATCGAAAGCAGGCGGAGGAGGTTTGTGCACAGCCTTTTACCCAGGGGTTTTCTGGTCGTGGTGGTTGTTTCAGTGGGTGTCACAAAATCAGGTTTTGGAGTCATGGGGGTGCTTGTTTGAAGGAGGAGGTGCAGTGGGCAGTGGAGCTCCTTAGCGGGGCAGGTGGTTTTGTGGGTACCCGTGGGGTTCCTGTGCTCCTCTGCCGTGATTCAGTCTTCAGTCCTCCTTCAGTTGTTCTCTACACCTACAACCACACTAATCCTACACTGCATTAGTAAGTTTTAATCGCTGTTGTTTTCTTTACTTCTGATACTACTCGTCCGAAGTTCACTTAATGTGTAACATTGAGCCCAGGAGAAAAGTGGAAGACTCAAATCAGAGGATAACTTGGGTTGAAGAATTTGTTGAAGTGGGTGCTATCCTAAATTTTTTTGTAGTCTTAATTCAGCATGGCTGTGCTGTTTTGAATACACTGTAAGCAGGTAGCTTCATAAGTGAGTGCAGCTCCTTTGATGATAAGTCTGGTTTCCCTGTTCTAGTTTAAAATTATTGTATGTAATGGTGGTGTATAAATTTAAAAAAGGAAAGCTCTCAGCTTTTCATATGGACCTAAGTAATTAGATATTAAACATACATGAACCTCAGTGAGTTCTGTGTATCTTAACCCTCTAGTCTTTGAACATTGCAGCCAAATAATTTTTTCAGTTCCTTGCCTATAACCAGTTCCTTGGGGCTTTTTATAAATAGTTGATTTATTTATTTGGATGAGGTTATTGTTCTTAAAACTACTATGTTAATTCTGGAAAAAATCTCATTTAGTGAGTATGTAGTTCTGTTCCTTAGTAAAAGCCTCAGGATATAGGGATCTGAACCTTCTTAAGTCTTCTAAGCTATGAAAAATCTTCATTCGCACCCTTGTTAACTTTGGCACAAAAAGTGAAAAGTGGATAAAAATTGAAAATGCAAAAAGATTGTTTACTATTTTGTGGAAATCCATGGCTTGGAAGAGACACTAAATGAGCATGAGGAAAATCTTGTATGTGCTGTTCAGAGATAGCTAATTGGCCAGATGGCCTAATAGCTAGCCCACATTCTCTGCTAGGTGGAATTTTAGGGAATGTCGAGAAAATTTAGATTCTTACAGTGGTGATTTAGAAGACAAAGGTTGCAGATCCAGTGGGATACAGGCATAGTCAATCTCACTGCTTTTGTAACAACTTTGTTTATTGCTATTAATGATTAAACAGTTTGATTTGTATGTAAAATTAGTAGTGCAGTTTTTCTGTATTGTCATCCTGTTTATTTCAAGGAGGGCATTGTACATGCAGCATGATGTTGAAACTTTTTAAAACACTCATTCAGTTAGTAGGGATACAAGGTCTTCCAGAAAAAATTGAGAGTAAGTCGTAATGTGAGTCTAAAAAAAAGCAAACCTAAATACATAATCATGTTAATGTATGACTTCCTGTTTCCCCATCTGAAAACAGAATTAAATCTTTGCCAATCTGGAATCCATATGATAACCTAGGTGGAAATCTAAAATTCATGGATCCTTTTAGAGAAAGAGAATGGTAACTTGTATGTTTTCTTGGTATTTGAACTCCCTGATAAAGTTAGAGATTTTACAGGTTGAAATAATGAGGGCAATTTTTGTATTGGTCCCCAGGGAGATGACAGAGAGTAGCATAAAATGATTTGCTCAGAGCTGTGCTCTGAGATTACTGTCTTATTAGTGCACAGAGAGCACAGTGTTAACCTAAATGCTAATCTGGTAAATATATACAAAGAACATTTTGGTGTCATACTTCTTACAAAAGCAGTATGTTTAATATGAATTATTTTGGCTTTTGCAAGTTTCTGTTGTGACTGCTAATGGTAACTGAAGTTACTTAGGATGCCTGACTAAACTGATTCTTTGACCAATATTACAGAATTTTGTGCTGGTGCATAACCTCCCAGATGGACTATACTGATTTCCCTCAAATGCAGTAACTGCAGTAGCAAATACTATGAAAAGTAACAAATATTTATAGTGTTTATTATGTTTTGAATTTGTTTTTTTTTTCTTTTTGGTTGGTTCTTCTGTTCTGGGATTTCTTTAGCATGTTTATATCCTGTGGTTTGGGTATGAATCAATGAATAATGGTAAAATGGAGGCAAAATTTTATGAACAAGCAATAACATCTTCACCAACAAATCAAGTTTTATTCTCATTGTGGCCATTAAAAACAGAAATAGGGATTCTGGGTAGTTTCTTCTGACTCATGGCATGTCTCTTGTGTCGCTTTTTATGTGATTTACAGTGCATTTGGTGGGGTGCTGTCTGTTGGATTTTGAGGTTTTTGTTCATGGGTTTTTTCCCCTCCAGAGGATGGTGTGAATTTTGCTGTCCGATTCCATATTTTGATACTGCTTTTCAGTAAAATTATCTCTGAGATCCAAAACAGGTTTCCTTCAATGCTTTAAATATGGGATAAATACTGGATACAGAACTGGAGACATACTTGTTTCCTTTTAATGCTCTATCAACTTGAAGGTTAGGCTATTTATCAGAATGAACTGAAGGTACTAGAGCTGCCCTTACTCATTTTGCCACTGCTTAATTTATAGTTCGTTCTGAGTTTTGCTTGATTTTAAGTAAATTTTACCCTGCCTGCCCTTTTAAAGCCTTAAGACTGTCAGTGCCTAGTCACAAACTGAAAATTTCAGTTTGCGTGCAGGTGTAAGGCTGCTTGGGGATTCCCTTAATTAAATCAAGTAGATGTGCTGTGTCTTTCAAAATCTGGCTTGATGAAACCCTGGTCTTGCCTGGGCTGTGTTCTTATAAACCCTGATACAGATACAACCAGAAGGGTTCTGTTTGCTTGCTTCTTTGTTTTATAGCATAGGTGTTTTTGAGACTTAAATGTTTTTTGTTCAGAAGGAATACTAAGAAAAATGTGAAACATCCCAGAATAGAAGGAGTAGCAAGCTTCCTTACTTTGCCAGGCACACTGACCTGTGGGGCTTTCAGTCAGCTAGTTGCTTAAATGTCAGTGGTATCTGCAGCATAATTCCAGCAGTAAAAACTTAATTATCTCCTGCAAATTAAGTTCAGATGCTTCTTTCCACATTGATTAAATAGGAAAGGGAAAAACTTTTTTTTTTTTTGGCAAAGCCAGCTGTTTCAATTAGAGTGAGGGAGTAGGTGGCGATACACTAGAATTTTGTTAATGGAAGAATGTGCACAGGACTTCTGGTATACAGCTTTAGGGCTAGACTAAAGACTGAAATTTTGTTATTTTGTTTTCTGAAATCACTAAATCACTGAAGAGGGGATATTTGAAAGATCTTTATATGTCAGCATGATTCATGTGTCTTAAAGCATCCTGCGGTAATCAATAGCTGTTTGTGTAGTTATTTAATAAATTTCATTTCAGATATTCCTTTTTTTTCCAGAAAAGCAGATTATTTAATATTGTAAGTGTAACAAAAATTCACAACTCTCTCTTGCTGTTTGTGAAACCACTGAACAGAATTTTCACTGCTGTTTCATTATAGTAAAAATGTATGGTTTTTTACATTTTAGTTGTGTATTTTTGATTTTTAATGTATTTGTGTGAGTGTGCTTCTTTATCTGGTGATAGCATCACAACTTAAAAATGCCTGAGAAATATAAGTAAATTATGTGAACTATTACTTTGTTTCCCAGTGTTCCATTTGGTGCCTTTTTTTTTTTTACCCCCTTTTTATAACATGAACCCAGCCTCTATTGCCACAAGAGAAAGAACTGGAAGAACTCTACCTATTGCGTCATATGTATTTTATATTGTAAAACATGGAGAAGGATAAAGTCATTTAGCCGATTGTCTTCCACCTGGGGATTGCAAATAGGAAAAATCTGGTTCAGAAAAAGTACAGTATTTAAATATATCCAGATTTCTCTTAAGCAGTAATAATTGTTTGGTGTGAACATAAGTCTGCAATTGCCTGGAAACACAAGCCCGGATGTTACCCAGATGCAGCTCCGCTGAACAAAGCCTGCTGTTGCCTCAAGGAGTCCAGATATCATATTAGGCAAAATTCCCACTACGGCTGTCAAAAGCAGTGCTCTTGCAGGAAGACCTAATTGTTTCTGCGTTTCGCTGGAGGGCTGAGCGCTGTTACTGTCTGCCCGTGACTTCGAGAGGAGATCAGAAGAGCTCGGACTGCCCAGCTACGGGGATTTGGGGCAGGAAGTTTTGTTTGTGTTGAAGACGGCGGGTCACGTTTCAGCGGGTTGTGCAGTGATCCGGCAGCGAGGGAAGAGCAGCAATGGGCAGTGAAGGAGGCGGGGAGCCCGCGGGGGGAATTAGCTCAAATGGTAGAGCGCTCGCTTAGCATGCGAGAGGTAGCGGGATCGATGCCCGCATTCTCCAGTGTTTTGCTGAGCCGCTGTTTTGAATTCAGATGTGTTTTCTTGGAGCAGTTTCATAAGGATTAAAATGAATCCGTTTGGAGACGCGTTTGCGTAGTATGAAATATTTAAGTGTTTAACGTTGATCAGAGCTGAGCTTTTTTTTTTTTTTTTTTTTTTTAAGTGCAAATTATCTTCTCATGGCTAGAGGGGGACATTAAATGATACTGTGGGAGACCGAATATCACTTGAAACTCACGTTAGGAACAAGTGTGCCCTCCCCATCATCCTACAGCCGGGTGCAAGGTAGCTGGAGAGACACCAATTCTGTGTGAGCTGATGATTTATATAGACAACTACAAACTTTTACACCTCCGCAGAGACAATTCCAGTAACTTTTCGTATCATTAAAAAGTAATCATAAATGCTCACATTGGGTGCAGTGGTAAGGGACGGAAGCGGCTATTTCTTTTTTTCCTGTATCACAGACTAACAGCGTTAGTTTAGATGGGTTTGTGAAGAAGTTGTTCCTCAGAGAGTGCACAAGTGTAATCCATTCAATTAACGTTTCTTCTCCCCTTTTATTTGCCGCGTGAGGTAGTCTGTATTCCCTGCTGAGGATTTTCTACCACAAAACCGGGACAGTTCATGGAAGAAAACCTTTTCCCGCCGTGGCGCCAGAGCCGATCAAAACACTGGAGAATGCGGGCATCGATCCCGCTACCTCTCGCATGCTAAGCGAGCGCTCTACCATTTGAGCTAATTCCCCTTGCCGCGGGTGGTGCGGGGCGGCAGCACTCGTGCTGAATCACCGCGCTTTGCTGCGTTGAGTCGCTCTGCCCAACAGCACTGAGTCACTTCTGAACTTACGTGGAACACCCGATGGCTGAAACGCCGGGATACACACTTGGCGCATGAGGAGCGTTTTCTGCTGTGTTCCTTGGATAAAACAATTCGTTTTCCTGAGCAGTGCATCCTCTAGCTTTTATTGAAGGAGAGAGAAGTCATTTTCTTACGTCTCTTACAAATACAAAAAGGTTTGTAAATTTAGAAAGATTACCCTAAGAAGTCACTCAAGCACAGTGAGATTTTTCTTCTCCTTTTTTTTCAAGTCTTCAGTTCCTTTTCCAACTTTATTTTCTAATTAAACATACATAAATGATAAGTACAATGTTTTAAAACTTCATGTTTAGTTTTTGGAGAGCAAAAATTCATTCATATATTCTTGTGTTATATTGTAGAAATTATTTGTACGTCCACCTTTATTTATTGACTTTGATAATTCTGTCCAAATAGTATTGCATTTAAAATACATGGGATTACAAAGCACATTTCTTAAATGAAAAATTCACCTATAGTCATACTAACTGACTTTGCAGTCGGAAGCACATGGCTAAACCTCTATTCACAGGCTATTAAATCAAAGAATGCTTTCTAGATTTCAAGAAAGAAAATAAAGTTTACAGAGAGAGTAGATACGCTGATATGCTCTGTTTAAATGCAGATGACTAAGTCCTGCTAGAAAACTAAAGTGTGTGCAGTAACTCAACAATAGAAGTACTGGTGGTTTTCTCTGAAGGATTTAACTCACTGGATGGCAGCAACCACTCAAAACAAAATAAATTTCAAACTGAGCATCAGCGAGGTACAGCTTGTCCTAGGTAATGTAGGACTCCAAATCTGTTACAATCCAATTACAGGTCGAGATGTGGAACTACAGCTACAGTGTGGCTGCAAACATTCTCTTAAAATTCAAATATTCTCCTGCCTAACTTCAGTCTCTGCACAATAAAAAAATTAAAATTTATCCTTAAGACTTCTTGAATTATATTGGAGATTATTTTATCTACCTCACTTGAGCAGACTTGATGGGGGAAAGCAAATATGCAAAAGCAGTTTTAGTCATTCTCACAGGCATATGTGCCTCTTAGACTCACTGATGGCCCCTGCATGCCTGTGGCCAGGATCTCTCCCGTATCGTGTTGCACGAGGTTCAGCCCTATGAACAGTTTTCCTTATCGACCCTGTGCAGTTTGAGTCATTATGAAAAAGGCAGATTACCTCTCCATTTTTCACCACCACATCTCACTCTGCCACCATGGAAAAGGCCTAATGCTTCACCCATTTGGTTCACAGAAAAACAGTTGATGTAATGCCCAAGCCAGATAAGGGTGAGGAAAGATCTCTGCACTATTTTCAATTATTAAAACATGTATTTTATATAATTGACAACATTGTTTTGCGATCATGAATTTGTTGTGAGTGTTGCTAAGTTTTCATGTAAGATGGTGAGTAAAATGTAATTTCTTTACCTGGTTGGGAAAACTTCCTCACCTATGTCTGAAAAATAGCCCAACCTTCTTAGGGTCCATTAAAAAAAAAAAAAAATCAGGGTGTTTTATTTTTGAAGGCTTTGTGTCCACTTACTTTCATTTAACACAGATCCACAGAATGACTAGTTTGGAAAAGACCTCAAAGACCATAAAGAGATCATTTCAATGCATCTTCTTGTCAATACTAATGGAAACTGATATAAGTTAATCAGGCTTGAATTTTGCTTTCTAGATGGTCTCTTGGGGGGACATCAGGGCAAATGCGAGTTTTGTATTATCGTCAAGCTGCTCCACTGTGTTTTCTGTGATGTGATTTCCCTGAATGTAGGAGGACAAATGTGGCAGGTGGCACTGAAGGGCTGCAGGGCACGCGTTTGTCGCGCACGTTAGCGTGAAGTGCCTTATCACATTACTCCGCCTTACCGCGTCAGTATTTTTGTCATCTTGGGCAAAACCATAGGCGCCTCCAGGTCAGGCGGTAGTTAAATGTTCAGAATGGCTGCCGTGGGGTTACTCCCCGCGGTGAAAAAGCAGAGTAAAAGCAAAAAGCGCAGTTTGTATTTATAGCTATTGAAGTCTGAAGGTACAGGATGTTACCGGTGGGCACGGGGGGAATTAGCTCAAATGGTAGAGCGCTCGCTTAGCATGCGAGAGGTAGCGGGATCGATGCCCGCATTCTCCACTGTCGGTTTTGCTCGCCGTGGGAGTAAAAAATACTTCACGACGAGTATTTAAAAAAAATACTTACGTCATGACGCGTGTAGCAAGAAAGCAAAATGCTACAACGCACTTTCCTTCGTGAACGGCAAGTACCAAACGGGTTGTTTTTTATAATCATATGCACACAGCTGGAAAAGGTGTCTGTTCCATTTTGCCTTGTTTCTTGCTGCTTGATTTGGAAATGCTAAATGCAATACTACAAATGTATGATTGTGTAATCGAAGCCGAACGTGTTCTCTTTTGTGAGCAGAGAGGGAAAACTACGTTCTGCGCGTGGAACTGCGGTTTTAGAGGCTCGCAGAGGATCAGAGTTCTGTGATCCCAGCAGTGCCCTCGAGGGGGGGAATTAGCTCAAATGGTAGAGCGCTCGCTTAGCATGCGAGAGGTAGCGGGATCGATGCCCGCATTCTCCAGTGTTTTGCCAGACAGGAAACCATCCCCACTACCAACAAAATGTGTCATTATTTCTGTAAAATGTTAGTTTTGTTTTCATTGGAGTAAAACTGATTTTTTCCTTCCTCGTTTTCTTCCTCTGCCCTTACTACCTAAATCAGTTATACCTTATATAACTGTATAGGTCAGTCCTCTGTTGTAACAGTTGACTTCCTGGACAGTGTAAGTTAAATTGAGCAGGAAGAGAATTCTGCCGTATGACATTTTTCCATGCTTAATGAAAAACACCGTGTTGTGCTTTAACCCCAGCCAGTCACCAAGCCCCACACAGTTGCTCACTCACTCCCCCACCAGCAGGGAGAACTCAGTGGTTGAAATAAAGGCAGTTTAATAGGGAAACCAAAAGCCAGGCACACAAACAAAGCAAAAACAAGGAATTAATTCACTGTTTCTCATGGGCAGGCAGGTGTCCAGCCATTCCCAGGAGAGGAGGGCCCCATCACATGTAATGGTTACTTGGGAAGACAAATGACATCACTTCAAGTGTTCCCCTGCTTCTTCCTCCTTCCCCCCCACGTTATATACTGGGCATATTGTCATATGGTCTGGAATATCCCTTTGGCCAGTTGGAGTCACCTGTCCTGGCTGTCTCCTCTCTACCTCCCATGCCAACATGGAAATATGAGAAGCAGAAAAAGGCCTTGGCTCTGTGTAAGCCCGGCTGAGCAATAACAAACACATCTCTGTATTATCAACCCTGTGTTCAGCACAAATTTAAAATACAGCCCCATAACAGCCACTGTGAAGAAAATTAACTGCACAGCATCCAAAATCAGCACACAATGGATTAATGATGGTTAGAGACCTGAATTAATGTGTGTTGACCACACAGTGGAAATAGTTTCAGAATGCTTGTTCTTCCCCAGCTGTCTGTTGTGATCCCTGGCCAGATATATAGGATCTTCTTTCTTTAATGATCTTTATGAAGCTGTAGTATGAGCTGGATCAGTCATTTTAAGTTTACAGCTAAAAGCTGTCACCTCTTTCCTCCCAAGTCCGTGTCCCGGAAAGCACACTACAGAATCCATGTCTTTTAGCTATGGCCTGTGTGCAGGCCATAATTGAGCTCCTCAGACTTCTCTCCTACTTCCATTTTGCAGAGATGCCTTTAAGAGGCTGATGGCTCTAACATATCTGAGAGCACACTTGTGTTAGAGCTTCAGAGATAGCCTTGACCATGTGATTCACTGACTTCCCCCAACATCTTATTAATTTCTTCTGGTCCTTTTCCAGACATTGCGTGTTTCATTATGGTGTACTTTCCCCTGACCCTCCCAGAAGCTGCACAGCAAGTGCAGCTTTTTAGATCTCAGTCACCAGTTACGCTAACTTTGTTGTCCTGAATGTTAACTGAGCACCTCACAGCGTGCAAAAAGGCCTTACTTCCTCACATCTTCAGTCTGTTCATAGATGAGGAAGAAACTGTGTGTGAAATCAGCCAAATTTATCATTCCATTTCTTGGTGTGTCTCTGGAGGCCAAAAACTTAACCTTCCCCTTGAATGCTCAGGCATACCTGAAAATTCATAGCATACCCAAATGTGCCTATTTTCAGTGTGATCAGTAGATGCCTAGAATGCTTATACTAAATCCCATTGTTCTGAGAAGTCTAGGGCAACCTTCTATCTGCCCCAGGCAGCCATAACTGCCATAGCCTGCTGTGTAGGCACTTAATTTCAGCAAAGTTTTTCTCAGTTCACAAGGTGATGCCACTGGGTTCTTCTCCCCATAACATGCTATGGTAAACCTGTTTTATAAAAAACTATTTCTGATCATGATCTTCGATACATAATTTTTTATCTCATCAACCGTAAGCAGTGTGGACAACAACAATGTAGGCATCTGTCTCAGGAATGTCTAATGATTGGAGAAAGACTCATCATTCTTTTAGAATGAGCACAGTATAATCCAAGATCACTTCAAGTAAGTAAATACATGAATTATTTTTTTCCATCTTCATGAAGTGAAGGCAAAGTACAGTTTGGAATATTTCTCAGTAACATCCAATTTCAAGTTTGGCTGAAATAGTTATGCAAAAATTCTAACCTGCTCATTGCATTTAAATAAAAAAGACAATGTACAGCTGAGGAAGGTCAACACAGCATTGCATTTTTCTGTTAAAAAATCACCCATACCAGGCCCTTGGGAATATTATTGTAAACAAGCTACAAGACCTTGTTCTTTCAGGACTGATTATATGTCATTACACCAAAGGTGGGTAATCTTAATTAGTCAGACTTATAATTGAAGTAAAGAAACCATTCATACTTAAAACTGAAGTAAAGAAATATGGTTACAAGTAGAATCTATCTGTCTTTTTTACATTGAGGATACTTCCACAGTACACTCAGGTCAAACAAAAAAAAAAACCCAAAAAGCAGAGTGCCTTTCATGCTCTCAGAATGAACTTCCAAAAATTGCAGAATTCTAGATGGAAAATCAGCACAGGATATGCTGATTTGTACTTGAAATGAACACAAGAGTCCTTTCAAAGTCAAATAATTTTATTTCACCTTAATGCAATACTAACAGTAAAAATTGCAGTTACTAAAAAGTCATTTGAGTTTTTACAATTCAAATGGAAATACAGGCAATATTGTTGCCATTCTCTAAAAAACATCATAAAAACCAAAGCCCTTGCCATATTAGTAAATACATTTAGCTAAAATGTAAATAGTATTATTGATGAGGATTTCCATAATATGTTGTAATGACAGCGATGCCACTTCATCATGACTACCCTTGTCATAGCAAATGATAGCCCAAGCTGTGAAAATCTTGCAGTGGCAATATAGTAAGGCAAAGAGAAGCCGCAACAGTTGGTTGGCAGGGAAAGGCTACGCCTGTCACAGCAGATGATAGTCTCAAATCTCAAAGAACTTGCAGGCTGACACTGTCTTGAGTAAGACGAAGTACAAGTCGTGACAGCAAGCTCTCAAGCACAGGGTAACTCACAGCAGCCTCACTGTCTTTCCAGTCACAGTCAGGAAGTCTTCATCAGCCAAGGCACGAAGTGCTTCTTCAAACATTTCCTTCGTGACAGCCTTAAAGAAAAGGAGCAAATCAAATAAAGATGGGGGAAATACTTCAAACGTAGTAGAAATGCTATACTTTCTGTCAATTTTCTAATATTTTTATTTGAAGTTTTCATTCTATGTGATAACTGAAGCCTGGCCTGGAACCCTGAAGCTGAGTTGGCTGAGTTTGCTATTCTGGCTTTCCAGAAGCCAGAATAAACTAACGTACAGCAAATTCAACTCACTTGTCTGTAAAAGAACTGGCTTTCTAGTCATACCAACAGATCATTCATGTTTCCATTTTCTTCCATAATGTTATTTGAGGACAAGAATGTTCATTTGGAAAAAAAATGCTTTTAAACATTAATGGAAATGTAAAAACAAAGCAGGAAACTTACTATATCAGACTGTGCTCGGAGATCATCCAAAAGCTGTTGGTACTTCAAAGATGGTGCTTTACCCTTTGACTGGATGAGCTTCCGTAAGGCTTGAGCCAATTCCTCTTTCCGCTTACGAGCTGTTGCGCTCATTCCTTATAAAAGCAAAGAAAATACCTTTTAGCCATCAGCTAAAAAGAACAGGTTAAGTTACATTTTAAAAATCACAAAAGCCCAACAGTGGCCCTGCTTTCACAAACCTGTTGTGAGAATGGATATGTCCACAATGCCGGTCTTTGGATCAGTAGCAGCTTGTTTCAGTGCCTCCCGATGGAGGCGTTTTGCTTCCTCCACATCAATTGTTTCCACCTTCTCAGAGAAGCGCACCTTGGCATGCGCCTCGGCCAGCCGGATCAGAGACTCCAGCTGCCGGGGGTACGCGGAAACCATTCCCCTGCCACTGCCAATCTTCCTCATGTCCACGTACGCCTGAAGGGGAGACACTTGTTACATACTTCACTGCCTATTAACTCCTTTTCAGTCCCCTGCATCCCCCACCTCTTATTTCAGAATATGAGCAATTCTGGCAAGCCATTCTAAATACTGTATTTCTGCTCACACACCTCCACGGTTTGTCTGCAGTGATGAATAACCACATCAATTTTTTTTTTCCATTATAAAGCAATTAAACCATGGCAATTAATCAAGTTTTGAATCACTTTAGAATTCTGGATTAGTCTTACATAGCAGTACTTATGTCTATGATGATACATTTTGCTTGGGTAGACTTTAATGTGTTTTATGCGACAGAACCAAACCAACATATCTGAAAGCTGAACATTAGAATTCAGAATGACTAATCTGATCCCTCTTTCCATTAAAGACATTTTTTTACCAAGGATCTTACAGAAGGTTGTTATGTAGATAGTGTATGTACGAGGAAATCTCAACACTTCTGACAAGTCAGGAAAGACTCTGAACATTCTCAGCAGCAACTCGTTTACCTCAATAAGGGCTTGGCCTGCTTCTTCACCTAATCTGGGATTTACATAACTACGAGCATATGCAATGTAATCCCTCAATACTGCCATATCCATGTATTCCTCCTCCATCTTTTCTTCACTTTGGTAGTACAGTGAAACCAAATGGCGAGCAAGGCGTCTGTCATAAGCTTCATCACGTGGATCCAACATCAAAAAGATCAAGTCAAATCTGAATGGGATATGATCCACTATTAGTGTGCATACTTTCTTGACATTTAGGTATTTGGCTTAGAAAGATTTGCCATAATAGGTACAGGTAGGAATTACTGGAGTGTTAATTCCTACTCTCAGTAGAAATTACTTTCTCACACCAGAAAGAAAATTTTTCTAGAATTGTCAAGGTACAGAACAACACAATGGATTTGCTTACACCCTATAGACTTGAAATTTTGAAAGTGAGGTACATTCTGCAAAGTTCAGATTCCATGCTCAAGGCTAACATATTGTGTTTCCTTAAAAAATCCACACCCCACACCCCCCCCAAAGAAAGTTGCAACTGCCACAAAGAAGAAATCCCACACATATAAAAAATGCATGGAACTTGCTGCTAAAGATACTGCCCTGAAATACAAAAACAACAACAAAAAAGCAACTAAATAAAATTACAATTCAAAAAGCGCTTGCAGTTTAATCCTTAAGAAAATGGTTTATAATTTTACAAACAGTATATTAAACTAGTCTCAACCAAAAGCAGACACGGATATTGCATTTTTAGCCAGGCAATAATTTATTTTTATAGGCTTAAATCCAATAAATGGTGGAATTGAGATGCTGCTCAAACCTAGCAGCTCTTAACTGAAATTTAAGCCATAAGTGTTCTCAAGATATCCAGTATAGCATGAGTGTACTTCAAATTTCCAGTTACTGTGAAAATTCTTAACAAGAAGCAACTCCAGCATGTAGTTTAATTTTCTGTCAGCAAGCACTAAATGTGGCTCTAACAGCTATTTCCCAAATGACTGACCAGCACTGCTACCACCTCCTCAGGTAAATTTTACAAAGCAGCATGAAGCAGGCACAGATCTTAGGACTCTACCACCTCTGCTGCTGAGCTCCCTGATCATCAGTGTTTCACTTTAAAATCTTTATGGAGCTAAGAAAAGCATCTTGAATTTTTGTTAAAGTTATCAATACCCTAAGTTTCAGAACAGCTCTTTTTGAGGAGATGATTATGAAACAACATAGAATTAAATAAGAGAGAGCTTACAGATTTTCTCACACCTGCTCTTCAAGGTCAACATGTAAAGACTAAAAGGCACTCCTGTGCTCACAGAGATATTGTAGGACAGCATTTAAAATATGTGCTGTAAAGGTTTTCCATTAGGTTGTGAACAACACAGTAGCTGTATTCTATTACACGTAATGATTTTCAGAAGAGGAAGTGTAACATCTCCTAAAAATGACACATGCAGTGCAGTTCAGTACCTTGACAGCAGCGTATGAGGAAGCTGAATGTTTTCAATAGTAGTCTTTTTTGGATTCCACTGTGATTCTATAGGATTAGCTGCTGCTAGGATAGATGTACGAGCATTCAGCTGGCAAATAATTCCAGCCTGTCAAAAGGAAAAACATCTCTGAAACCAGCTGCAGCAGCCGTGCCACCAAAACTTCCCTCCCATTTCATGAGATCACCAATGTTATTAGGTGGATTCTGTAGTCAAAAACTGCATTGTGAAAACCTCTGAGTAAAGCAAGAGTAAAATCCCCTAGGAATAACTTTAGTTTCATTTACCTTTGCAATGGAGAGCGTCTGTTGTTCCATTACTTCATGTAGAACTGACCTTGTGCTTTCGTTCATTTTATCAAACTCGTCAATGCAGCAAATGCCATTGTCACTAAGTACTAGAGCTCCTGTCTGGAGAACCAGCTGCCGTGTTTCTGGATCCTTCATCACGTATGCAGTAAGACCAACTGCACTTGAGCCTTTGCCAGAAGTATACTGGCCTCGAGGAACCAGGTTATACACATACTGGAGCAGCTGGGATTTGCTAGTACCAGGATCACCACAGAGAAGAATGTTGATCTCTGCACGAAAATTCCCTCTTCCTGTGTGAGTAAAATCCTTTCTTGATCCACCAAAAAGCTGAAGCAGGATACCCTATAAAAATGAAAATATCAATTGTATAGACGTAACTGAGCAAATACAACTGTTCAGCTGAAATGTGTGAAAAACAAATGCTGCTAATATTAACACAATGCATCTGCATGGTTTCAAGCATTAAAAACAGAAATTTTGTATGTTGTAACCAGATTTTGGTTGGAACCTGAAGAATCCCCTTTGATGAAGGGTCCTTAGTTTTCCTCAACTCCACCCCCTAGACTTGACGTGCCTTTATTAGCATTTTGAGAAGGCAACAACAAAAGGAACTGTCATTACTGTGTTCCCACCTCATAAGTAAATCATTGTATGGTTCAGGAACTTGTGAACAATAATAATGTATAACTCTATTAAAAAAACCTCAAAGGAATATACTTGGAAGAGGAGTGTTTGATTTCTCACAGTAACTTGAGACCTACTGATTGCAGTTTTCACAATGTTCTAGTACCTCAGTTGATACTTTACTGGAATAGTCTCTTCTTGGATACATCCAAGTAAATGTTTTGATACTCCATAATTCAGAGTCAACCATATGTCATTTTGAAGCCACTCTTTGTGGATGCCTCTTCTCAGCAAGCACAGTTACTATGTTACAGGTACTTACTTTCCTTTGATAATCAGTAATCTGAGAAATGTCCAAAATACATCCTGCAATTAAATTTTCCCCGTTCTGCTGCCTTCCTACTTTTCAATTAGTCTCCCTCTAATTAACATTCTTTAATAGCTTGAAAAGAATTACGATACACTTACAAGCAACTCCACCCTGGCAAGATCATGACATTTTAAGACTGCTCAAGATAACAGCTTTTTGAATTTTTAAGTTTCAAGATACATTAACAACAAACAGTAACTACAATATATACACATATATTATATACACATAAAAATACATGTCTTGCAAGAGAAATAAAGAACTTTTCACCTTTTTGATATCTTCATGCTCGTAGATACTTGGAGCCAATGCTAAAGCAAGCCTCTCATATATGTCTGCTTTTTTAGAAAGCTCTTTAAGCAATTCCACACGTTCCTCTGTAAACCTCTTTTGCTCAGTTTCCTCATCAACACCGTGCAGGCGTTTGGAGTCTGTCTTGCGATAGTGTATGACATCAATGTGGGTCTTATACACGGATTTCACACTGCTGACACGGGGATTAACTCGAATGGGGACTGCCCTGTAGATACCTAAATATAAATTCCAATCATAGCATTATATATGGAGAAACATACTAATTCCAAACCCTACACATTTTACAAGTTCCCAGAAAGAGTAGAGCTTTTCTAAACAGCCTAAATACTTTGTCCTCTAATTTCTCACTGTAAATCATGTAGAAGCCATATTTAAGTCACCTAGACCCATTTTTGCAGGTGGACATACATGTTTTACATTCATACCAAAAGTGTTCTCAATAATGAAAGCATTTTTGGAAAAAGCTAAGGTTTGATGCCTTTAAAATTCCCACTCCAGTCAGCCTTTCCCTCTCTTTTTAAGTGCTGAGTTTAATAACAGCTTTCTAATGCATTCAAACAGCTTGGGTTTTTTTTACAGCAATTGTTTTAAAGCAAAGTGGTTTATAACATGTTGCTGTAGTATTACAAGACTTACTCTACATTATCACTCTCCTGACTGCAGACACTATTTAGGATACTCTCTCTTCTTCAGCTACAGCTTCAGAATAAAGGAATCAAGGTCAGACAGCCTGGGGATGTCTAGTCCCATCATGAAGTCAAACTGGAGTCAGCTGGAGTCCACTGCTTGCTAAAGGCTGTGTCCCATCAGGTTTTGAGTATCTCTAAGGACAAAGACTCCACACAGCCTTGCCAGTCAACCTGTGATGAGGCTCGACCACACAAACAGTAAAGAAGTTTTTATTTTTAATCAGAATTGCCTGTATTTCACCTTGTGCCCTTTGTGTGCCACTGGGCATCATTAAGAACAATCTGGCTTTGTCTTCTCAACGCTATCACCCCTCTACCCACACCAAATCAGGTGTCTAAACATGCTGCTAAGATTCCCCCAAACCTTCTGTTCTCCAGGTTGAGCAGCTTTCTCAGCCTTTCCATGCATGACCAAGGCTTCTGTTACTGTCATAGCCCTTTGCTGAATTCACTCCTGTATGTTCATGTCTCCCTTGCCCTGGGAGACCCCGCAACTGGACCCAGTACTCCTTCAACCAGCTGGCAACACTCCTAATACAGCCCAGGAGAATGTTGGCACCACAGCTTCCTTCCAGTTTTGTTTTTGTCTGCAAGTTTGCTGAGAGTGTAGAACACTGTCCCAATAAGAAAAGGTTAACAGGATTATTGGCTCTATCACCTTTTCCAGGGCTCAAGATGAAGCTGACTGGCCTACAGTTCTCCAGGTCTCCTCCTCACTGCAGGGAGTGCCATTGGCTTTTTCCTAGTATTTTAGCCAGTCAGCATGACTTTCTGAAGTGAATTGAGTGGCCTTGCAAAGAAAGTGTCCAACTCCCTCAGCACCTGGAAGTGCATCCCATCAGGTCCCTTTACACAGTTAAGATCAGTAAAACAGAAAAATGGAAATACTCAAACCAAATTTTACCTGTGACATTAACTCTGTCACCTGGCTGAACTTTATCAACAAGGTCATTGTGAGCAAAGAGCGCCACCGTATGTGGGGTCTGTCCAGCTGGCATATCTTCAGGAGACTCCTGCAGTTTGATCTAGCAAAAACACCATTTAAGTTTCAGTTGCAAAAAAGCAGAGCTTTTCCACACAGCATACAACAGGATTTTGTATTAACACAGTCTTCAGCATAATTATGAATCAGGAACATTGCTTAGGAACAAAATATCCCCACCCGAACAGCAAAACTGATTACTGATTACAAAAGATTATGAAAATGAGAATTCTGCTATTGCTACTGGCATGGATAAAATGCTGCTACCAACAAGGCTCACCTAGTCTAGTTCTTCTCCAAAGCAGGCTTACTGTTTCACTAAGTTTTTTCACCCATTTCTATGTTCCAAAACACTTTTTCTTTTCAAAGCATTCAATCCCAAGATACAAAACTAATGCTGTCAATGATTTTAGGAGGGTAGAGGAGCAAAAACTAGCAACTCTTTCATTTTAGCCACTAACTAAGCCAACGTACCATCTGTTTGTCAGAGAACATGGATCTGTTGTGAATCAGCGCCATACTGTGCGTTGTGTTACAGTTCTTGCACACTGATGGTTCAGCAATCCTGCCACGGTCGATTTCCACTCTGGTGGTGAAAGAGCAAACCTGGCATCTGAAGAATGCTTCCTGCATCTCAGGAATTAACTGGGAGCTTCTGATGACCATGCCACTGATGGTGATGAGTTGATCAATGTCTACAAAAATATAGGGACTCATGTCATGACTTCATACTCTTAAAATTTAAATAACCTTCAAAATGTCACGTTACGATAGTTTTTAGGCAGAAGGTAGTTCAAGCAAAAAGAATCATAAATGCATAATACAAATATTCTAATTTACAGGAGTATGTATACAAAAGAAAGAATCCTTTGCACTTCCAGAACTAAGAACAGAAGTAGTTGATGATAGAAGGTATTTCCTTTATGGCTAGATTATTCTCTCCTTGGGTTTTAAAGCATGTTCTTCTGAAAAAGACATGAATGGAAGATATTGGTCTGGATGGACCACAAGTAGAGATTTATATAGTCTTAATCTTTTGTTTGTATTTACTAAGTTTATGGAAATCTTTAAGATTCTTTTCTAACATGGTAAGCAAAAAGTTTACCTTCAGGGTTTAGATTTCTCATATTCCTGGTCTTCAGTGCATTATATGGCCTTACTTGAATTTGATGCTCTAGTATTGAATCAGGGTAACGATCAAAAAAGATCTCATTGGCAGCCATGTCAAATGTTGGGATAACTTCCTGTATTAGAAAGAGCTTACAAGTTAAATCACAGAATGAAGTAATTCTGCATAAAGCATTTTATGTGCTGATAAGCCAGTAATGACTGAAAGTTACGTCATCTGAACATTTTCCTACATAACACAAAACCTGCTGTTTGGATCAGATTTATTCATTCACTTGAGTATTGCAAGGGGTGGAAGCACACAACTCTGGACATTGCAGTTCACCAGCTAACTTTGCATGCACGATGTACTCACTGTTTCTATGATCATCTACTATGAAACAAGACATCTTATATTCAGTAAAATTATTTGAGATTGCACCAAACACACACACACAGTATGCACTGCATTTAAACAAGCATTTTAAAACCCAGAAATATGAAAGAAGCACCTGAAAGCCAGAAAACAAGTGCACTACTTCACCTGAGGATAGCAGATCAGTTGCCTATAGAGATTTTCATCAAATGATCTTAGATGGTCACAATTTACGTTCAGGAATGGTTCCCCAACCATATTAATCTGCAAGGGAGTTAGGAAATCTTTAACTCAATGGCATGCAAGACTGAAAAAAGAAAATGTGAATTACAAAATACTGCATTAGAAGTACCTCTTGAAGTCGCTGCATATAGCGTGGCTCATTGAGATCCAGGCCAATGTCTTCATCCTCTTTATCCAGTGGATCGATAAAGCGCTGGAGAAATCTCTGAATGTTAGAGGTAAAAGAAAATCAGGAAAAATTAGCAGAATTCAGCAGTACAAACACTTCCTTTGTATCAGATTCGACTAATACTTGTTTAAATCAAACTAGCTTTCCATTTCAAAAGGAGGAAGAAACAAAACCCACCTGGAATTTTTCTTTGCACGAGGCCACATTAACATCTGTTCCCCAAATAACAAGCTTTTGTCCAAGGGATTGCTCGGTTGCTACTATATCTTCAGCCAGCTGCATGGAAACAAATCAAGCATATACAAATATTTATATGTTCAAAAAGAAGTTGTCAGATACAAGAGGTGAGACATCCACCTACCCCATCCGAGTGTAAATCCACTTGTCTGGCTTTCCGGACAGACCCAAGATCCGGCCTCTGCCTGACTGGAGTTCCTCGTACACCACTTCGTGGGGTACCCTCTACCCTGGAGCTGGGTGTGCCGTATGTCAGAGGTGAACTGATGTCAAAGTCAAGAGGAATGGCTATAAAAGGAAGTGATTTGTAATGATTATTGAGACATTTTACATCTACAGCAGACTAAAATTCAGCCTCTGCATTTTTCTCATTGGTCCTTCAACTCTGTCATAAAATGAGTAGTATCAGTCAAGCCCAGTGTTCTGTCAAAACACAGAATAAAGATGTTGCCAGTCTCCCTAAAACTTTTCTTTGTATTAACAGCTCGTTTCAAAGATCCCAAGTTCAAATAAAGCCTCCCTAGAAAACTTTACAGCAGTACTGCATTTTAAAACTACATTGGAGTTCAAGCATAACAACATAAACACTTTTTTTAGTATTTTGGGGGTGGTAGAGCAAGAGACACAATTAACAGTTACTAGAATTAAAAACAATCCTATATATAAAAGCAAGAAAGGCTTTCTATGGCAAACAACTAGTTCCTTCTGTGTTAGCAGCTTTATTATTCTTTCTATAAATAAATTTTAAAAACTAATGTCTATTCCCTGTTCCCTGATGCATATTCCCACGCTAACTGGAAGCTATGATAAAGACCTGCATCCCAGATATTGACTGCACTCCTGCAGAGTTCAGTATACTAAATTCAAATTAGAAACATCAGACAACGCTCATTTTTCCCTCGAGCGTTTTTCAGCCGGATCTGGCCCAACGCTGGCCCGCCCCACGGCAGTGCAGGCGGCCCCCCGGGCTGCATCCCCAGAGCCCGCACAGCCACGGAGCCGCCCCAGCCCCAGCGTACCGGAGTGGCGGAACTGCGGCGGGCTGGAGAACAGCACATCGGCGGCGCCGGGGCTCTGCGCGTCGGCGGGCGGGGACGTGGGCATGGGCTGCAGGTCCCCGGTGGAGGTGGAGTCGTCCGTCCGACGCTTCTGGGAAGGAGGAGAGCGAGCATCTTGTGCTGCAAGAGACACGAGCGGACCGGAGTTACAATAGCCAGGCCGCCGCAGCAGGCGGACCGAGGCGGGGGATGGGAGAGCACCCCCAGGGCGGGGGAGCCCACCCCGCCGCAGCACTTACGAGTCGGGGGGTTGCTGCCCCGGCCGCGCTTGCTCCGTCGGCGGCTAGGAGTGGAGGCTGGCGACGACATGGCGCTGCTGCGGCTCCAGCTGCGGTCCTACCTGGGGGCAGGGGGTTAGCGAGAAGAATGAGCGCGGCGGGCGCTCCGCTACTCGGCCGAGAGCCGACCGGCCAGTTCCCGTCCCTTTCCTCCCCTCGGCAGCCGCGACCCCCGCCCCTGCCCCCACCCACCTGTGCAGCCGCAAACACCGCCACACTCGCGCCAAAGCCAGCGGCGTGCGCGCGCTCTCCCGGGCTTTCTGGCCAATGGCGAGGCGCGATCGTAACGGGAGCGCCCAACGAAGGCAGAAAGGGGGGATGCGGAACCGAGAGGGAGAGGAGGAAAGAGATTAATCCTCTGGACCCCCGAAGTGAGGGTCGCTCCCCGCTCGGCCTGCTACAACAGAGAAAGAACTATAATGCCGGTTACTACTTGTGATACAGACAGAGGCTGCCCCCAGTAATGGCACATCGCCTTCCCCCCCCCGCAACCTAGCGTGGAGCCGCCCGCACCTTACCGAATTTCGCGGCAAAGCCAGGGCTGTAGGCGGGCGTGGGGAGGTTGGAGCAGCCCATTCTCTGAAGAGGGGGGGAACCACTACTCCATCCAGCAATACTGTCCAGTTCTGGGCTCCTAGGTACAACACAGACCTGGAGCTCCTAGAGCGAGTCCAGCGAAGGCAAATAAAGATGATTAAGGGACTGGAGCATCTCTCTGATGAGGAAAGGCTGAGAGAGCTGGGCCTGTACAGTCTCGAGAAGAGACGACAGAGAGGGGACCTCGTCAATGTCTGTCAGTATTTATAGCGAAGGTGCCAAGAGGATGGGGCCAGGCTCTTCTCGGTGGTGCCAAGCAATAGAACAAGAGGCAATGGGCAGAAACTGATGCACAGGAAGTTCCAGCTAAATGTGAGGAAGAACTTTACTGTGCAGTGACCGAGCACTGGGACAGTTGGCCCAGAGAGGGTGCGGAATCTCTGTTACTGGAGATACCGAATGGATGCAACCCTGTGCCGTGTATCTGCTTGAGCAGGGAGGTTGGAGCAGATGGCCCACTGTGGTCCCCTCCAAGCTGATCCGTTCTGTCATTCTGTGTGTGCGTGTCCTGAGCCCATCTTGAGACGAGAGCCATAAAAGCGCCCGAAACGTTCTTCCCTGCCGCCGGCTCTTATTCCGCTGGGAATGGTCTGGCGGAGCTCTTCTCCCCGAGCTCAGCAGCCCGCGTCCCCCCGGCTGGCCTTGGATGCGGCGGGAGGCGGGCCCTTCCCGCCCTCTTCCTCGCCCTGCTCCGGGGGGGCCGGGGCAGCATGGCTGGGGTGCAGCAGTGCCTGCTCCAGCTGCACCGCTGCCTGCAGCCCGGCGATGCCGGCGGCGGCGCCCTGCACGGATACAGCCTGCTCCGCAGCCTGGCCGAGACCTGCGTGGCCAGCCTGACCAGCGGCGAGCAGGGTGCGCCCGCGGGCCCGGGCCCGGCGGGGGAGCTGAGCGGGGCCCGGGGAGGGCTCGGTGGCGGCGGGACACACGCACCGGGCCGGTGCTTCTGCGGGGCGGCTGCCTCCGTGCCGCGCTGCCCGCTCTGTGTCACTGGGGATTCCGAGGGAGGGGAGATCTTGCCCCAGATAACCATCCACCGGGGTAAAAGCACTGCGGTGCGGGCCCCTCCGTGCTGAGCTGCCCCTAGGCTGGCTTTCCGCGGCCCTGAGCAGGGCCAGGCTCCGGTGCGAGGGCACAGGCTCGGGCCCGGGCCCCAAGGCCATGGGGGAGCTCAGCAGCACTCGCACTTTGTTGTGTTTTTTCTGGGGACAAGCGTCAGTCGTGCCCAAGGCGTCAGGTCACGCTTTTGCAGCAGGGGATGGGCTGATGGTTCCTTGCCTCCCTGCAGCGCTGCACCTGTCCCTGGTGTTTTCCCAGGATCATGGCTTACTCGTCTTTATCCACAGATCTCTCACCATCGAGGAGGTGAGTTGGCAAACTTTAAAGCAGTGTTTCGGTAGTGCTGTATGAGCAACATGTGACACATTTCAAAAAAATTGTTTTTTAACTTTTCAGTTTCGAGATTGCAGGGAAGAAGCATTGAAGTTTCTTTCTGTCTTTATGGAAAAAGTTGGTGACAAAATTCATCCTTATGCCTGTAATATTAAGGTAGGTAAAGGAAAATTCTTTCCTAGAAGTGTTTTTGCCAGATAGTTTAAACTAGTCAGGTGAGTGTCATGTCATAACATTTCTAGCTGTACTTCACCCGTCCCAGTCAGCCTTGCCCATCTCTAGTCTTCTTGTTGGAGCTGAAATAATTTTAATTTTTTTTACGTAAACTGTAATTCATACCACAGAGTAGTGTGGAATTGTTTGTCCAGCTGTAGACTTAATTTTATTAACTTTTCTTTATAGAATTTAGTAGGTATTGGTTCTGAAAATCAGTTATTTTCATTGGAAATAGTAGTTGTAGCTTCTAATTTATACAAACTAAAGTTGCTATTTAAATATAAAATTTTAAATGCTTCTATAGGGATAATTTTAATTACCATTAAAAAAAATTCACCTGAGAAGTTGTTACTTTTGCAATGTATGCATAAATTGGTGGTAACTACAATACCTGAGGTCACTGGAATCTGGATGGCTGAACATCTACATTGCTTTTCATAGAAATGCTTGACTGCACCACTGAAGTTTCTGATTGTAAATTAGTAGCTGCTTATTGTAAGTACTGATAGTACTGAGGTAGAAAATCTGCTCTGTGTGAATTTTACTGCAGGAACTGCAATTTCTTTGCTAGAGTTGGGGTTTGTTATTATGTCAGACAGTGCTGCAGTATGGTCAGTGAAGCCGTTTCCAGGAGTAGATATTATTTTAGTCTTTTTAAAAAACTTAAGCTTGTAAGGAGCAGATACTTTAAAGAGGTAGAACACTATGTTATCTTTATTTCCATCTTTACTTACAAGTATTGTTATCTTAATTTTCTATGTAGCAAACATGTCTTAGTGTCTATACAAAAGAGAGAGCAGCAAAATGTAAAATCTCAGCGCTGGAACTTCTGATTAAGGTAAAATGCATTTTATAAATCTCTCTTGTTTCTAGAAAAGAAGTAACAAATCTGCTGTATTACTCTAGTTATACTGTATCATGCAGAAAATCTGTATCACAGAGTTGCAGAATAAGCTGACATGGAAGGGATCCACAAGGATCCTTGAGTCCAGCTCTGGCCCTGCACAGCACCATCCCCAAAAGTCACACCACATGCCTGAGAGCATTGTCCAAACATTTCCTGAACTGTTGTCAGGTGTGCTGCTGTGACCACTTCCCTGGGGAGCCTATTGCAGTGCCCAACCACCCTTTGGGTGGAGAACTGTTTTCTGATAACCAACTTAAACTTCCCCTGTCACAGCTTCAGGCCATTCCCTTGAGTCCTGTCACTGGTCACCAAAGACAAGAGATCAGTGTCTGCCCCGCCTCTTCCTCTTTCAAGGAAGTTGTAGTCTGAGGTAGCGATGGAAGAGTGATAGCTAATATTTAGATGTTAAAAAAAAAAAGTTTTAATGAGAGATTGTCTTCAATATCCTCTAGCAGGTTGCTTTAATGTGGGTGCATCATTCCTTCATCTGTTAGAGCAGGACACAATTGTTTTGGGGACAGTTGCAGATCTCTCTCTCTGTTTGTTGTGTTTATTTAAGGAGGAATTTTGCCATTAAGTTGCATTCTTTCTTTAAAATACTATGTATTATATATGCTATTGCAATATAAGATAAAGTATTTGGAAAGTGTAGAGGAGGAGGACTTTTTTTCCCAGAAATTTAGTTGCTGTGTGAGACAGTAGTTCCTTTGAATGCATTTAGGCCTTTCTTTTGTAAATGCTTCTGTGCCTACTTAGGTTTGTTCATGAGAAACAAAACTCCCTTCTGAATTACTCTGAGTCAATTCTGTGAATTGCATTGGCTTTATACTAGCAGGGAGGGAAATACAGTATGATAAAAGCTACTGCAGACTTGCTATGCCTGTGGAGTTTATATGTACTTATATAAAAATTATATTGTATAGGTTTCCCATAGATGATGTATATGTAATATGTATGCTATAAATTAAGAGTTGTAAATTCTCTATTTATGCATATATAGGAATGTAGTTTATAGTTAAAGTAGGTTGCATGCCATTACTCTTACTAGGACAAGTCACCTTAGATCTCTTTCACTGAGTAGCATATTTGCTTACTTAAGCTGAACTTACATGTATGAACTGTGTTTTTATTTAGACCAAGTAATATTGGGGTATTGATCCTTTTTTTTTTTTTTTTAATCCCTCTTAGTTGCTTCACAGTTTACAACGTTCCTGTCTGATGGAAGAAATGAAAGTTAGAGAGATATTTAATAAATTTTATGAGGAGCTTGCTGCAAAAAGTAGAATTCCTGATACAGGTAGGCCTTGGTTTTTCTTCAGTTGTCCACCTATACTCAGCACTGGTGAGGCTGCACCTTGAATCTTGTGTTCAGTTCTGGGCCCCTCAATGCAAGAAGGACTTTGAGGGATTGGAACAAGTCCAGAAAAGGGCAGGAGAGCTGGGGAAGGGTTTGGAGTGCAAGTCCTGTGAGGAGCAGCTGAGGGAGCTGGGCATGTTTAGCCTGGAGAAGAGGAGGCGCAGGGAAGACATTACTGCTCTCTACAGCCACCTGAAAGGAGGCTGTAGCCAGGTGGGGGTTGGTCTCCCAGGTAACAAGTCACAGGACATGAGGAAATGATTTCAAGTTGCACCAGGGGAGCTTTAGATTGAATATTAGGAACAATTTCTTCACAGAAAGGATTGTCAGTCATTGGAACAGGCTTCCAGGGAAGTGTTGGAATCACTGTTGCTGAACATGTATAGGAGATGTGTAGCTGTGGCACCTGGGGACATGTTTCAGTGATGAGACCTGGCAGTGTTGGGTTAATGATTGAACTTGATGATCTTAAAAGTCTGTTCCAACTTAAGCAATTCTATGATTCTAAAGCTCTTTATAATCTTATTCTAAACCTGGCTAGTGTTGTCCTCAAAGCTGCAATTTTAGTGTGATAGTTCCTGCATTGGTCACCTCTTAATATAAGCTCATCAGTTCTACCTTGCCTGATTATATTATTTATGGCATATTAGTATGAGCTGCAGTTTGATCATATGGCTAGATACTGCTGAAATCTTGGCTTTACAAGTCTCATACAATTTGTGCTTGCATAGAATCCTTCAGTCTGAATTCAAGCCTAGAAACTTCTGCTAGCTGTTGGTCTTAACAAGTGCTTCCTCAGTGTATGTGGCCTTTAAATTAGTTTTCTGAGCCCTGTTCAAAAATAGTAAATGTGTCTAACTTACTGATGTGAGAGGAGGATGCATCTCACATTGTAGGATATAGCTACATATATATATGTGTGTGTGTATATATATAAAGAGGTTTGCTCCACACTTTAATCAGCAGTTATACTGTTAGGCATGATTTTCTTATGGTTGCAAGTTAATAGGAATTGTGCTGGAAATGCTGAAAGCAATGATTTCAGTGATTAAGATTAAATAATGTTAAAAATTACTTTCTAGTATTGGAAAAGATTTATGAGCTTTTGGGAGTTTTGGGAGAAGTCCAGCCTAGTGACATGATTAACAACTCTGAAAAACTATTCCGAGCTTATTTGAGAGAGCTTAGAACACAGGTACGGTTGGAATTTCTTTTCATTGTTTAGTTTTTTACTTTGGTTTTCTTTTTGCATTGCTTTGTTTTTGGGTGTGGTTTTTTTTGTCCCTTGAAGTGTATAGCACTGGCTGTTGGCATACTACTGTAGCTAGTACAATTTGGAGAGATCTAGCTGGACAATCATAAATTCTTCCTGAAAGACTGTTTAAGTTGTGTTCTCTGGCTCTGAGATGCTTTCTAAGTGAAAATTCAAGGCCATCAACAACAACAAATTAACTAATTCACTGTGTGAAAAGATGGTGTGTGATGATCATTCCCCAAAAAATGTTACCTTATCATGCACTGGTAGATTCTGATTTGTTCTGTACTGGCTGGAAAGTTCTTGCATGTAAACATTACATTTCTGCTGACTTTCATATATTCTTGTGCATATATTCTGAATTTTAAAGTACTTTTAAGACACTAGTGTATTTTATCTAAATTTTGTTACGGTTGGTCTAGGTGGAACATTTCATGCTTTTCAAATGATCTCTCATGCTTCCCTCCAAATGATGTGACACTTAGGAGTTAAGATATTTCTGTGAAGTCTTTTCATAGAGTTGGGTTCTGATATGACTGTTAAGTTGAAGTAAGTTATTTATTTACACTTCTAGGAACTGGAAAGCCTTGGTGTAAATTTATCTTAGCTTGAGGGTATTTTATTCTTTTCAGATGACATCTGCTACAAGGGGACCCAAGCTACCTCTTGTAGCAGGATGTCTGAGGGGACTGGTTGCACTCATGTACAACTTCACCAAGTCTGTGGATGAAGGTACGTTCTCTTTCTATGAGAAAGGCAGTGACACATTTTAATACCATTTTACAGACACTTGTACATTTAATTATTACACAACCTAAAAGTAGCATCATTTCTGTGTGTAAACTCACAATTAAAATTTCCCTGTTAGTAGATGGTATATGCAAAATACACACTCACACAGTCCTTGTAATCTGTCTTTGTGTGGAGTGGCTTCATCAGCGTTTTTCTGTATGTAAATCTTTGAAGTGCTATTTTCTGACCACACATTGGGCAGCTGTGAGAGCCACATTGAAGCTGGAATGCAGTTTGTACGGAGATGTGTTTCTCTTAATAGTCTGCTTAAACGGATATTCAGAAAAATCAGCTAATATAGATGTACAATTTTTTTTCAAATTTAAGAGTATTTCAGGAAAAAAAAGTCTCTGTCTCGTAAAATGAGATTTCCAATATCACTGCTTCATACCAAGCATTGATAAAAATATCTTAATCTTTACCCTGCCTCCTGTATGTCAGTAGTGAAATACTCACTGTTGGATTGTTTCACAGATCCTCAGACGGCAAAGGAGATTTTTGATTTTGCAATGAAGGCAATCAACCCACAGGTAAGTCTACTGTGTGTTAATTGTTCTGCATAAACAAATTAGCTCTGGTGAAGAGTAAATCACAGTGACAAACCTTTTCTTTTATTACAGGTTGATCAGAAGCGATATGCAGTACCTCTAGGTAAGATGTAAACTATTTCCATTCATGCTGAGATGGATACTGTCTTTTGTCTGGAATTGTTTATTCTTTACTGGATGTGTTCAGATGTCTCTAGTCTTCAATCTTCTAAGCTGGCCAGGGAGAAAACTGCTGTACTTCAAATTGGAATATAGAGTTTAACATGTATTTGGTTAAACTAGTCAAGGTCTAATCAGCTTATGAATAGCAGCATTATACTTGATGCCATTTGCCCCTCTGGAGTAGTACAAAACTGTGATGTGAGAAAGAAATGGTAGAAATAAGAGGAGTGTAGCCAATTAGGAGAAAAAAGGTGTGACACTGGATTGAGTTAAAATAAGGAGAGAAATTTCACTGGAAGAAGGAGAAAAAGAATGGGTGGAAAAATTGGAAGATTAGAAATTGGCCTGTGAAATGTGAGTGGCTTATAAAGAAATTGCAAAAAGGTTTGAGTATTAGGCCTATGGTAACTGTGAGGGGTAAAAGCCTCTTTAAAGGTAGTCTGTCCTCTCCCCAGTTAATTCATTAAAGATCTTGAATTTTCATTTATGTTTATATTTGCAATACTGAAATGACATATAATATGAATTCATTATTTGTCTGCCTTACAGTTTGGTGGGGGGTGGGGGGGGACTTGTGCATGTGTCCTGACAACAGAAAGCAGATCCTTCTGAATTGTGGAATCAAGTATTTTTATTTATAACTATTGAAGTCCCTTTCCTTTTCAATAGTAACATAAATTATATCAGAACATAGCTGTGTGCTCCATAGTGGTGTACATTTAAAAAGAGGATTTTGGAAGGTTGTTTTTATGCTTAAGTTCTTAATGGTTGGGTACTGATACTGTAGAGTATCTGTAAAGGCTGGAGGAATGCATTTTATATCCTTCAGTCATGAAGTCTGCCTACCTAAAGTCCTAATGTCTGGGCTGGTTGTGTAAAATGTAATGCAAGTCTGGTTTTTAATGAGAATAATTTTTTAATTGCAGCTGGGTTACAGTTGTTCAGCTGGCACTCGGCTCAGTTTGGAGCGTTGCTCCTGGACAACTATGTGTCCCTCTATGAAGTGATGTGCAAATGGTGTGGCCACACGCATCAGGAGCTGAAGAAAGCCAGTTATTCTGCACTGGATTCATTCCTTAAGCAGGTGTGGTAACTTCACTGGGATCTCCAAGTCTAAAACAAAATTAAATTTCTTGAAATAGTGGGGATATTTTAAGTGGGGTGCTTGGAAGTTCAATGAATCTATTTAATGAATAATTATTTAGTTTATTTTTTAGTGCTCTGTATTACAAGCTAGGTATCTTCTAAGACTTACTGTCACTTTTTGTGAAATGCTGGAATGTTTGCATCTGTTTCACAGATTTCTTTAATGGTGGCTAAGGATGCAGAGCTACACAAGAGCAAGTTGCAGTTCTTCATGGAGCAGTTCTATGGAACCATCAGGAGGATGGATTCGAGCAGCAAAGAGTTGTCCATCGCCATTCGTGGATATGGGCTTTTTGCATCAGTATGTGCAAAGCAGGTTATTCTGGTGAAGGAGCTTACTGAAAGCATGTAAAGCTAGGACTCCTATACCATGCATTTTACAATTTTACACAGCTCTTTTAATGGAATGCTCCTGATTCTGCACTAAGTGTTGGACTTAATTAATTACACTGTAAAATACCTTTTGGATGAAAATTTTCAAACATATACTGAATCTAGTGGGAGTTCTTGCATCATTGGGTTGTAGTTGTCATTACTCCTTGTGCACAAGTTCTGAAGTGGAAAAACAGGAGCTTCATATACAGCTGTCACAAAACTTCAGGATGTACTTAACTGCTTAAGTATAGGCAATACCTTCTTACTCTCTCTGCATTTAAATGGTAGAATCCAGGCTTCACTCCGAAAGTAGTTCAGAGATTCTTACAGAGCTCATTCAAGCAGCTAAAAGGCACTGCTGACTGCAGGACAGTAGGAGGTGACTTGTGAAACAACCACAAAGTAAAATACAACAAGAAACAACAAACAAAGCCATGCTTACATACCAATATGGATGGCAGGTGTGTTTCTCAGGTAGCACCATTAGGAGCAACTTCCAGTTTCTGTCAGCAGTCAATTAAAATGGGAATATAACAATCAAGTTCAATAAAGAAAGGGTGGTATTTATGTATTTGCAGCCTCTGTGCTTGATGGTGGTACCACAACTTTTATATAATAAATTCTAGACTGTTTTTTTTTTTTTTTTGTCTCTCAAAGCAAAAATGAGGTAAAATGATCTCAAAGATTATTTAGAGAAGTTTAGGAATGGCAATAGAATAGCTGGATATTAGCTGAGTCCTCTTTTTGCTACCTTTAGAGTACAGTGCATCTGTTTATAGAATTTTCTATGTGCTTTGTTCCAACCTAGTCTTCCTCTTCTGTGATATGAGGTAGAAAGGAATTGAGTTCAAGGTATTGGTTCCAGAAAAAATGAAGTATTTCAGATTACGGAGTTGAAAGAACCCCATTAAAAACATCTACTATGGAATGCAAGAATTTAAAATTGCATAATGTAAATATAGAGAAAGGATAATACTGCAAATTTTAACAAATTTAATGCTCCAGCACCTATAAATATCTAATATGTTAAGACATATTAATACTTGTTACTGTGTTTAAGTTAAATCTTGGCCAAACATCAGATACTGGGTTGTGAGGAAGTAGAGTCTTGGTGCTGTTGCAAGTTGTAGCACTGTAGCACTGAACTTGTGTTCATGCTTGGTTCAGTTTCAAGGCAGAATATTTCTTTAATTGCTAAAATAATCTTAAAATATTACTTGAAGTTCTGCAAGTGATAAATGGATAGTCTTAATTTTGTCAGCATGTTTTTAGACAGACTTTAGGCTGACTTTAGACTTTTCAACCTTTAGGCTAACAGCCATGTTTCACTGTTACGTAAATCAGTCCATTCTTTGCCATGGTCAGTTCCCTACCACACTTTTTGCCTTTGACCTGGTTCCTGTCCACAAAGACTTGTTTTTTGACCTAGTTCATGCTGTGATTTACAAATCATTCTGTAGAAATTTTTAAGCTTTCTTGCAAACCCTCTGTTACTCTTTGGGATACTTTCCACTTGTTCATTAGTTTAGTAATAGTCTTTATAGGTTCCGTTTGTACAAGACCTATAAAAATAAAAGTTCAGAATTTGGACTGCTTGGTTAAGTGTTTAATAGTAGTAATCTGTCAGTGATAATCAGTTAAGCTACATTAAGGTAAGCCACTTACTACTTTAATGCAGCTAATTAAAAATATAAGTGAATCTAAGCATCCGTAATGCAATAATCAAGATATTTACAGACAAACTCCCATGTTTTTCACTCTGAATATAAATTCATTTCACTGAAAGTTCAAGTACTTTTACAGTAAAATACACTGCTTTAGTGAACTATTACTATACTCCATGTCAGGTACTGTGTTTCTCATACATGTAGTGAGTACTTGAAGTTGTTTTTTTCTGGTATATTGAGTTTCTGGAAAAGCTTCAATTATTCCTGTTGTGGTTCCATGAAGACGTGGCTGGGTTTTAGGGATACAGCGTGCATTTATTTGCTCATCTCTACAAAATTGCCAAACCAGGTTTGATTTTCTCTCTTTAAGCCCTGTAAAGCTATACATCCTGAGGATGTGGATAACATGTATGTGGAGCTCCTTCAGCGTTGCAAGCAAATGTTCCTCACAGAAGCAGAAACAATAGATGACCATCTGTATCAGCTACCAAGTTTCCTCCAGTCCATTGCAAGTGTGATATTCCATATAGATACAGTAAGTGGAGTATTTAAAGTACCACCCAATTCTTTAATGGAGTTGCAGATGTGTGAGGCGGTAATAGCTGTGAACCTACCTATGGTAAAAGGTGTTTATTTAACTGAAATGTAATGACACCTAGCCCCTAGGGGATGGGAAGAATATCAGGAGAATGCTGTAATGGATTTTATTTGAATAAAGAAAATGCACTGAATATGCTAATAAAATGCTACAGTGCATTGAAATGAAAACCATTATAGGCAAATGTGAATATGTTTTATTTATTTTATTTTCTTTGTTTGGACGTAGCCATAACCCCTCTGTGTTTATACCACTTTGCTGATGCTTTGTCTTTTGGTACCGATACTTAGCATGTTCTCTGAGACTGATACTTTGATTCTGCTATGATGTTATGCTGTCTGTTTAATTGAGGGCTTTCTGGATCTTACCTGGAGCTGTGAAGTAAGATCGGGACATACGTTTTGTATTCAGGTGGTTATGGATAAACAGATTATAATGCTGTTACTGTTGTTTATTTAAATTGGTACTTTTATGATAAGCTTAAAACTAGATTCACTCAAGCACTAATCTGTTCAGGAGCTACTTTCCTTAATGTGGTCCAGGCAGCTTTCGTACTCTGTTTGTTTAGTTTTATTTGGGGAGGATTTAGTTGTTGTTGTTGGTTTTTGTTTGTTTCTTTGTTTGGGGTTTTTGTATGTCCAATATGAATTCACTTGCTAACTCTCTTCTTGTTCTCAGAGCAGATCATGATGCATGCTCTTGTAACAATGTAACATGCTGAAATAATTCCACGTAATTTGCATAATGGATGTTTTGTTTTTCTTTATTCTAGGTTCCTGAGGTATACACTCCAGTTCTTGAACATCTAGTTGTGCTGCAGATCAGCAGCTTTCCACAGTACAGTGAAAAAATGCAGCTGGTCTGTTACAGATCTATAATAAAGGTGTTTCTGTCTCTCTCAGGAAAAGGTCCAGTTTTCTGGAGCTTTATTAGCACTGTGGGTGAGTCTGTGATACTAACTTTGTTGGAGCTTTTTGGGATCATGTTTTTTTTTTTTTCCTTTGGTTGGGTTTTTTCCCCCTAAATTACATAACTGATTCTAGGAGAGAAATGTGGAATAGCCATTCAGGATCAAAAATGAAGCTTGTCTTGTTCTCTAATAATGGAGGTTGAATGTTTCCATGGTGATATTTTTCAATATCCACTGTTAAATAACTTCAACAATGCATTTAACAATCATTTTGGATAACAAAATGGGTATGATTTAGGGCAGGAGAATGCATTTTTGTGATAAGACTTGCGTTCCTGCTCTGAAGAATTGTGGAAAGAAAGGGATTTCACAGGAAAGTGTACAAACATCTGTTCAATGTCCTTTCAGTTACCCCTAAAAAATAGCACAGAAAATAGGGTGAATGTTATCTCTATTAGAAATGCAATTTTTTTTGTGCTCTTGAACTTTAAAATAGTAAAATTCCAAATATGAAGTTAAGTATAGTTCTGTGAATGTCATACTGAATGTGTCAACATTGGTAACTGACAGTTCTAGCATTCTCAAGCTGACATTTCTTTTCAATGATTTTCAGAAATTATTTTTTATTTCTTTCAGCTATTTATCATGGCTTTTCTCAATTGCTGGGGCATGTGCATTATTTCCCACGTTCTTGAGTTGGGAAGTGGTACACCCAAGTACTATGTTACCTTAAGTCCATGAACGTAATTGGGGGTTGTTGCCTTTTCAATAAGGGCATTATGGGTGATGCTTTGGTTGTCATTCATAATCAGGAAAAAGTCAAAGCAGTATTGAGAAAAAGTAGGAAGAAGCAAGTTCAGGATTGGTTGCCTGTGGAACATCCTAGAGTCAAGGCTCTGATTTGGGCTATTTTGTCCTTAAAGGAAGAAATCTGTGTTCTTTTGCCTCTCCCTTACCATGACAGAATATAGAAAACTGATTTGTTTTCATTGTTAATGTAATGAGTGATATGAATGCCATGCTTTTTAAATCTATTCAGGCAATTTTGGTTTTGTTTGTTTCAGTGCATCAGGGATTAATCAGAATTTTCTCCAAGCCAATCACATTTTCGAAGGTAAAATATCTATTTAAACATACTTATTTCATTTAGATTCCTAGAGCGTACATTCCATTCCAGTTCTTGACAACCTAACCCACTAAACAAGGAAATGCCCAAAGAAGCAAAAATACTACTATCCATTTTGTTATTAGTCCATTGGTGTTATTAGTTATTGGCTCATTTGTTCTTAAGTCTCTCATCCCTACCTCTGCTCAGCACAGTGTAGATGTGCCTCTTGTGCTGGATAAAGAAAATTGCATGAAATAGATTTCTGTTTGGTCAGGTTGTCTGTAATAAAGTAGGTTGTAATTAAAGTCATCCAGCTTTCTTCCATGTTAAATTTTGGACATTTTGAATGTTACTGAATGCTTGTGTTAAGCAAGGATATTAAAGTTTTTTAATCCTGTGCAGCAGAGTAACTATAGAGCACTATAGTAACTGAGCACTAGGAGAACAACCTTAGAGGTTTTTTTGGGTTGTTTTGGAACGAGGTGGTTGTTTTGTGCTCTTTTCAGACTGATGGAGAAAACAAAACGTTCCATGTTTCTACCTGCAGCAGTAATATTACATTATGTTTCGTGGGTCAGGTAGTTCCATAGGCAGTTGTCCTGGGATTTGACAGAGATGAAGTTAATTTTTCCCATAGCAGCCCTCATGGAGCTGTGCTTATATTTGTGCTATTTGTATTTGTAGCTGTGCTGCATGTTTCCAGTGTTGATAACACACTAGTATTTTGGCTACCGCTGAGCAGCACTGGCACAGCATCAAAGCTGGCTCTCCAACATTTTCCCCTCACTGGTGGGACAAGGTCTTGGGAGGGGACAGAGCCTGGACAGCTGACCCAAACTGACCAAAGGAATACTCCATAAGGTATCTGGTCAGCAAGAAATGCTGGCAGAAAGGAGGAGGTGGGCAGCATTGGTTAGAATGTTTGTCTTTTGGAACTTCTGCTCCATGTACCAAAATCCTACTTCCAAGGAAGTGGGTGGACATTGCCTGCTGATGGGAAGTAGAGAATTAATCTTTTGTCATCCTTTGCTACTAAATTGCTTTTATCTTGACCCATCTTACAGTTTCTTTCATCTTATTTTCCCCTTCCCAATTCTGGTGAGGAGGAGAGTGGTAGAACAGCCCTGCCATGCACCCAGGGTCAAACCACCAGAGCAGTGTGTCTGACAAACATTGTGTCCCTTCAGGAATTTTTTGTAAAAGAAACTTCTGGATCAGAAGAAGCCTTTGAAGCTGGAGAAGTTGGGACACGAAGATCAAAAGTACCAACTTATAAGGACTATCTGTACCTCTTTAGAAGTCTACTGAGCTGTGACACAATGAAGGTAAAGCATAGTTAACATGGAAATACAAAATTAAATGGAAAATGTGCTGTAGAAGGACTGTTTTTGGTTTTAGTTGGATTTTATGGCTGATAATTAAACAGGGATTAATTTATGCCTTCATAGCTGAGAAATATCTAAAACTGAATTCTCTATATCATTTAAATGTTAGTTTGTAAATTGAAGAAATAATTTTCATTTGTGTCTTGAAATATGAACATTTTTGTCCTACGAAGGAATGCGTTTTTGAAGATGCAAACTTTCTTACTGAAAATGCACAACTGCAATCCCTGAGTCGTGTCCTGTATGATGAACTTATGAAATCTATTTTGAAGATTATTGAGAAATTGGACCTGACTGTTCAGAAACTGGATGTTAGTGAACAGGTGAGACCTGAGGACCTGTCCATTAACTCCTGCTGTTGTAGGGGAACCAAAATCATCCCTTGTTTTGTTTTCATTATGCCTAGATGGTACCCTTTGGTGTCCTTGAAGTAACATTTATCCTAAATAAAATGTTTTTCTTTATATTTCTGAATGTTGCATTGCAGTGTTACGAGATGGAAACATCAGAACCAATAGAAGTTCACAGAATCTGTTACTTTAGAATTTCTAATCTGGGATCTACTGGTTTTTATTTTTCGACTGGCTTTCTACTTAGAAGCAGGCATCTCTTATTTTTCCTTACAATTACTGTTATGTCAGCTGTTGGTCCTTCCTCTCACAGAGTACCTAGTAATTGCTAGAAAAAGACAGACTGTTAGTGTGGCAAAAAAAATGTGTAAAAGCTTTCTGTGTTGTCACAGATCCAGCGTTTTTTCTTCAACATTTGTTTTCAGGATGGAAATGCAGGTGACAGTGCTTTGGTTGGGCCTTCTTCTGACCCTGCTTCAAACCTTCAGCCAACGAAGCCAATAGATTTTATTGCCTTTATAAATCTAGTGGAATTCTGCAGGTATTGATATGTTTTTATGTAATTTGAAAGTTACAAAGTGGTTGGAAGAAGTTTGAGGTGAAATGTGTTTAAGATGTTTGTTTCTGAGTTAGTTTGATAGATCATATTTCAAAATGCACAAGAGGGAGACAGGAAGGGTTTTTCAGACACCTGGACCATAAGTAAGCACATACAAGCTCATCAGCTCAGTTTTTTTAAAGGGACATTCATTAGTATTTCATTATTTGGGTGTAGTTGTTGTTCATTATATGTTGTAACATCCAGTATTACCCTGACCATGTATCCTAAATACTTTAGAGACCAGAGATACAGTCTTCATAGACTAGTAAGGGGCCCTAAGTGAAAGGTACAGCATTAGTTGCCTGTGGAGTACCAGTAATGAAATGTGATATATGAGAATGTGTGTTTGTATAAATTCAATAATGAGATATAATAAGTGATAAATGGCTTTGCCCTCTAAAACAATATTTAAATCTTCCTGTGCTTGACTCAGAACACAGCATGCATTTATTCTCCATCTCTCTGCTGCTCTGTTACAGCAATATTTCTTTCTTGTATTTTTTAAAGATAAAAAGACTTTGATTACTTTTTTTCCTTCTTTTTCTTTCTCTGTTTTCTGTGAATTGGTTTTAGAGAGATACTTCCAGAGAAACATGTGGAATACTTTCACCCTTGGGTATATTCCTTCGGTTATGAGCTTATTGTACATTCAACAAGACTACCTCTTATTAGTGGATTCTACAAGCTGCTCTCAGTTGCAATGAAAATTGCCAAGAGGATAAAATACTTTGAGGTGAGATCTTTCACCCAGTGGAGGGGTAACATGTTGTATTAATGTCTGTGTCATTCTTTAGGTATAGTATTTTGTTCCCTATGGAAAATAGTTCATTGAAACTGTTAATGGGTTGTTTCAAATGTTTATAGCTTCCTGTGCCTCCAGAATTAGAAGCACATTAATAGTCAAAATTTAGACTAGAAGCCCAGTTTCTGAAGAGGCACCATCCATGTGTAATCACAGAATCTCCAAATTGTTAGGGTTGGAAGGGACCTGTGGAATTCATCCAGTCCATCCTCTCCACATAGGCAGTGTCACCTAGACCAGATGACACAGCAACTCATCAAGGTGGGTTTGGAATGTCTTCAGAGAGGGAGAGTCCATGACTTCCCTGGGCAGCCTGTTCCAGTGCTCTTTCCAAAATCCTGAGCTGGGTGAACAGAGAGATGGGAGGTATCTTTTCAGTGCAGGTGGTATAAAAGATATTTTGGATAGAAACAATCTAACTAGAACAGCAGAGTCATGTATGGGTTAATGACTCAACTTCTGGAGTATATTCCTGCTCCACTCACTGATTTCCACAGGGAATATGATGCCCCAGTGGTGGGTGCACTAATTGTGGTTTGGAAGCTATTGGACTAAAACATGTGGGTGTGTAGCCCAACACAGAGCCCAGAGCTGTCCCTGCCACTGCTGCTGATGGCACCAAGTGAAGCACATTTGGAAACTCATTGCTGTAGATGCTTGTACAGTGGACACTGTTGTAAATCGTTTTCTTGTTGCATGTTTGTACATTGTACCTTGTTGCATTCTTGCCACCTGGACATCCATTGTTAGGGAAGTTTGGGTTTTTATGGTTTGTTGCATGAGCAGAGAAAATTAAACCATTGAAAAGTTACTTTGCAGTCATATATTTCTTGTTTATTCGCATAATATTTAATATATTCCAAAAAGGTGACCCTCCGTGAACCATCTTAATGTTAACTTCTAACCTCTGAAAGATCAAAGATACATTTCAAGTTTTCACTGACAGCACTTTTGTATTGGACAGTATGATGTATGTATTCTGGGTTGACCTTGTGGTTCATATATGAGCTATGTGCTTCTTAATAGTACTGACTTGTGGTTTCTGTTTGGTAGGATGTCAGCCCAAGAAGCTTCAGAAGATGTCCTGAAGACCCAGAAAAGAGCTCTTGCTTTGCACTATTTGTAAAGTTTGGAAAAGAGGTAAGGAATGTTGCTCCCTAACTTACTTAGGCTGAATAAAAACATATGTGATTCAATCAAAATTTTATCTTCTGAAGAATCTTACACACAGTAAAGGTATTCTTACTTTTTGAGCTGTACAACATAGTGCAATTTTAAGATCCTTTTTGATCAGTGGTTTTTTTTAATGTCAGAAGAGGTGTATTGGTCACCAGTTCATATACAATTGAGAAATAACAGTATAAATACTTCTGGTAATTGTCTGCAGTTGAATGAAATTCCAGTATTGGTTTTGACTTATTTTACATGGGTTTTGATACAGCTAAACTAAGATTTTAAAAGGTTTGTGTTTGTTCTCGATCTATTTATCTCAATTTTAGGTTGCAGCAAAAATGAAACAGTATAAAGATGAGTTGTTGGCATCTTGTCTGATTTTTTTGCTCTCTTTACCACATGACATCATCATGCTTGATATCAAAGCATATATTCCCGCACTGCAGGTGAGTCAAAGTGATGTACAGCTAACACTTTTTTTTCCCTAAGATATGTGCAAACATTCTGTAGCAAAGTCAGTATTAAGGTCACTATTAAGGTAGCTATTAAGCTATCTACAGTCTTCAGTAAGATAGAACACAAATGACTTGACTCTTTGGATAAAAAGTAAATTGTTGGAATTTGCTTTTGCACTAAGCAGACTCTCTTAGTGCCTGCGTTGCAATATAAACATATCTCCTCTGCTAATCTTGAGTGAGATGCTAAACAGAGAAAAGTTATTGCAAAGGGAGATGTACACTAGATGCTTTTAAATTTGTCTTTTTTACCATTAAATAAAACTAGTGAATGAATGTGAAAGGCTGATAGTTTTGTATTTGACATTTAGAATGCATTTAAACTGGGCCTTAGCTGTATCCCAATGGCTGATCTGGGCCTGGATGCTTTGGAAGACTGGTCAGTTCACATCCCCAGACATATGATGAAACCCTATTACAAGGATGTCCTGCCTCTTCTTGATGGTTATTTGAAAACCTCTACATCTACAGGTACATACATGCAAAAAATTGCTAGTCTTAAGGAAGAGGAAAATAATTTTTTATAAAGATGTGGACATGCCATACCTTTTACTTAAGTTGTACACTTTCTGTGTTTGGAAATACATAACTTCCCTTACACCCCAAAATGCACTTTTTTCTTAAGCTAGGATTTACTTGCTTCTGCTGAGCAATCAGTAATCATTGCCATTCTATTTAATATTTCTGTGTGCTATGTCCTTTTTTTGCTTAAATTAGCTTGGTGTTACTAAGAGACTTATTTTCCTTAATAAAGATTCTAAATGAAAGAATAATTGTCACATTTTAAAAATAAAAATGGGCAAAACAAGAGTGATTTTTTTTTTTTAAATTAAATTATGAGTAGGTGCATGAGGTGCTGGTACAATAAACTGGTGTTGATATGCTGGTTTTTTGTTCATCAGTTGAATCCCAGAATAACTGGGAAGTAAGGAAACTTTCTCAAGCAGCCCAGAAAGGACGTAATAAAGTTGTGATACAGCGTATAAGAAAAGCAAAGACATTTTCAGTGGTAAGAACCCTCTTTCTTTTTAGATTTAAATGTTAATCCCACTGCTTCTTTTCCTTTCTTGCATGCATACTTTCTTTTTTTTTTTTTAATGAGAGCTAGTTCTACCTTAGATGAGTTTAATGAATTCCATTGTAGAGTGTGGCTCAAGAAGCTATTATATCAGCACAGCGGAAAGATGTCATATTCCACGGTGAGGATGGGAATTAAGCAGGGAAAGGGGACTGAAAAAATCCTGTAAGTCAGTATCACCGCTAGACTGATACATTATGGCAATAAAAATTTAACTCCCAACACACAAAATCAACAAAAATTTGACTCCCAACACCCAGCATAGCAGCTTTGCAGTAGGCAATACAGTTTTGTGAATGTTTAAGCATTTGAGGGATTTTTAATTGTCTTGTGGATAGGCTTACAGTCTTTAGAGGCCAACATATATATTACTTTGTCCAGTGGCCTCTCAAATGTAAGTGTAGTTTTATTTGTATATTCTAATACACAAACTAACTTGGAATAAGCATCTTTTTAGATGTGACATTATTCCCATATATAGAACTCTTTCCAACCTGGTTGTCTTTAAACATGATGCTCCTGGAGTGAGTAAAGAGCTACAAAGATGATTAGAGGACTGGAGCATCTATAATGAGGAAAGGCTGAGGGATCTCAGCCTGTTTAACCTGAAAACTGAGAGGAGACCTCATCAATATCTCTCAGCATCTGAAGGGAGGTTGTCAGGAGGATGGATCCGGGCTCTTCTCAGTGGTGCCGAGCAATAGGACAAGAGGCAATGTGTAGAAACTGATGCGCAGGAATTTCCATCTAATATGAGAAAGAACTTCTTTACTGTGCACTGACTGAGCACTGGGACAGATTTCTCAGAGAAGTTATGGAGTCTCCCTCACTGGAGATATTCCAGAACTGTAATTCCGTGCTTGTGCTCAAGGATGACCCTGCTTGAGAAGGGAGTTTAGACCAGAGGACCTGTAGCGGCCCCTTCCAACCTTGATCATTCTGTGAAACAAAATTAGTTAATTTTGTGTCCTGTACAGGCTGCTCTGAAAATCAGTTGCCTGAGAGAGGCACTGGTGAGTCTGGAGAAAGGAGGCTCAGGGGGGATGTGCCAGAGGAGGTTTAGATTGGATATTTGGAAAAATATCTTCATGAAAGAGGTTGTCAAGCATTGGAACAGGTGAAGCAGTAGAATCACTATCCCTGAAGTGTTCAAAAACAATGGGTGTGGCCCTTGAGGACATAGTTTAGTGATGAGTGTGGCAGTGCTGGGTTAATGGTTGGACTTGATGACTTTAGAGGTCTTCTGTAATCTAAATTATCCTGTGATTCTGTATAGGTACAGGATCTAAACTTTAAGTTCTGGAATCAAAGCAAATGAACAGAGACATTTTGCTTCAGATTTGTTTCTGTACTGTTATGTTATTCTGTAGGTATGTGTTATCTGTGATAATAAAATTTTACTTGAGAAATGGTAATTGAAAGCTCACAAAATGCAATGAAAATGCTTTCCAATCTTGCCCTCTTGTGTTGACTAAACCACAGCTCTTCTCTTGTTCGATAAAATTCTTCTCCTCATGGTTTCATTTTACCTTCTTCATCTGTATTTAATAAGGGCCATAAGACCTTCATTTACTCTGTAAACCAAATTACTTCTATATAGAAGTAACTGTTCTTTCACTAATATTAATCTGTTGAATTATTTAGGATAATAGTCCCTCCTTGGAAGCAGTAAGGACTAGAGTGGCACGCCTTCTTGGATCTTTGGGAGGGCAGATTAACCACAACTTAATTACAGGTGAGTATCCTCTCAAAAATATTTATATGTCTCTGCTGCCTCTCTTGACAGTAGATTTCATTAAGGCCTCAACATCACTTTCATATACCTGTTTTTTGTTGCTTTTGTTTAAACCAAGTTATTTTTATTCAGCTCTGGAGTTTAGTAGAGCAAAGTATTGACCAACTTAATGTGAAGTAGGGAAAGTGTTTAGGTGAAACTGCAGGTGAAAGCAAAAAACTATGCATCTGAGTATATGTTTCTATTTATTACACTCTTCACCCTCTGGCTGCAAAGCCATTTTAATACCTTGCCCCAGTTTGTAGCTCCTTGGTACTTATTTCTACATCTACTACAGTTCTCAGTATTTAAGAACTGCAGTCATGAATTGTGTAAATCTCAGCAAGCGTACTTTTTCACTTGTGAGTTTAAGGTACATCATGCCTTTAGCATATTTGGGTACTCCTCAAAAAAAAAGACATTTTCTCCCTTTCTCTGTCCAGTCCATGAACAAGCTTTATAATTTAAATATTAAATATCAAACAGTCTAATAAAAATGGAAAACAATAGTATAAGTACCTGACCATGAGATTCAAAGGATGAATTCAGCACAAAATTTAGTTAATCTAAAAATTAATGAAGTATTATGCACTTTTTTCCTTTCTTTGCATGCTTGTGTTTGTTTTCTCTGCCTTTACAATCAATTTTCTTTCTGCCAAGCACTTCTCTGTTACTCAAAAATACTGGGGGAAAGTAGCCTTATTCTCTGGAAATGAAATACAAAGTGTATTTCAAATAGAAATACAAAGTGGTCAGATTTTGTTAACCAAATTTATAAATATGGGAATATAGGGAGAGAATGGAGTAAGTATGCCAGTTTTCCTTGAAGGGAAGCTATAAATGGCTGTAAATGTAGTCATTTTCTGTGCAATTGCAGAAGTCAGTATGTTGGAACTTCTTGTGTTGCCCTGATTTTTAAAAGTGTTAAGTTTCTTTTATAGTTCTTTTGAAAGTTTTAAAGTTCTCATGAAACTTTTTGACCTTCTGATAATGTTTACATATTTCTACTAGAGTTCTCACACACTGTTCATGTAAAAATGATTGTTTTGCATTCTTCTTTGTAAGAGGAGAGAATTGATAGACTGTTAGTTTGACCAGTGTAGTTGGAGAGGTAGCAATTTCATCCTCCAATCCACTGTCACTTTTAGAATTCTATATATTGCGAAGTTGGAAATAAAAGTCTCTTCTTCTCTCTTAAACTCACCAAGCTTCTGTGTATTCATTTTGTGTCCAATAACGACTTTCTTGTCTGATTCACCTTAAAGAATTTTCTGTAACATTAGAAGACAAATGCATTATATTGGCTGTCTTACAGAAGTATTTTAAATCAACTGTGATTCAATGTCTTCTAGATTTATTTGTTTCCAAACTTAACCTGTATTGAAACTGGAGACTGCTATAACTGTCACCTGAAACGTTGGCTATATATTTTCATATTTTTCAGTAATTTATAAAGCATTTCAGTAATTTATAAAGCATTAACATTGCATGGCAATCTAACTGAAGTTGGAAGGTTACAGATTTTTTTGACTGAACTAAGTAAATACTTGCATTTTGTATATTGTATTAATCTTGTTTTCATCTTTCAAATGCATCAGCTACCTCTGCAGAAGATATGATGAAGAAATGTGTATCCTGGGACACTGAGAAGCGCCTGAGCTTTGCTGTACCATTTGCAGATATGAAGCCTGTCATCTACTTGGACTTATTTTTGCCTCATGTGACTGAACTGGCTCTTTCTGCAAGTGACAGGCAAACAAAAGTATTGATTTTTTTCCTACATCTTGTTTTGTGCTAGCTGATAAAATTGCATAAAATAATGTCTTCCTTGTTACTACAGACCTGTTTTAATTAATTAATAGGTAGCAATGTGCTTCTTTGCCCTTTCTTGATTACACTATTCTAAGTGTTTAGAAGCTAAAAAGCACAAGTTGCTGTAAGCTCTGTCAGAAAGCATTGTGACTGATTTAACATAAAAATGAACATTTTAAACTAGTGGATCTTTTTAAACTAGTGTTGTTTGGCCTCCTCCTAATGCCTAGCCTGTGAACTTGTGGACTCAGTCCAGCAGAACACTTAAACAAATATTTTGGTGCTGTGCTGGATTGGGATGTTGATACCCGGAGTCCAGACTGGAAGTATTCTTGAAAATACTATGGGTAACTTATCTGATGACAGACTTTTTCCAGCTAATATGTGATTGCCCATGACAGAGACTAAAACATTAGGAAAAACACCTGTTAGTATATGTGTAAATTATTTCCATGGTCATGGTCTGTTCCTGGAACAGTGCTTTAGCATAGGCGTGATTTCTCAAGTACACCCTTTCATGTGACTCATTCTCTTCTGCCCACAATTTTGTCTTCTCTGTG